>NC_090440.1:1417903334-1418206364 GCF_031143425.1 Pleurodeles waltl | reverse complement strand
AGAAGGAGGATATTTGGCGTGCCATCGCCAAGGACGTCTGGACTCTGGGAGTCCACCACAGACTCAGCACCCACTGCCGGAAAAGATGGGAGGACATTCGCCGCTGGAGCAAGAAGCCAGCGGAGGTCCAGCTGGGGATGGCCTCCCAATGTGGGAGGGGTGCCCGTCACAGCATGACCCCCCTGATGTTCCGGATCCTGGCGGTGGCCTATCCGGCATTGGATGGGTGCTTGAGGGCATCACAGCAGCCACCAGGAGGTGAGTACACTCACATCCATTTGATTCAGCGCGCATTGGAGGTGTCTGGGTGGGGGAAGGTCTACTACCTCTGTCCTTGGCAGGATGAAACACTCTGGGCACAAAGCCCCCTCCAGAACCAGTGGAGAAAGACATCCACTACCTCTGTCCTTGGCAGGATGAAGCACTCTGGGCACAAAGCCCCCTCCAGAACCAGTGGAGACTGTTATCCACTTGAGAGACTGTGGCTTTGCACTCCCCAGGATAAAGTAGTGGGCCAACCACCCACTGGAGAGACTTGAGAGACTGTGGCTTTGCACTCCTCAGGATGCAGCAGTGGGCAAACCACCCACTGGAGAGACTTGAGAGACTGTGGCTTTGCACTCCCCAGGATAAAGCAGTGGGCAAACCACCCACTGGAGAGACTTGAGAGACTGTGGCTTTGCACTCCCCAGGATACCTCAATGGGCAAGGAGCCCCCTCGTGGAGCTGGCATCGTGCACTCATCCGGCTGAGGTGCCCCCCCTTCCCTTCCCCCTGAGGTGCCTGTTTTATTTCGATCTGATGCCCCTGCAGTGTTCTCTCCATTTGGATCAGGTATTGAGTGTGGGCCTCGCCCATGCATTTTGGGCCCAGTGGTCCACAGACTATGTAGGTGCAGTACATGGACTTGAATTCTTGGTGTACATATTTGTTAATAGTGTATATATATTTTTGACAAATGGATTTTACATGATTACATTCGTTCAAATCATTTCCTTTTGTCCTTGCGTTCTTCCAGTGGGGGTTGTGGAGGGAAATGTATTGTTTCAGCATGTATTAGTGTGTGTGTTGTAGTGGGTGAGAGTGGGGTGGGGGTGTTTTGTGTTTTGTGTGTGTGTCACTCTCTTTTCCCTCACCTCTCCCCTGTGTCGTAGGTGCAGTACTCACCGTGGTCGTCGCTGCCGTTGTTTTTGCTCCTGGTAGAGGAGCAGGAAGCCAATGGCAGGGAGTATGTGGAGTTCAGGCTCTATGGCGTCCTGGTTCCTCGTGGGGTGTGTAGAGGTGAGCGTTGTCCCTTCCAAGTCCTGTTTCCGCTGTGTTTTTGTTCGCATTGAATCCGCCCTGGAAAAGGTGGCGGATTGGCCTCTTATGATGGTGTGGGCGGTACATTGTCTTCCGCCTGTCTGTTGGCGGTGACCACCATGCTGTTTGTTTGTACCGCCGTGGCGGTCGGAGTGTTAAAGTGGCTGTCTATGTTGGCAGTTTCCGCCATGGTCATAGTTCCATTTTTTTTCCGCCGGCCTGTTGGCGGTTTTACCGCCGCTTTAACACCAACCGCCAGGGTTGTAATGAGGGTCTTAATGTGTAAATGAAAATAACAAATCACAACAGAATCACTTCCCATAACCTAGCCACAGCTTCCTTACCCCCTTGTTACCCTCTCCACATCCCTTCTCCAACCCTTTTCACAGTACCCCGCCCCACTCTCACTTACCACCTTGCCAGAGCAGGTGGTAAATGAGAGTGATAATCCCCTCTGAAAATAGAGTACTCTGTAATTTCACCCAGAATAAATAGGTCAATATGCTACTGCCTGTTATTTTGGGATTTTCTAATGGATTTAGTTGCAGGATACTGGCTGAACAGTAAAATCAGCAAACCCTACAAAAATCAGCACTACTCATAATCAGGTAAATAGATAGCTACCATAAGAAAATCTCCTTTCAAAGCAAGTGAAAGAAAGTTAGTATGATCACCTGGCTCTGTTTTTCAGCAACATTCTGATATGTGAACATTTTTTCTGTGAAATATGTTATTGTCTGTATTTGCAATTTGTCCATACTTTTAGACAAGGGATAGTTTAATTGAAAATGTGTTTTGATTGGTAGGATGTGTGGAATATCCTAGCCATGAATTAAACACCCAGTTAAGGCTGTGGCTTGACACATCTTGATGAGGTTTGATTTGATAACTCTCCATTTCGAACTATTATTACGATAAACAGACCGTGAGAACATAAAGTTCCTTGGACTGTAAGCTGGACAAAAAGTGTTGCCCCTTCACATGTTCAGCAGCCATGAATAAAACTGTTCCAGCACTGGGCCCTATTTCTAAATTTCGTGGTACAATTAATTTTTCTTCTGTTTTAAAAGGGGTTTAGACAATGCATCAAGTTATTCAAATTTAATTACAGTGTAACTCAATAGTCACACATTCAATTGCAGAGACTGATTTATAGTTTACAGGGATTTATTTAGACTCAAAGTCAAACTGACATAGGAGTCTCAAAAGCATAATATAAATCTACAGAATAACCAAAGGTGAATCAAAACGTTGTACAATATAAAATGTAACTAACATCTAAAAGACCACTAATTCAATAGCAATAATCCAGAAAATGAGGTAAAACAATTGATGCATAGAGTTCAAGTCCAAGCTTTCCTGCCTCACCATTTGATCTAAAATCTGATCTGCGCTAATATTCTATGGGTTCATGAAAGCAGTCAGCATAGCAAAATATCTGGAGAAGATTCTATCAAGAGAGGTATGAAGACATGAAGTCACATAGACGTTAGAGTTCTTGAGACGTATCTTAGTAAGGTCTGCACTCAGCTAAGGGAAGAGGGAATCTGCAGCTTACGCTAACTAACCCACACTTTGGCATAGAACTTGGTGCACCCTTGCACTTTGGAATTTCACAAGAGTTACAGCTGCCAGTCCAGGATACTCCTCACATCCTCGATAAGCATTCTGTCAGGCTTTTCTTATCATCTCAAACAATGAGCTTCCTATTAACTCGGTCTCTGATCCTATCACCTGCAGCTTTAGAAAAACATTCAAGAAGCAAGCTTCACAATGAAAATTAGAACACTTAAAAATATATGGGCCTTCACTTTGCTTAAACTAATTAAGCACAAATAAACTTTCTGGTAAAATAAATTCCATATGTCTTTTATGTCATTTATATAATGATTTTAAAGAATATTATTTCTAGAGCACTAACATAAAAATTATTTCAGAATGATGATTAAATATGGCACACCTAAAGCATTGCATCCATCTGTGTACTTTGCTCGTATATTTCACTGTGCACCACATTTAAATGAAGGCATTTCTTACTTTAGGCATAAAAACAACCATTCTTTCATTTAATGTTTTAAGAGGCACAATGGCACTCTCAACTTTCCTTTGAATAACGTTTAGAGTCATCATAAATCACTTTCAGTCTTGAATGAGGCTCTCTAGAACCTGGTTGTTTTTAAATTAGATTCTTGGTGTGCCAGCAAATTTTCCCCCATTGTCTATGGGCTCCCATTGTTGTAGGACCAGTTTGATTGTGAGGTCAACCTCACATATGTACCAGCACTCGAAGGGGGCATAACAATCTGTAGCAGAAGTGATAGTCCCGTACACACTTGTGAACTGGACCTGCTTTCAATGTAACAAGTACCACACATAAAAAGGGGCAATGTTGGACTTGGCCTTTTCAGCAGGGTCAGCTCCAAAAGTTTTGACTTTACTCTCCCGTTTCCTCAGCTTTTTTGTACTGGCTTTTAAAACTCTGCATAACCTACCACTTCTAACCGGTACTAAAGTGCTTTTGCTCCCTCCTTAAAATATGTCAGAATTGGCTTCTACCCAACTGGAATATTTCATATACTTGTATGTCCTTAGTAAGGTGGCACTACCTGTAAATTAAGTGCTACTAGTAGTCCTGCAGCACTGGTTGTGCCATTCACTTCAGTGGTACTTTAAACATGTCCTAGGCCTGCCACTGCAGCCTGTGTGTGCAGCTTAAACTTTGATTTTGACCTGGCAAAATAAACTTTTTGCCATGCCCAAACCTTCCTTTTTGATACACATAAATTACTCCTAGGAAAGGCCCTCTGCAGCCCAGAGGGCAGGGTGTAATATATTTCAAAAGTAGGACATGTACTTTCAGGTTTAACATGTCCTGAAAGTGAAAGACCCTTAAATTATTTTTTCACTCCTCAAGACCTACCTTTCCCATAGGATGACATTGGAGTTACCTTATGAACATGTAATAATCTGCAATTCCCAAATGGGAGCATGCACCAGCTCATGTTTGGTGTCTTTGGAATTGTAATGAAAATTTTAACTTATGGTAAAGTCAGATTTTAAATTGCAATTCTGAAAATGCCACTTTAGAATGTTGCCTTTTTTTTGCCTTTGCCATTTGTTGCCTGCAGTCTCTCTTTGGGTCATATTACTGGGTTTAGTTGACAGTTCAGGTTTGTGTATTCCCTCTAGACAGTCACACACAATGGGAGCTTAGGTGTGCCTATATGGGCCATCACTGACAGGATGGGAGGTAGGAGCTAGCCCCATCCTCGCTGATACTTGAATCGGATGTATCCTGCTGCAAAACAAAGGGCTGCATACCCCCTGTAGTTAGTCTGCAGCCAGGGAGGCAGGAAACCTATGCACTTCAAAGGCCTGCCTTAGAAGCTTCTTCCTACTTCAAAGGGTATTATGATGAAGCCACGTTTGCCATTATCACGTATGCTATTAAAACATGGTCTTATCATACATGGGTCTTTACCACGCATGACATTAGCACACATTTTTACCATGCATTTGTCTTTACCTTGCATGCCTTTACAATCAATTTTCATTTTAAAGGCGTAAATGGTAAAGGCACATGCATGGTAAAAAAAAAAAAAAAATATATATATATATATATATATATATATATTCACTTAAAAAGCAAAGGTTACATGATCGTCATAGTTAGGATCTGAATTTACTCGCACAAAGCCTTAGAAATGGAGCAGTTATAGTATGGTTAGCTCAAGTAACTATAACTTGTACCCTAAGATAGCTGTAACTCACTCCTCCACCATGCAGAGTTTTTTCTTCATTAATTTGACTGCTAATGTGTGATTAACATTTTTAATGATGTATTAAAAGTTGTCATGGCTGCTGTAATATCTGGGGTAATTAGCAATGCATGGAGAAGGAGCGAGTTACAGTTACAGTAGGGCATGAGTTATAGTTGCTTGAGTTAACCATAACTATAATTGCTGAATTTCTATAGTTTTGTGCAAGTAAATTCAGATACAGCTATAACATCACTGTAATCTTTTTCTTAAGTGAATTTTTTGTTTTTTACATTCTATTTCCTAACTATAGCATAACTGTATTTGTTGTTTTTTTCAGTGAAATTCTATGTTTATTTACTTAAAGTAATTTTAATAATATATATATATTAACCCCTAAACATGCACCCACCCAAAACCCTAAAAATACCCTTGCCACCCCAAAAACCCCTGCCCACCCTAAACCTTTAAAGTACCCTTGTGTCAAAAAATCCCATACCCACTCTAAACCCTAAAAATGCATCTTCCACCCACAAGTTCATACCCACCCCAAACCCTAAAAATGCCCTTAGCATTCAAAAACTGTTGCTCACTGTAAACCCTGAAACTCCCACTGCCAGCCAATAACCCACACCCACTCTAAACTCTTAAAATTACCTTGTCACCCAAAAACGCATACCCACCCTAAAAACTAAAAATGCCCTTGCCACCCAAAGTCCATACCCACCCTAAAGCCTAAAAATTCACTTGCCATCCAAAACCCCATACCCATCCTAAACGCTAAAAGTGCCCTTGCCACCCAAAACCCATACCCACCCAAAACCCTAAAAGGATGTGTTGCGCAGTTGGACTATATCAGTTCTGAGGAGCACCCTAAGGTAACTGTAACTCGTTCCCCCACCATGCATAGTTTTTTGTTAAAAAATTTAACTGCTAATGTTTAATTTATATTTTTAATGACATTATACAAGTTTTCATGAGTGTTGTAATATCTGAGGGAATTAGCAGTGCCTGGTGAGGGCGAGAGTTATAGTTACTTTATGGCGAGAGTTATAGGTACTTGAAATCACTATAACTGCTGAATTTCTATAGTTTTGGACAAGTAAATTCAGAACCTAACTATAACATCCCCTTAACTTTTGTTTTTTTCAGTGAATTTCTAAGGTTTCTTTTTTTAATTCTACAACCTAACTATAATGTACCTCTAACCTTTGTTTTTTCCAGTAAATGTCTATGGGCCTCATTACAACATTGGCAGGCGGCTGCCACCGCCCGGCAAGCTGTAGCCGCCGGGCGGGCGCCAATGTGGCCGCACTCCAGCGGTGCCCATTTGGACATCCCCGCTGGGCCGGTGGGCGGAAACCAAATTTCCGCCCGCCGGCCCAGCGGGGATATGGGCCGCAACATGGGAGCCGGCTCCAAATGGAGCCGGCGTTGTTGCGGCCGTGCGATGGGTGCAGTTGCACCCGTCGCACTTTTCACTGTCTGCTGTGCAGACAGTGAAAAGCCGCATGGGGCCCCCGGGGGCCCCACGACTCCCCGTACCGCCAGCCTCTTCCTGGCGGTGCAAACCGCCAGAAACAGGCTGGCGGTAGGGGAGTCATAATCCCCAGCGCTGCCCTGGCGGATTATCACCGCCGGAGCTAAAATGGCAGTATACAGCCGGCCCCGGCGGTGCGACCGCGGTGGTCGTAATACACCTGGAAGCACCGCCAGCCTGTTGGCTGTGCTTCCGTCGTTTTAGCCCTGGGGGTCCCGTACCATCAGGGTCAAAATTACCCCCTATGTTTTTTTTACATAAAATAATTTTAATTACTCTGGGGGTCATTCTGACCGCCAGGGTTGCGAATGACAGAAGCACCGCCAACAGGCTGGCGGTGCTTCCATGCCCATTCTGACCGCGGCGGTAAAGCCGCGGTCAGAAAACCGGGACCGGCGGTTTCCCGCCGGTTTTCCCCCGGCTGGGCGAATCCGCCAGGGCAGCGCTGCAAGCAGCGCTGCCATGGGGATTCTGACCCCCTTCCCGCCAGCCTGTTTCTGGCGGTTGTCACCGCCAGGAAGAGGCTGGCGGGAACGTGTGTCTTGGGGCCGCTGGGGGCCCCTGCACTGCCCATGCCACTGGCATGGGCAGTGCAGGGGCCCCCTAACAGGGCCCCATGATTCTTTTCACTGTCTGCCTAGCAGACAGTGAAAAGCGCGACGGGTGCAACTGCACCCGTCGCAAGGCCGCAACAACGCCGGCTCCATTCGGAGCCGGCTCCTGAGGTTTCGGCCCCCATTCCCGCTGGGCCGGCCGGCGCTAACTTGGTTAGCGCCAGCCGGCCCAGCGGGAATGTCCGAATGCGGGAAGCGGTATTTTGGCCGCATGGCGGGCAAATACCGGTTCCCGTCTGGCAGGCGGCTACCGCCGCCCGCCAGAGTCGGAATAAGGGCCTATATGTTCATATAGCCACCCAAACCAGCACTGCGCACATCCTTCTGCCATGCACATTGGAGGTTGACCAGGCTTCCTGGCTAAGCCTCTACACTTACCAAACGTTGTATCATTTCTTGTCCTCTGTTTCTCCTTTTGTACTATTTCTTGCTCTGTGTGTCTGCCTGTCTGACCAATTCTTACCTCTCTTTGTGCCTTTCTGGTCATTTTCTGCATGTATTTTCCTGTTTCTGCTTTTCTGCTAATTTCTTGCCCTCTGTTACTGCCCTTCTGCCTGTTTTCTGCTCGTTTTGTTCCCCATGTATATGCCTTTCTGCTGATTTCTGCCCTCCGTTTATGCCTTACTATCTGTTTGTTGCCCACTGTCTTTTTTCTATGCGTTTTGCCTTTTTTGTGCTATTCTACTGTTTTCAGCTGTCTTTTTCTGCCTTTTAAAAAAAAAATGTTTTCCCCAATTTAGCATTTTTGGGACTATCTGGGACTACGGGGGAGGGGGGTGGCCTCAAGGCCCATGCGGTCCCATCCAGCTCACGTTTCCTATGTAAGTTGGCACTGCTCCAGAAAGCTTGTAGCTGCTTTTCATAGCAGCGCCCTGCTCGATGGAGCAATGTTTTCATCTCTCTTCCCTGCATGCACATCTGCATGCTGGGAAGAGGGATAAAAACTCAGCTCATGAAAGTGAGACTTGAGTGACAGGTCCAAGTGCCAGAAAGCGGACTTTGTTTTCTTTTGTTAGCAGGAGCCTTCAGTTCCCACCAAGCAAAAGTAAACAGCCATTCCTGGGGGTGGGCACCCTGGGACATAGCAGGAGCTGGCCCTTGGGAGTGGCCATCATTGGCTTCTCGAGGGGGACCACGTGGCCCCCACTATGAGCAATGCCCCCGGGATGTGGTAGTCCCTGAGGCTTTGGGGGTCCCAAACGGACCTCCTATCATTATTTTTATTATAGCCCTGGGGAGGTGGTGGTCCCCAGGACTGCAGTGGGGCTGCACAGCCCCACACGGCCCGTATATCATTTTCATATAGCCCTGGGGAGGTGGCGGTCCCCAGGGCTAGAGGGGGTGTGTGCCCCCCTTTTACAAATAAGAATGCCCCTGGAAGTTGGCTCACCTGGAGACTTAAAAAAGACAAAACACTTTGGGGGTTATTACAACTTTGGAGGAGGTGTTAATCCGTCCCAAATGTGACGGATATACCACCAGCCGTATTACGAGTTCCATTGGACATAATGGACTTGTAATACGGCTGGTGGTATATCCGCCACTTTACCGTCACTTTTGGGACGGATTAACACCTCCTCCAAAGTTGTAATAACCCCCTTTGTTTTTTCTTTTATTTTTGGAAGATCTGCACCGACTTCCACTGTGAATCTAAAAAAATGAATTTTGTCCCTACGGAGGTCCCTCTGGGACCCCACCACCAGAGCTAATGGGTCAGGGTGTCTGAACCCTGCCCCTTTTCCTTTTTTTTCATTTTTTGTCTGGGACTTGGCTCAAGCAGAGTCCAAACATGGCTGCCAACACTTCCTTGTTGAAGTGTTGACAGCCAATCTTATCTCAACACAAGATCGAGAGGGGTTGCTAATCCTTTGCATATATATATATATATATATATATATATATATATATATATGTATACAAATTTGGATTTTCTTCAATTTCTTAAAAACTACCTAATGGATTTACAACAAATAACAAAAAGGCCTCTTTCTGCACCAAGAGCTACCTTGATGTCAATATTGGTGTAATTCTGTCCAGTGGTTTTGGTGCTATCACTGTTCAATTTTTCCCATGGTAATTAACACTGGGAACAGTCTACATTTCACCCCTTTATCTCAGCCCCCGATTCACAGATCACCCCAAAACTTTCCACAAAGCTGCTCACATGACTGTCAAATTATTTGGGACATTTTCATGAAGATTTGTCACAGATATAGGCAAGTAAAATACAGCTTTTTCTATAGAAACTAGATCCAAGCCACTAGGTAATATGTTTATATATATATTGTGCAGCTCCAGAGGCAGAGCGACTTTTAAATAGGTGCAAGCCAAAGAGAGAATGCGGACTCTAGCACAACTCCAACCATTAGGCAGTACTTGAAGTGGGATAGATCATGAAAAGCAGACCACGGAATGGATAATTTCCGGGCCCTTTTCTTCTGTACTCAGCCCAGACTCTAATTACAGCACGCACTGGCAAAGCCAAAGTATCTCATCTAAGTGATCTATTGGCTTTTGCTGGTGTGTCCACAGTAGCACGCTGCTGTGCAGTATGGTTGAAAGCTCAGAAAAATACATTTACGCATCTAGCACTGACCGCATCATAGAACTTTTTAGGTGGTGCGTGCAAGCACTTTGACCTATTGTAAGTTGTGTGGGCTTTTAACCATGCCCACGACATGCACATCACTTTCACCTGTTTGTGGGCTTGCCTTTTAAAATTCCTTTGTTATCCTTATTAAATGCTTTACGTTTGTCTGTCCTTATGGTGGTATTGTTTGCTGATACATTTGACTGCGAGTGAACTTCTTTTTCCCTTTGTGTTTCTCCTTCGTGCTCATGGCAGCTGTTATGCTTTCAATTGGCTCGCTTATGTCAACTGTTGTTCTTTTCATTTTCAATTTATTTGGCAAGAAGCGTCAAGTTAGTAATTTACAAGACCAATAGCTCCAACTCGAGCAAACGTGAGACCCATTGCATTACAAATGCTTGTTATTATTGCTGCTGGGATGGCAGGGTGGAAGGCATCTACATTCTGTGTGTTGCACACACTCCCTTAGAGATGCCTCCCGCCTCACTCTCTTGTCAGCAAGTCAGCAACTAGAAAAAGTGATATGACTTGACCAATGCTGGCTACTACATTCATTTTTTTTGTAACTTTCAACCATGCTACTGATGGTAAAAAACATTGACAAATACAATACCTCGCTTAAGGTAGAACTATTGGCTTTGCCATGCATACTTAGGGGCATATTTATACTCTGTTTGCACAGAGTTAGCATAATTGTTTTTTTACTCTAATTCGGTGCAAAACTAACTCCATATTTATACTTTGGCGCTAGACCCGTCTAGCACCAAATTTTGAAGTTAAAGTCATTTTTTGAAGTGGAAACCTACCTTGCCTTAATGAGATGCAAGGTAGGCGTTCCTGTGAAAAATATGACTCTATGACCTTAACGCCATATTTATACTCCCGTGAAAAATGGTGCACGGGAGGGAGGAGGGGTCAAACAGTGGTGTAAAGCTTGCTTTGCCCCATTTTTTAACGTCTGGGTCAGGGCAGGCATTAGGGGACCTGTGAGCCTATGTCCATGGTGGAACACCATGGAATAAGCCCACAGGTGCCCGCCCCAGGGACACCCCCACCCACACAGGAGAGACAGAGGAGGAGGATGGGGAACCCCATCCTAGGTAAGTACATGTAAATTCAGGTAAGTATTTTATTTTATTTTTTAAAGTGCCATTGAGGGCCCTGAAATGGGTCCCCCTACATGGCACTGGGTGCAATGGCCATGCCCAGGGGACCCTGGTCCCCTGTGATAGCCATTGGGGTGGTGGGCATGACTCCTGTCACAGGACTCATGTGGTATGGATGGTTTTGTGTCAGAAAATGACTCTAGGCAGGTAAGAGTTATTTTTGTTTACTCAAACCTGCCTAACGTAATTTTTTGGTGCAAAACCCCCTTCTTCCATACCGCCAGCCCCACCCGACTAATGTCATTTTTTTTTGCCGCTAGCCTACCTGTTGCTCCTGCTTGCACCATTCCATAAATATGGTTCCCGGCTGGTGCACAGAAATGGTGCAAGCCGTGCTAAACTTTTAGGTGAAAAACTGAGTTGGTGCAGTTTTGCACCAAAAAGTATAAATCAGGGCCTTAATTTGTCAATTTAACATTTTGCTTCTGAAGAACACTGGGCTAAGTTTTTTTTTTTTGTCTCTGGTTTAAGCTGGGTTCCCTTCATCTCTAATTTTAGAACTGGAATTTTGCAATCTGAAGAAGGGTTTTTGAAAAGTAGGTCTACTCCTGAAGAGTGGATGTACCGCAGTGAAAGCAATCAAACCATGGGAAATGAAGTATAAGTACCCTGAAGTCTCAGGTAAGGTAGATATTCGGGCAAGTTATTATGGCTCATGAGTGCAGTATTTTTTTGGTGGCGGTGTGCGTACTTTTCATTCTGAGTGTGCGTGCTTACAAAACGCGCTCAAATTACACTTCTATCACTCCAAATTAAAGGCTTTATTTAGGTGCGTGTTTCCAAAGAAAATCAAGAGATGTAAAGCCTTCATTTAAGCACGTGCTTTGAAAGTAAATCACACAAAATCAGAATTAAAAGTAATGTTGCAACAACTAATCAGTTATATTTATATTCAATGTGGTGCGTTTAGTTGTACTCTAATTTTCTGTATCCACATTACTTTTAATTCTGGGTGCGCACAATTTACTTGTAAACAACGCATTTATACAGAAAACTTACATCTCTTGATTTTCTTTATAAACAGACACCTAAATAAACTTTTTACATTTCAGTGATGGAAGAGTGATATGCCGGTGCCAGATTATTTTAATTTCTGAGTATGGGTTATTAACTTTCAAAACACTAATTTAAACAGAAGGCTTTACATCCCTTGATTTTGTTTTGTAAAAAGTCTTACTTTGTAAGTAAATTCTCCTCAAAGCTCTCTGTAATGAGAATGAAGGTAAAACCAAAATCCTCCCAAGTCCTCTGTAGCAAGACTGGCAAAATGAAACCAGCTGCCGCTGACCAATCAAATGAAAAGAAATGAGAGTGTCGATGAAGCCAACCAATAGTAAGTAATGGCCAGGCTCATAACTCTTCATTATGTGTTAGTTAACAAAAGAACTCGCAAATAAGACCTTTAATACAGGATGAGCTATTTGCCAAGTAGGTGCACCTTGAGGCGGAGCGAAAGTTACAGAGGAACTGAGAAACGAAATGGGTAGGCAGATAACAGATTTTGTAAAACCCATCCTGAACCTATTCATTTCATAGACATCACTTAGGGGTCACTATGGGTTGCAGCTGTGACCCTGGCACTGGTTTTGCGAACCCTGGCTACAGAGGTGGCAAAATCAGTGCCAAAATCACTGGAGTGGCATGCCCATGAAGGTGTAGGGCTCTGTTCTCCCTTTCGGCCCATTGTTTATTATCCTAATGATGAATAATCATGTTTAATTCACTATTAACATAATAAAAATAAAGCAGCAGGAGCTGGAAATGGACTTTCTCTGTCAGCTGTGGTAAGTAAAACAAAATGCTTTTTAAATGTATGTTGTGGGCAGGCCATTGTGAATGTGTTTGTGTGTGATCAAGTGTCTGTATATGTGAGCATGTGTCTGTGCATGAAAGTGAGTGAGAGTGACTGAAAGGTAAGGAAAAACAATGACTTAGATAATGGGGCAGATTTATCTAGACATTGGTGCAGATTATGAGTTCGGCGGACAGGAAGACCCATCCACCAAACTTCAGACGGGAAGGTTGCTGCATTACTGGCGTCCTCCCCACCAGCCCCATTATGACTTTCCTGCTGGGCGGAAAGCAAGGTTTCTGCCGAGCAGAAAAGTGGCTGCAGCATTGTCGCCAGCTAAGAATCTAGCTGGCGACAATGCTGCCGCCGGCAGAGTGCCCAGCACCATCAATAATGCGCACTGTCTTCACATAATGGGCATGGGCAATGCAGGGACTCTCCTGTTGCCTCTTGTAACTGTTCTCCATGAGGCATTGCATGGTGGTGAAACCGCCATGAAAAGCCTGGAGGAGAACCAGGTTGTAATCAGCAGGGCGGTGCTGAGTTCATAGTGAATCGGTTGAAGTGTACCTTATTCACACCTTTTGGGTCTTCTCCCACCCATGCTTCAAAAATCCATCATGGTTGCCCTGAGAAAGGTGGTGTTTGAGATTATTGGTGTTTTATTTGCGAATAGTACTTTTTCAGACCTGTAAGCATACAATGTGAAGGTGGGAAGTACAGTGTTAGCAATCCTGCTACACAATAGAATTCTAAGGGCTGTTACATCTGTCTCTTTGGATTTTCCACCTCCTTCATAAACTGAAAAAACATACACAACTGATCTACAGCGGTGATTAAGTCAAAACTGTTTCTTTGATGTACACAGAGGGAGTGCCCAGGGTATACAGCCAGATGAGCTTGAGAGCTTGATACATAATACTACTGAAAACTGAGGTGAAGAAAATCAAGAAACAATATTATTGTGAACAAAATATCAAATAACAAAATATAGACAGGTAAGTGTGTATATAGGAAGTATAGATTAGCTACAACTAACTATACATCGGGATGAAGATATATATTGTCAATGGACATATATGTGAAATTAGTATAGAAAATCTACACTTATTTTTTGATGTTCTGGATTTGATATTTTGTCCTTTATATTTGTACACCACGATATTCTAGCTTCGATATTCAGGGGCCAACCACTTCATATAGATTGCACTCTGTCCGATGAAAGTTGCATTATTGCCACCCTCCAGTTAAGATTATACTATTTAATAACAACACACACTATTACATTTTCAATTCATCCACCGCTTGAGTTACACACCTGAAGTGCAAAGCTAGGTTCGCTCGGAAATTTTATGTGGTTTAAAAAATGTAGATAACCAAGCATTGCTTTCCTGCAAACCGTATAATCCTGCCCTTCATTTGCTGAATACCGGAATGGATGATTCTACTTGCTGAGCACAATAGCAGATATAACAATCACCCCACCCTATTACCTTAGCTGCTAGATGTCACTGATGCTGTTCCTGTAAAAGGACTGTAGCGCTGTCTCCATTGTGATACTCCTGGCTAAGAGGCGGGTAACAGTACTATGGATGAGCTGTGACTTATCCACCCAAGCTGCTCGGGTACACACCTTGTATTTTTAAACGAGGGCAAACTAGGACCAAGGTGTTGTATATAAAATGTTTATGTTAAGGTCCTATGAGACTCATTTCTATCGGAATTGCATCATCTAGGTTATGCTGATATGAAATTAATCACTGTGTCTTTTTTTGTGTATACTTTGATTTATATCATGAAATGAATGGACAATTATAAACAACAGACTATTCTTTTAAAAAAATATGTATTCTATTTGCACCATACAGTGTCGTAAAGCTGGACAATCATAGTGCAGATGGTGCAGTTCTGATAGTGGGACATATATTTACAGCTGAGCATCGAAATTACTGTTGAATCAATGGTTTGTTGTTCAATAATTATGTATTGAGAAGAAATCCTTCACATTTGTAAGAGATTTTAACAATGAAAGTATCACAGTACAACTTAAAAGAGGGCTCTTAGTACCCAGAAAGAGGTCATGTATCCTGTAATTAGAAAACACATTGGTGGATAATGCCTAAGTCATATACCTCCAGTTAAGGCACAAAGTTTCAGTCTTTTTGGATTGCCTTCTGAGTCAAGAATAAGTAATCATCTCTTAAATAAATGTATCAGAAAAGAGTTATAAAGTAAAACATTGGATATCAGTGATTATATTAGCTGCATTGTATAATTGTATAAAGGCAATAGCAGTCAAAGCACATTAAAAAAAGTATGAGAAATGTGAGCTTGAGTACAGGGGCCAGTGAACCTGGGTGAGAAGTCAACAGCATGTCAAAAAACAAAATGATCTCTAATTATTTAGTTTGTGTTTCACCTTCAGATTACAGCGCATAAAATAATGCACACATCATATGAAAAATAAATGCAAGTTAAACTAATCAGCGGGAAATGCACTATTTTACATTATAAAACCTCTATTGATACATGCAATGACTTCCGATGAATATGTTTTTAACAAGAGAGACACCGAATTGAACCATAGTTGGTGCTGTGGGGGAATAGGGACTTGTATACTTTTAGTACTATAAAGTTGCAACTTGCAACAGAAATTACTGTGAATTTGTGTCATTACTTAAAAATTGCAATGCCTTTATAGTTTTGCATTGTCCAATTACAGGCTTTACATGCCTTTCAAGCATAAGGCACCCTGGCAAGATGGCTTGTTTCTTGTTTGGCAGTCTCTCTCTCTCTCCCTCGGATTCACATCCCAAGAGTCTCTCTCCTTTCCTTTCCAGGTGAGGCATTTCAGCTATGGGAACTAACTGCCCCTGAAGGTTGTCTTTTAACAAAAAGTAGAGGAACACTGTTAAATTAAAAAATGATGGTCATGTCATGACCCACAGATCCTGCCCATGTTCTCTGATCCAAAGCAGATGTATGTATCTCTTATCTGCTGGTAAAGACAATGGGCCCGATTAACAAAAGTAAACTTAGACGTTTGTGTAAGTTTAAACCAAACGTCTACATTTATGATTTTTGGAAATTCACAAAGGGCATTTACGAGTAATATCTTTATGCCTGCATTCAGTGCAGATCTCCGTCCTGGGTGCGGACGTAAAGATACTTCTCATAAATGGCCTTTGTGAATTCCCAAAAAGTGTATACTTAGACATTTGGTCTAAACTTAGGCCAAACGTCTAAGTTCACCTTTGTGAATCAGGCCCCTACATTATAACCCTTACAAATCTAAGTCTTGAAGCGGTCTTTATCTCCTGAATTGTGGGCAACTGCCAAACATAGGAGGATGTGTGGCATTATGTCCAGAGCTGCCAACCTTGAAAATTGGGAACTAGATTTGAGTCTCAGCATCACCTCAATATTCTGTGAATCTGGGCAATCACTTAGTCTCCCTGTTCACATCATTTCATCATTACATCATTTCTGTTTGTTTGCTTTTGTTTGCATGTAAAGCATTTCAATACCTTCGGGTTGAGTTTGCGCTATATAAAACTGAAGAAAAAATACATAATTGTTATGGTCAGTATTATTATTATTCTCCCATGTGCTGTCATCTCTGCGGTCTATAAACCCATTGGTAATGATTACTCACTGAGAGAAATCTGTTTCTCAAACCCTTTCCCCTGGAATAAATCCACTTAGCCAGTGACCAATTAGAGTACTGGCACCACCAGTCAACTTAACTTTTCAAGGTGGGGAAAACAACCCTGCACAATGTAATCTCTTTAGAGACTATATCAGTGTGGAACACTGCACTGCTCGCTAGCTACTATTAGTGGCCATGTTAGACGGCAGAACTCATAGGCATGTGTTATTTCCAGATGTGGCATCACCCCTATAGTGAAGTCTATCCTTTGTTTAAATGTGCAACAAGATGATGTGTGGTTTCTTCTTGTGGTTTGCATAAAGTCAAAGGTATGTGATTGGGATATATCATTTCAATACAATTTCAATAAGATCAATTTATATACACATTGCTATGAGGGCAAAGTAATATGGGTAAAAGTTTTAAATGTCTCATAATGAAGATTGGTCACGGCATGCCTCAGAGTATCGGAGTCCTTCCTGGTAACATATAAAGAAAGTACAGCGTAATGGGCATCATGAATAGATTAAATCCTAATATGATGGAATGATTGTTGATAAAGCTGTTTTCCTAAATTCTAGAGCTGTACACTAACACACACTCATATTCTGGCTAACATAGAGTTCAAGATTCCATCTGGTTGAGATGTTACACTAAACCATGCAATTAAACTCACTCAAAATGTTCATGTCTTAGTAGTAAAAAGTTGAATGTGCTAAACGGACAAGGACAAACATCTTTCCAAAGTGTGCTGAATAAGATTGTACTAATTCTAAGTTGTATCTAGCTGTTTCAGTCAAACTATGCATGATGTAACAATATTTGATCCAGTACAAGTGGTGTCCATGAGAAGCTCCATGTTATCGAATTATGAGGGATTTTCTAAATGTATTTATTTGCAACTGTTTCTCTCTACTTAGTGCTGATTGTTGTAGCTCCCCTATAACCATGCACCTTAGTAAATTCATGCAATTCTTTGTTCAGAACTCTATAAAAGTATGATTCTTTAGATGTGTTATTGAGCCTTACTTTGCTGAACCTTGGAGGTAAATCCATGCCTGCTTTCTGTCTCATTTAGACTTTGTATATTACTGACTTGAACTTTAATGAGTTCTTTAATTGATTTCTTTACTCTAAGTGAGATTTACACTGTGATTTATAGATAATTTGATTTTGACTTCTCCAACTGATTCCTGTATGACAACATTTTGAAAATGAAACCCTTAAACTTTAAGACTTTTCTCTCTTTTATTTTTGAGGAACCAAATTGGTTCTACATGTTACAAAGAAGCTGTCATTTAAAATATTCTACTTGAACAAGTGGTCCAGCAGGGAGCACCAAAGTCTGTCAAGGGATTACATCACTTCCAGTTCATCAGTCATATAGAGAACTGGAGCCCTAGTACAAGCTCACTATACAATGTTGTGGGGCAATGCAGTATTTACAATGTCATGCATTATGGTTGACTATTTACATTCAACGGACACAACACAGATCCAGATTGTGGTGTATTGCATTGTAATATAGCAATAGGCAAGTTGAGTAGGCCATCAGAGAGGACTCCTGAGAACCAGAGAGATCGTGCTTGAGACAACAAGAAAATAGCACCTGTTCCACAGAACTATATTGGTTTCTATGTTGACATTTATTTGAATGTATGAATTCTATGCCCATGTACACTCCAGAGGATGTGATTTTCACTTGAATGGTACAACAATATTAATTTGATTGATGGCATGATTTGAATAATTGCATATTGGCCAAGAATCTGCAGAGTACTCTAATGCTATGATTATATTCATGGCGTTATGATGAAACATAAATAAAATGTTATAGAAAAACTTTCTACAAAATGAGGAACACTCCATCTTAACAGTGTCCCTCTGTGGTTCTTTTCAGGTACAAATGGTTAAAACATTTCTTTAACTGTAATCCATACCTCCAATATGGATGAACGAGGAATATATTTACATAGAATATGTGTAGCTCTCTTCCTTCAACAAAGTATAAGACAGCACCTACCTAACAGCTCTGTTCTGTCTACTTACAGCCTATGTTTACTTGGAAATATGTAATCACACTCACCACACTTCTCAATTATATTAATGTTTTTGAATAAAGAACCATCTTCAAATCAAGTATAATATCAATATCGTGGAATGTCTTCTACATCCCTAGATTGAAAGTGTCAAAAGTCCAGTGTTCACAATCAGTATTTGTATCATTCTCACAAAGACATACAACGTATTCCTGTATCCCTCCTGAATCCAAGGGATAAAGAAAAACGCCATTAAAGTATCTGTGTGAGTATTTTAAAAGGGAGGCCTATGGTCATTTTTAACCAACTATAACATAGTAACATATCCTCCTCACTGAAAAGCACAGTTGAAATACAATAATTCAGCAAAACATGTTTTCAAAACCAATTATGTTTTCAATTGTAGTATATTGCATAAAAGGACCAGCTAGTTCAAATTGGTCAATTATCTTTTCTTATACAAAAAATCTTCCCTTTGCTATGCTTCTAGTGAATTTACTCTCTACAATGCAATGTGCATTGTAGCCAGGCAAGATGTGTAAGGCACTTTGCTAACAACATCTACAATGCTAAATCTTACTTCTCAAATCTGATTTAACACAATAGACAAAAAATAGACAAAAAGTGCACAACAGCTGTGACTTATTTGCCAGTATCAATGTATTGACACCATCAATGACCAATAAGAAACAACATGGAGAAAATAAAAAAGTAAATGATATGCCATAAGTTTAGGTAGCACCATGGTAGGTTTTGCTCACATTCTCAACATGAAGTATACTAAATAGTAGTGGATGGAATGCTTGAATTAATCTCAGCCACTGGTAATTATTCAGGGCCGCATCCCAGTCCATTGTTTTTTGCAAGCCATGGCACTTCATTTTGGACCATGCCATATGCAAATCAGTCTCGATTCTGCTTCAAGCGAAACAGTCCATTCCAAACTGTCAGGCCAGGCCCTCCATGAGCCAGAATACAAGAAACCCGGCACTGGTTTCACTCCTGTTAGGGCTCATCAGCCAGGTATAACTTAGTTCCTGTGGCACAGTGTGCATGGGAACTCCTTATGGGCATACCCATCCTCCTGAGGATGCCGCACTGAAGTACACAAAACTGAAGGATTTAATGCTTGACTTAATCTCAGCAACTGACAATTTCTCGGGAATGGATCCCAGTCCATCTTTATTTTGCACAGTATGGCACTTGAGTTTTGAGCCAGCCGTTCAGGGTGGACTGTTCCTATTGGAGCAGGATCAAGGCTGATCTGCATGTGACTAGGTCCAAACTGAGGTAGCATAGTGGGAGAAAAACAATAAACTGAGATGCGACCTGTATGATTGCCAGGCTGAGAAGAATTCACATATTCCATTCATTACCTTGTTATTGTTGCAGCTAACACATTCTGAACATCATATGTTAATCTACAATTCACCACATTAGACAGAATGCCAGACTCACACCCTTCACAGTCCAGGTACGCCAGTAAATTTCAATAATGCTTCTCCAGGAGCACACACTCCCTGTGCTTATCTTACTCACATAACTACATGCAGGGAAAGGGTCATGTCAAATAAACCTTACATCGCCCATTTGAGTTAGTAACAATTCAAGCCAAAATCCATCAAACAATACAACTCGGTGATGGGTCAATGATTAGGACAGACTAGAAATAATGACAGAATAGCAAATAATCTACTAATCACGCTACCCAACAAAACAGGGTAGGCTCAATATTGTGTAAATTCCCCTAGTTTGTCCTCTAGATTGAGCAGAATGACTCTGGGTGGGGTGGGAAGGACACCACTCCATTCTGTTTTTAACTTTCAAACCTGGTGTGTTGTTGGATTCCTATCCCCACTAAGTGGGAAGGTTTGAGATAAATCCTCATATTTGTCCTAAGGGGGGCTGATTGGAGCTGAGCTGTGAAAGTGCTATTTGATGCCTGGTTGGCCCTGCCTCCAATCCATGCTTTTTTTTAGCAAATAAGGACCATATTTATAGGAAAATGACAGAGCTCAACAATTGGTAGTGCTGTGCTCTGTCATTTTCACAACACAGTGATGCACTGTATTTAATTGAATACAGCACACCGCTGTGATGTCCCCTGCGCTGGTGCTAAATTTAGGTGCCAGCGCCAACACATGCATCCTTCCATCATGCAAGAATGTCTGCATTGAGGGGTGAGATTGTTTATGAGTGGGAAGGTGTCCCATCCTGCATATAAACAATCACTAATGGTGATTTGGCACTTTTTTTGTGCTGCAGAATGCAGCACACAGAAGTGCCAAAGCGTCATTTTCAAATGATTGTTTATGTCTAGGAAGGGACAACTGACCGCACATAAACAATAATTTCAGGCATTTTGCTCTTTCTATGCATGCTGTAGAATGCAGCACACACACAATAAAATAAGAAATGAGGAGGAATAAAAGTATTAGTCCTCGTTGTCCCTTGCTAATGCCACCCCTAGGGTGGTGTTAGATTTTGGAGTTGTCTCAGGTTTACGAAACCTCGTAAATCTGAGGTAGCGTCAAAATGTAATGGGTGTTGCTGTGGCAAGCCCACTGCAACACCCATTGCACAACCCTTCCATGCAAAGGGCTATGTGTTAAGAGGTCATATTTACAAGGTGGTGTTAAGCCACAAAAAGCTTAACGCCATCTTGTAAATATGGCACAGGGCATAAAGTCACCGGAGCGTCATGAAAAGTGACACTCCAGTAGCACTAGGGGCTCAGAAATAGACCCCTAAATCTATTCCTATTGTCTAGAGAGCTTTCTCCTCTTCCTTCACCATCTTAGGACAGGTTTCTACAATTTCAGCATCTTACTCACAGGCTTGCGTCCTAGTGGGTTTCTTGTCACCGATTTTCAGATGATATTTGTTTTTCAACCTTAAGTAATACTGCATTAAATTCCAGTGTAAATTAATTTTGAAGGTGTCCTGTTTTTGAGAAATCTAGAATATCAATTTCCATGGACGGCTGCTTTGTATTGATACTGATGATGTCTGAAACGTTGGCAATCACACTAGAGGACCGCTCCTAATCGTAATGTTGTAGCACATTAAACTGTGATTCAAAGTTTTGTTGTTGAATGACATCTAAATCAGCTCCTAGTTTTGTATACATGTTTTATGTAGCCCCTGCACACCTTTAGTTCACTCATTCACTGGTACTTCATTGTTCTTTTGGAGCACCTTTATTTGTGTTTGATGTGTTTGTAATGAGTGATTCTATACAACAAATAAGTGTGTCTATTTTTTTAATAGGGCAATAATTAATGGTCTCTTTTGGGCTGTTAAAGAAGTTTAGGCTTACACTTCCCACACAGGGATCACTGTTTTGTTGTATTTCTTACTCACCATCTGGGAAGGCAAATTGGAGGTAGAATCCAGAATCTTCTCTCAGAGGGCAGAAAGTCAGTTTGTGCAGTAAGGTTGAGGGATGGGGCCTGATGTCAGGACAGCCCAATCCAGATTATTTTTAACCGCTTGGGTGCCTTGGACGAGGTGATCTCGTCCAAGGCACCGGTTCCTGGGTGCCTTGGATGAGATCACCTCGTCCTGCACCTGGAAACCGGGGGGAGCACTAGGGCTCCCCCATGGGCCCCCCCACCCACAGCCCCCGGTCGTGGATGGAAGGGAAATCTCTTTCCACTCCACCCCGACCCCCCCACCTCCCCTGTGACGTCTGCGCGCTGACAGTCACAGAGGCCTTCACCCATCGTGATCAGAAGAGAAATGTAAAGCATTTTTTCTTCCGATCATGTGGAGGAGGCCGGAGAGGATTCAAAGGGAAGGAAATTAATTTCCTTCCCTTTGAAGTCTCTCTGAGCGTTTCAAAAGCCGGATTGTAAAGCAGATGAGGCAATTACCCCTGATCCACACCCCCGGGGGGTAGAAAGTCTACTAGATGCCAGGGAATTAAAAAAAATATGTATATATATATATATTGGGGTGGTGGCTAACCAACCAGTATGGGCCTGGTTACGCCCCCACCTCAACTGAAGGGGGTAACAGTATTTCAGCTCTCCCCGCACTCTAAAACATCTTATCCCACAGCAAGCAAGAAGACATTTGATTATTTTGGGTTTTAGTTTTACATTTAGGCCATGAGAACTTGGCTTACTCTCAAAATCGTCCCACTTGGAATGGTGAGGGCTGCACTTTATGGACTTTGGTACGCTTCCATGTAGAAAAATCCACAAGAACTAGACACATCTGAAAACTAAGCATCTGGGTGATTCCAGGGTGGTGTGTTTCACATGCACCGCGCACCATTTTTGTACCCACATTTTCCCGCGTTTTTGTGATGGAACCTTCCGGAATCTGAAGGAATCCACAACATTCCCACCACCCAGCATTGTCTCATCTATACCGATAAAAATTCTGCTGCACTTGTCAGCTTAAAAATGTTTTTGCAAACTGCCCTTTTGGACCCCCTTTGTTTCCCCCCAATATCGACATGTTTTTGGCTGTTCCCTTTCACAAGCACTTGGCTCACCTACACAAATGAGGTATCATTTTTACCAGGAGATGGAGGGGAACATTGGGTGGTATGGAATGTGTCCCAGCGCGTTGATCCAACTCAGACATTTGGGAAAAATTAGGTTTTTTTGCTAAATTTGAGGTTTTCCTAGGATTCTGGGTAAGAAAACATTGGGGGATCCACGCAAGTCACACCTCACTGGACTCCCTCTGGTGTCTAGTTTTCAGAAATGTCTGTGTTTGGTAGGTTTCTCTAGAAGGCTGCTGAGCCCAGGACCAAAAACGGAAGTGCCCCTCTGCAAAAACAGGTAGTTTTGTATTTGATCATTTTGAGGTGTCCAGATAGTGTTTTGGGGCATTTCCTTTCATGGGCGCTAGGCCTACCCACACAAGTGAGGTACCATTTTTATCAGGAGACTTGGTGAACGCTGGGTGGAAGGAAATTTGTGGCTCCTCTCTGATTCCAGAACTTTCTGTGACCGAAATGAGAGGAAAAGGTGTTTTTTTGGTCAAATTGTGAGGTTTGCAAAGGATTCTGGGTAACAGAACCTAGTCAGAGCCCCACAAGTCACCCCATCTTGGATTCCCCTAGGCGTTTAGTTTTCAAAAATTTGCTGGTTTGCTAGGTTTCTCCAGGTGCCGACTGAGCTAGAGGCCAAAATCCACAGGTAGGCACTTTGTAAAAAGCACCTCTGTTTTCTGTGAAAAAATTTATGTGTCCACGTTGTGTTTTGGGCCATTTCCTTTTGTGGGCGCTAGGCCTACCCACACAAGTGAGGTACCATTTTTATCGGGAGACTTGGGGGAACGGTGGGTGGAAGGAAATTTGTGGCTCCTCTCAGATTCCAGAACTTTCTATGACCGAAATGAGAGGAAAAGGTGTTTTTTTGGCAAAGTTTGAGGTTTGCAAAGGATTCTGGGTAAGAGAACCTGGTCAGAGACCCACAAGTCCCCCCATCTTGGATTCCCCTAGGTGTCTAGTTTTCACAAATGCGCTGGTTTGCTAGGTTTCCCCAGGTGCCGGCTGAGCTAGAGGCCAAAATCCACAGGTAGGCACGTTGTAAAAAACACCTCTGTTTTCTGTGAAAAAATTTGATGTGTCCACGTTGTGTTTTGGGCCATTTCCTTTCATGGGCGCCAGGCCTAGCCTCACAAGTGAGGTATCATTTTTATCTGGAGACTTGGGGGAACGCTGGGTGGAAGGAAATGTGTGGCTCCTCTCAGATTCCAGAACTTTCTGTGACAGAAATGAGAGCAAAAGGTGTTTTTTTGGTCAATTTTTGAGGTTTGCAAAGGATTCTGGGTAACAGAACCTGGTCAGAGCCCCACAAGTCACCCCATCTTGGATTCCCCTAGGTGTCTATTTAAAAAAAATGCACTGGTTTGCTAGGTTTCCCCAGGTGCCGGCTGAGCTAGAGGCCAAAATCCACAGGTAGGCACTTTGTAAAAAACACCTCTGTTTTCTGTGAAAAAAATGTGATGTGGGCACGTTGTGTTTTGGGCCATTTCCTTTCGTGGGCGCTAGGCCTACCCACACAAGTGAGGTACCATTTTTATCGGGAGACTTGGGGGAACGCTGGGTGGAAGGTAATTTGTGGCTCCTCTCTGATTCCAGAACTTTCTGTGACCGAAATGAGAGGAAAAGGTGTTTTTGTGGCAAATTTTGAGGTTTGCAAAGGATTCTGGATAATAGAACCTGGTCAGAGCCCCACAAGTCACCCCATCTTGGATTCCCCTAGGTGTCTAGTTTTCACAAATACGCCGGTTTGCTAGGTTTCCCCAGGTGCCGGCTGAGCTACCGGCCAAAATCCACAGGTAGGCACTTCATAAAAAACACCTCAGTTTTCTGTAAAAAGAATTGATGTGTCCACATTGTGTTTTGGGCCATTTCCTTTAGTGGGCTCCAGGCCTAGCCACACAAGTGAGGTACCATTTTTATCGGGAGACTTGGGGGAACGCTGGGTGGAAGGACATTTGTGGCTCCTCTCAGATTCCAGAACTTTCTGTGACCGAAATGAGAGGAAAAGGTGTTTTTTTGGTCAAATTGTGAGGTTTGCAAAGGATTCTGGGTAACAGAACCTAGTCAGAGCCCCACAAGTCACCCCATCTTGGATTCCCCTAGGCGTTTAGTTTTCAAAAATTTGCTGGTTTGCTAGGTTTCTCCAGGTGCCGACTGAGGTAGAGGCCAAAATCCACAGGTAGGCACTTTGTAAAAAGCACCTCTGTTTTCTGTGAAAAAATTTATGTGTCCACGTTGTGTTTTGGGCCATTTCCTTTTGTGGGCGCTAGGCCTACCCACACAAGTGAGGTACCATTTTTATCGGGAGACTTGGGGGAACGGTGGGTGGAAGGAAATTTGTGGCTCCTCTCAGATTCCAGAACTTTCTATGACCGAAATGAGAGGAAAAGGTGTTTTTTTGGCAAAGTTTGAGGTTTGCAAAGGATTCTGGGTAAGAGAACCTGGTCAGAGACCCACAAGTCCCCCCATCTTGGATTCCCCTAGGTGTCTAGTTTTCACAAATGCGCTGGTTTGCTAGGTTTCCCCAGGTGCCGGCTGAGCTAGAGGCCAAAATCCACAGGTAGGCACGTTGTAAAAAACACCTCTGTTTTCTGTGAAAAAATTTGATGTGTCCACGTTGTGTTTTGGGCCATTTCCTTTCATGGGCGCCAGGCCTAGCCTCACAAGTGAGGTATCATTTTTATCTGGAGACTTGGGGGAACGCTGGGTGGAAGGAAATGTGTGGCTCCTCTCAGATTCCAGAACTTTCTGTGACAGAAATGAGAGCAAAAGGTGTTTTTTTGGTCAATTTTTGAGGTTTGCAAAGGATTCTGGGTAACAGAATCTGGTCAGAGCCCCACAAGTCACCCCATCTTGGATTCCCCTAGGTGTCTATTTAAAAAAAATGCACTGGTTTGCTAGGTTTCCCCAGGTGCCGGCTGAGCTAGAGGCCAAAATCCACAGGTAGGCACTTTGTAAAAAACACCTCTGTTTTCTGTGAAAAAAATGTGATGTGGGCACGTTGTGTTTTGGGCCATTTCCTTTCGTGGGCGCTAGGCCTACCCACACAAGTGAGGTACCATTTTTATCGGGAGACTTGGGGGAACGCTGGGTGGAAGGTAATTTGTGGCTCCTCTCTGATTCCAGAACTTTCTGTGACCGAAATGAGAGGAAAAGGTGTTTTTGTGGCAAATTTTGAGGTTTGCAAAGGATTCTGGATAATAGAACCTGGTCAGAGCCCCACAAGTCACCCCATCTTGGATTCCCCTAGGTGTCTAGTTTTCACAAATACGCCGGTTTGCTAGGTTTCCCCAGGTGCCGGCTGAGCTACCGGCCAAAATCCACAGGTAGGCACTTCATAAAAAACACCTCAGTTTTCTGTAAAAAGAATTGATGTGTCCACATTGTGTTTTGGGCCATTTCCTTTAGTGGGCTCCAGGCCTAGCCACACAAGTGAGGTACCATTTTTATCGGGAGACTTGGGGGAACACTGGGTGGAAGGACATTTGTGGCTCCTCTCAGATTCCAGAACTTTCTGTGACCGAAATGAGAGGAAAAGGTGTTTTTTTGGTCAAATTGTGAGGTTTGCAAAGGATTCTGGGTAACAGAACCTAGTCAGAGCCCCACAAGTCACCCCATCTTGGATTCCCCTAGGCGTTTAGTTTTCAAAAATTTGCTGGTTTGCTAGGTTTCTCCAGGTGCCGACTGAGGTAGAGGCCAAAATCCACAGGTAGGCACTTTGTAAAAAGCACCTCTGTTTTCTGTGAAAAAATGTATGTGTCCACGTTGTGTTTTGGGCCATTTCCTTTTGTGGGCGCTAGGCCTACCCACACAAGTGAGGTACCATTTTTATCGGGAGACTTGGGGGAACGGTGGGTGGAAGGAAATTTGTGGCTCCTCTCAGATTCCAGAACTTTCTATGACCGAAATGAGAGGAAAAGGTGATTTTTTGGCAAAGTTTGAGGTTTGCAAAGGATTCTGGGTAAGAGAACCTGGTCAGAGACCCACAAGTCCCCCCATCTTGGATTCCCCTAGGTGTCTAGTTTTCACAAATGCGCTGGTTTGCTAGGTTTCCCCAGGTGCCGGCTGAGCTAGAGGCCAAAATCCACAGGTAGGCACGTTGTAAAAAACACCTCTGTTTTCTGTGAAAAAATTTGATGTGTCCACGTTGTGTTTTGGGCCATTTCCTTTCATGGGCGCCAGGCCTAGCCTCACAAGTGAGGTATCATTTTTATCTGGAGACTTGGGGGAACGCTGGGTGGAAGGAAATGTGTGGCTCCTCTCAGATTCCAGAACTTTCTGTGACAGAAATGAGAGCAAAAGGTGTTTTTTTGGTCAATTTTTGAGGTTTGCAAAGGATTCTGGGTAACAGAACCTGGTCAGAGCCCCACAAGTCACCCCATCTTGGATTCCCCTAGGTGTCTATTTAAAAAAAATGCACTGGTTTGCTAGGTTTCCCCAGGTGCCGGCTGAGCTAGAGGCCAAAATCCACAGGTAGGCACTTTGTAAAAAACACCTCTGTTTTCTGTGAAAAAAATGTGATGTGGGCACGTTGTGTTTTGGGCCATTTCCTTTCGTGGGCGCTAGGCCTACCCACACAAGTGAGGTACCATTTTTATCGGGAGACTTGGGGGAACGCTGGGTGGAAGGTAATTTGTGGCTCCTCTCTGATTCCAGAACTTTCTGTGACCGAAATGAGAGGAAAAGGTGTTTTTGTGGCAAATTTTGAGGTTTGCAAAGGATTCTGGATAATAGAACCTGGTCAGAGCCCCACAAGTCACCCCATCTTGGATTCCCCTAGGTGTCTAGTTTTCACAAATACGCCGGTTTGCTAGGTTTCCCCAGGTGCCGGCTGAGCTACCGGCCAAAATCCACAGGTAGGCACTTCATAAAAAACACCTCAGTTTTCTGTAAAAAAAATTGATGTGTCCACATTGTGTTTTGGGCCATTTCCTTTAGTGGGCTCCAGGCCTAGCCACACAAGTTTGGTACCATTTTTATCGGGAGACTTGGGGGAACGCTGGGTGGAAGGACATTTGTGGCTCCTCTCAGATTCCAGAACTTTCTGTGACCGAAATGAGAGGAAAAGGTGGTTTTTTTTGGTCAAATTTTGAGGTTTGCAAAGGATTCTGGGTAACAGAACCTGGTCAGATCCTCACAAGTCACCCCATCTTGGATTCCCCTAGGTGTCTAGTTTTCAAACAAGTGCTGGTTTGCTATGTTTCCCCAGGTGCCGACTGAGCTAGAGGCCAAAATCCACAGGTAGGCACTTTGCAAAAAACACCCCTGTTTTCTGTGAAAAAATGTGATGTGTCCATGTTGTGCTTTGAGCCATTTCCTTTTGTGGGCACTAGGCCTTCCCACACAAGTGAGGTACCATTTTTATAGGGAGACTTGGGGGAACACAGAATAGCAAAACAAGTGTTATTGCCCCTTGTCTTTCTCTACATTTTTTTCCTTCCAAATGTAAGGCAGTGTGTAAAAAAGACATCTATTTGAGAAATGCCCTGTAATTCACATGATAGTATGGGCACCCCGGAATTCAGAGATGTGCAAATAACCACTGCTTCTCAACACCTTATCTTGTGGCCATTTTGGAAATACAAAGGTTTTCTTGATACCTATTTTTCACTTTTTATATTTCAGCAAATGAATTGCTGTTTACCCGGTATAGAATAAAAACCTATTGCAAGATGCAGCTCATTTATTGGCTCTGGTTACCTAGAGTTCTTGATGAACCTACAAGCCCTATATATTCCCACAACCAGAAGAGTCCAGCTAACGTAACGATATATTGCTTTAAAAAATCTGACATCGCAGGGAAAAGTTACTGAGTAAACTAAGCGTCTGAGTGATTCCAGGGTGGTGTGTTTCACATGCACCCCGCACCATTTTTGTACCCACAATCCCCTGCAAACCTCCAACTTTGCTGGAAATCGCACATTTTCCCCACGTTTTTGTGATGGAACCTTCTGGAATCTACAGGAATCCACAACATTCCCACCACCCAGCATTGTCTCATCTATACCGATAAAAATTCTGCTGCACTTGTCAGCCTAAAAATGTTTTTTTGCAAACTGCCCTTTTGGACCCCCTTTGTTCCCCCTCAATATCGACATGATTTTGTCTCTTCCCTTTCACAAGCACTTGGCCCACCTACACAAATGAGGTATAATTTTTACCGGGAGACGGAGGGGAACATTGGGTGGTATGAAATGTGTCGTAGCGCGGTGATCACACACAGAAATGTGGGAAAAATGTGATTTCATAGCTAAATTTGAGGTTTGTTGAGGATTCTGGTTAAGAAAACATTGGGGGATCCACGCAAGTCACACCTCACTGGACTCCCTCGGGTGTCTAGTTTTCAGAAATGTCTGGGTTTGGTAGGTTTCCCTAGAAGACTGCTGAGCCCAGGACCAAAAACGCAGGTGCCCCCCTGCAAAAACAGATAGTTTTGTATTTGATAATTTTGATTTGTCCAGATAGTGTTTTGGGGCATTTGCTTTTATGGGCGCTAGGCCTAGCCACACAAGTGAGGTATCATTTTTATCGGGAGACTTGGGGGAACGGTGGGTGGAAGGAAATTTGTGGCTCCTCTCTGATTCCAGAACTTTCTGTGACCGAAATGAGAGGAAAAGGTGTTTTTTTGGTCAAATTTTGAGGTTTGCAAAGGATTCTGGGTAACAGAACCTGGTTAGAGCCCCACAAGTCACCCCATCTTGGATTCCCCTAGGTGTCTATTTTTAAAAAATGCACTGGTTTGCTAGGTTTCCCCAGGTGCCGGCTGAGTAAGAGGCCAAAATCCACAGTTAGGCACTTTGCAAAAAACACCTCTGTTTTCTGTGAAAAAATGTGATGTGTCCACGTTGTGTTTTGAGCCATTTCCTTTTGTGGGCACTAGGCCTACCCACACAAGTGAGGTACCATTTTTATCGGGAGACTTGGGGAACACTGGGGGGAAGGAAATTTGTGGCTCCTCTCAGATTCCAGAACTTTCTGTGACCGAAATGAGAGGAAAAGGTGTTTTTTTGGTCAGATTTTGAGGTTTGCAAAGGATTCTGGGTAACAGAACCTGGTCAGAGCCCCACAAGTCACCCCATATTGGATTCCCCTAGGTGTCTATTTTTCAAAAATGCACTGGTTTGCTAGGTTTCCCCAGGTGCCCGCTGAGCTAGAGGCCAAAATCCACAGTTAGGCACTTTGCAAAAAAACACCTCTGTTTTCTGTGAAAAAATGTGATGTGTCCACGTTGTGTTTTGAGCCATTTCCTTTTGTGGGCACTAGGCCTACCCACACAAGTGAGGTACCATTTTTATCGGGAGACTTGGGGGAACACAGAATAGCAAAACAAGTGTTATTGCCCCTTGTCTTCTCTACATTTTTTCCTTCCAAATGTAAGGCAGTGTGTAAAAAAGACGTCTATTTGAGAAATGCCCTGTAATTCACATGCTAGTATGGGCACCCTGGAATTTAGAGATATGCAAATAACCACTGCTTCTCAACACCTTATCTTGTAGCCATTTTGGAAATACAAAGGTTTTCTTGATACCTATTTTTCACTTTTCATATTTCAGCAAATGAATTGCTGTATACCCGGTATAGAATAAAAACCCATTTCAAGGTGCAGCTCATTTATTGGCTCTGGGTACCTAGATTTCTCGATGAACCTACAAGCCCTATATATCCCCGCAAACAGAAGAGTCCAGCTCACGTAGCGGTATATTGATTTCAAACATTTGACATCGCAGGAAAAAGTTACAGAGTAAAACGTGGAGAAAAATGGCTTTTTTCACCTCAATTTCAATATTTTTTTATTTCAGCTGTTATTTTCTGTAGGAAACATTTGTAGAATCTACACAAATGACCCCTTGCGGAATTCAGAATTTTGTCTATTTTTCAGAAATGTTTAGGTTTCTCGGTTCCAGCATTGGTTTCCCACTCATTTTGGTCACTAACTGGAAGGAGGCTGAAAGCACAAAAAATTGTAAAAATGGGGTATGTCCCAGTAAAATGTCAAAATTGTATTGAAAAATGGGGTTTTCCAATTCAAGTCTGCCTGTTCCTGAAAGCTGGGAAGGTGGTGATCTTGCCACTGTAAACCCTTTGTTGGTGCCATTTTCAGGGAAAAAAACCACGAGCTGCCTTCTGCAGCCCTTTTTTCCCAAAACTTTGAAAAAAACAAACTTTTCACTGTATTTTGGCTAATTTCTTGGTCTCCTTCAGGGGAACCCACAAAGTCTGGGTACCTCTAGAATCCCTAGTATGTTGGAAAAAAAGGACGCACATTTGGCGTGGGTAGCTTATGTGAACAAAAAGTTATGAGGGCCTAAGCGCGAACTGCCCCAAATAGTCAAAAAAAGGCTTGGCACAGGAGGGGGAAAAGGCCTGGCAACGAAGGGGTTAATGATGAATACCTTGTATATAGCGGGCTTTCTGCATCCCTGGTTGGTAGATTGGTTGTGGAAACTCCAATCCGTCACTGAAGGTGATAGAAAGACTGTTAGGGGTCCTTGGTTGGGTGGGGAAAATTGCCATACCTAGCAGCTTCTTCTTCCCCAAAGGCGTCCCATTGGCTAGTTGGTGGAGACTACCCTACTGTGGTGATCCTTGAGCAGAGACCCATTAGGGTAGCTTTTTTCTTTTAATGAGCCCCAGGATGGACCAGACACTGAGGGCACTAGGGGCTTTAAAAAGGAGGGATGCAAAAGGCTCCACTCTCCTACGGCTTCTACTAGCCTCGGAAATTACCACCTCCCCAGGGGAAAACATTTTTTTTAATGTGAGGGAGGCCCTATGGCCTCCACCAAAGTCCCATGGACCGCTACCTCTCTGGGACTAAATACACCATGAATGCAGGGGGCCCTTGTGCCCCCCGCCACTGAACTGGGGACCGCCACCTCCGTGGGGCTGAAATGAAATAATAAACGGGGTCCATCACCGACCCCTGGGCCCGAAGACCACTACCTTCCCTGGGCTGTATAAGTTGGAGGGGCCATACTCAAGGAGCCATTGACAACAGTGTGGACTGCCACCCCCCAGGGTAGGGGCTCCACAACAGACCCTCTTCATTGTTTTATTTTAACCCTGGGTGGGTAGTGGTCCCTAGGGTTAATACAAGCCTATAGGAGGGAGCCTCATGTGGCCCCTCATTTTTAAAGCTCCATCAAGGCCCCAGAGAGAGTGACATAACTTCAACTTACAGGCGGCTCTGTTTCTCCGACTCCAAACACCAAAACAGGGTTTACTTGTCTGAAGACTACTGTTTGGCAACTCTCAATGTAAGTTTCCTCAGATGGGAGGAAAGCATTGTCATATGTGGGAAGTAGAGAGTTTGACATCACTACTAAGGCAAGGAAGGCCATGTGTCTGTAAAACCAACCAGCAGCTCAGTGTTCTCTTGTCCAAATACCATTGTTTGGTAACTCTCAATCAAGGTGTACTTACCTGGGGGGATACCATTTGTATAGTGTCCGTAGCAGAGAAAGTGATCTGACTGCAACTCCCAGCAGGCCTGGTGTCTGTAACTCCAAACACCAGCACAGGATTCACTTGACCAATTACACCTGTTTGTAATCTCTCTAATGGTCTTCACTCACCTGGGAGTATGCTATTTGCCAAGTGTTGGGAAGTAGAGAGAGTGACCTGACAGCAACTCCCAGTGGGCCCTTCATCTGTAACTCCAGACACCAGCTCAGTGGTCACTTGCCCAGATATCCCTGCTTGTCAACTCCCAAACGAAGTATACTCACCTGGGGGGATAATAGTTGTATAGTGTGTGTAGTACGGGGAGTCACATAACTGCAATCCCAGGAGGCTCTGGTACTGTCACTCCAACCACCAGTCCAGTGTTCACTTCAAAAAATACCCTTATTTGCGAACTCATACATGAAGTGTACTCACCTGGGGGGTTAATATTTGTATTGTGTGTGAGGTACAGGGAATTATGTGACTGCAGCTTCCAGGGGGGTGTTACTGTCACTCCAACCATCAGTCCAGTGCTCATTTCTCAAAAAACCCTTATTTGGGAATTCACAAATGAAGTGTACTCACCTGGGGAGGTTAGTAGTTGTATAGTGTGTGTAGTACAGGGAGTTACATGACTGCAACTCCCAAGTGGCTCTGTTATTGTCACTTAGACCACGAGTTCAGTGTTCACTTCTCAAAATACCCTTCTTTGCAAACTCATAAATGACGTGTACTCACCTGGGAGGATAATATTTGTATAGTGCGTGTGTAGTACAGGAGGTTACACGACTGGAACTCTCAGGAGGCACTGTTCATATAACCCCAAACAGCAGCCCAATGTTCCCTTGTCCAAAAGCCCCTGTGTGTTAACTCCCAAATGAAGGTTACTCAGCTGGGGGTGACTTAGGAGGCACTGTTTCTCCGACTCGAAACACCAGAACAGTGTTCGTTTATCAAAAGATACCTGTTTGGCAACGCTCAATGTAAGTTTACTCAGCAGGGAGGATACAATTTGTATAGTGTGTGTAGTAGAGGGAGTGATGTGACTGCAAGGCCAGGAGGCACTGTCACCTTTACTTCACTCACCAGCCCAGTGTCCTCTTCTCCAAAGATTCCTGCTTGGTAACTCACACATGAAGGGTACTCACCTGGGGTATAATATTTGTATAGTGTGTGCTACAGGGACTGACATGACTCAACTCCCAGCAGGCTATGTTTCTGTGACTACAAACACCAGTGGACACATGTCCCAAATACATCCCAATACATCTGTTTGTCAACTCTCAAATGAAGTCTACTCACCTGGGGAATGACATTTGTCAAGTGTATGAAGTAGAGGAGGTGACATGACTACTAAGGTCAGGAGGCTCTGTCTCTCTAACTCCAAACACAAGCCCAGTGTTCACATGACCAACTACCCATGTCTGTTAACTCTCAATTTAAATTTACTCACCTTGAAGGATACCATTTTTATGGTGGTGGGAAGTAAAGTGAATGTTCGGAATACAAAGACCCTGTTTCTCTAACTCCAACTACAAAACCAGTGTTCACTTGCCCAAATACAGTCATTTTTGAACTCTCAAATTAAGTTTACTCACCTGGGAGGATACCATTTGTCAAGTGTGTGTAGAATGAAGAGTGACATTACTGCAACTCCCAGGAGGCACTGTTTCTATAACTCCAAACACCAGACCAGTGGCCACTTGTCCAAATACCCATGCTTGTCAACTCTCAATTGAAGTTTACCCACCTGAGAGTGGCCAAGATACAGATAATGATCAACTCTGAGATGTGTCTAGCTACCTAGCTCCATCTTGACCTGCTAACCCAAGATACAACTATTAAGAACAGGAAGGGCTGCTTTCCCAGTGTGCAAAACAATGATCCCAAAGACCTCACGATACATGACCAGAATTGTATTGGCAGCAGACACATTCATGCTGCACTGCCCACATGATGACTCCAGTCACATATACAATAAATTCCAGGGTTTGCCTGCGTCAAAATCAACTAGACCTCAAATTGTCCAATGACATATCTTGCCTAGCCATTGGTTTGCATGAAAAGATGGCACTCACCCAAGTGCTAATGATCTGCACATTTCAGCAGCTGCTTGACGTAAATGGAATTGGCATGCTTCACAAAAGTCATGTCAATACAACCAATCCCGCGGGTACTTGCCACAACAGGATTAACTGCACATTAACTTTGTACAAGGTCCATGCTTAATGTAACACTAAACTGTTGGTGGTAGATGTCACAATACAATCAGTAACATTGTATTTTTCCAACAGGTTGAGCTGCCACTGTGCACACAGAAGCCACAGAAGAGACTGCCACTACCCCCCTGGATGAATCCCTCAGTCAAAAAGAAACTCTGATATTTCAATGTAAAGGACAGTCCTGGCCCATCTGACCAACCTGGTCAGACACCAACAATGAGTATCACTGGGGCCACATCAACACCTCCTAGTCTAGTTGCAGTTCAATGCTTCAGGCAATGAAGTTCCAGGACCCAGTGAGAGAGGGCATCCTGTGGCAAGGGCACATTCCTGAGGGGGTAGGGTGCCTGGGAGGGATGCCATGGGCCAGCAGAGTGAGGCTACTGGGTGTGCTCCTGGCCAGGACGCCCTCAGCCACATCTTGGAGATCTATCAGGAGTTCCAAGGCATGATGGGCCAGGTCTTGAACAAACTCCAGTAAATCAAGCAGCTACAGAGGGACATGCATAGGGACATGTGAAACCAGATCGAGGCCCACAATAACAACATGACCTCCCTAACAGGGGTGCTGAGAGACATTCACACAGCCCTGAAAAGGGCTTTTCAAAACAAATCTTCCCCTTCCTTTGGCTCATCAACACCAGGCATATCAACATTGGTGCCAGCCACTGGAAGGGAGGCCCTGCTAGAGGAAGAACCCGCCCCAGACACCCCTGCCTCTGCAGCAGCAGATTCTCCCCCACATAAATGGGGATATCCAGCAAAGAATCTAGGAGTTGTGGATGGCAAGATTTATATCACTGCCAACAAGAGACCTCCTCCTAAAGGACCTCCTTTATGTACCACCTATACACTGTATTGACTGATCCTTAACCACCTGCCAGTTCCAATGAGAGAGGTACTCTAGACTTTGGACTCCCAGTGGTGTGGCATCTACTCCAATTATTTCATTCATCGTGACTGATACCTTCACTTTACTATTTTGTTCTTTTCTGTCCAATTTTTATTTTCTGCATCAGCATTGTGATAAATTCACCCATCACAAACGCATTGTATGCTTGTCTAATTTCCACATTGTGCTATGTAGAGATGTAAGACGATGTGAACCATATGAAAGAAGAAACAGGCTACTTGTGCAGGGAGAGAGATGTTACAGGTACAGTGTCCTGCTTAGGATCACAACTATTAGACACAAACACATATGTACAAGTGTCTGGTCACTCCAGACATTTTATTCCGGTGTATAGCACATAGGCTGTTCATAAGTCTGGACTTTTTGAAACAAGAATGTGCAACTCATACTGAGTCAAAGTACATATTCCAAGGTACATCCCCCCAGGCCTCAGAACACAGGGATTTCTCAGACATTGTCCTGTAGACTAGGAAAACATTGAAGTGGATGATTTAGCCAGCATGAGCCTTATGATATCCCACACCAAAGTAATCCAACATCACATAATCCAAGATACAAATTGATGGCAGTGCAACAGTCCCTGATCACACGCCAATCATAATCCAATGACCATGCATCTGGTAGTATGACGCAAAGGGCCATATTTATACTTTTTGACGCAAAACTGCGCCTGCGCAGTTTTGCGTCCAAAATAATACTGCCGGCTAACGCCATTTTGGTGCGCCGTGCGGGCGTCACATTTATACTTTGACGCACGGCAGCGCAAACCACAGGTGGCAGTCATTTATTTTGATGCACACCGCAGCATCAAGTCGTAAAGCAAAACTAAGTTAACGCGGCGGAAATGACTGTGGGTCGATTTACGACCCCGCAAAACGGATATATGGCGTTTTTTGACTCAATAGCGTCAAAAAAAACCGCAAACACTGCCATTTCAGCAGAGGAGAGCCAAAATGGATCCCAGATGCCACTACAGACCCCAGGAAGATGACAACAGACCAGGAACCAGCCAGGAGGACCCACACAAGAACCAGGACACTTTTATGAAGAAAATAAAGTGTCACTTCAGTGCAGAGGAGCAGGAAATTCTGGCTAAAGAGGTGACAGAACAGCAGCACCAACTGTTTGTCACCTCTAAATTGCCAATTAGTGGGAGAGAGGCTATATGGCAACAAATTGTCGACAAGATCAACAGTGTGGCAGAAGTATGCAGAACAGTCATTGAGTGCAAGAAACGCTGGCATGACTGCAAGCGCAGGACCAAGGAAAAGATGGCCAGGAACAGGAAGGCAGCACTGTAGACTGGAGGTGGGAGTCCAGCACACCAGGAGGCCCTGGACCACATGGAGGAGATGGTCGCAGCCGTCATTCCTGAGGAGATCATCACAGGGATTCAAGGACAGGACAGCGCAGACTATCAGGAGACAACGCACATGTAGGGTAAGTCGCATGGGGAATTAAAATGAACTAATGTTAACTGCCAGCGGGGGTGGAAATACCTACTACACAATGCATGTAAGTCATCATATACCTGGAGTGGCATGGGTAAAGGGGGATGGCATGGTGGCATGGCCTGCACAGACAGAAGCTGGGGTACACCATTACACTACACCAACAACAGTCCCATGGGGGCATGCTGCCATGCCAACGATGGAGCAAAGGTAAAGGCACGCCAGGAGGAAAGGGCACAACGTCAAACTGACATCCCGGCACACGTCAGCCAGCATACCCCCTACATTAACTAGGGCCCAATTAACAACCTCTAGCCATACCGACAACTGGAATATAACTGCGACAACAGTTGCCACTACCACCTCTGCTCTGTGTGCAGCTCAAGTAGCCAATGGCAGTAACCTCCCCATGGATCATACACACCTAAATTAGAGGGTTGAGGATGACAACTTCAACAATCCCCTGAAAAAAAGACAAAGGCCCCAGTACTGTCAAATGTCAATGGCCATAGTTGTTGCAAACATCAGCCAATGTCAACAACAATAGGAGCTACACAGCACTAAGGACATACCCATGCTGCATACGTCAGGGTCCATCCTGTGCCTGGATCACAATGTAACATCCCAAATGTCATACAGCTCAGACAACAGCATTGAGGAGGAGGACACATGTAACTGGTCACTGAAATACACCTGCACAGTCAGAGGAGGAAATAGGACACTGCTGCGATTATCAGGGCAATCCAATGTACCACACATTCCCAACATCAGCTGTACACATTACCAATGCCAACATCCATATCGTGTCATAACATTGCTATGCATAGGATATGCTACATGTCAACTACATTTAAGTGGATGTGAAAGATCAGAGAATGGGGCAGGTCCAGGTTGTTAAGTGTGCTGCCAGTGCCATCAGAACACCCATAGCCAGTGAAAGGTCTCACCATGAGAATGGATGTAGACGGAGGGTTGGGTAGGACTAGAAGGTGGCAATTCACTATTTTGCCTAAAACAAGACTAGAGGAGATGATGCATAGAATTCCAATAACTTAATACTATACATGTGACATGCAGGTGGGCCATAGGCCTGGGAGAATGCCCATCTGAAAGACTGGAGCAATAAACACGAAACAAGATCCCAATGTTAATTCATCACAAGGCAGGCACTAATGCCACAACACAGACACACTAATTGTACCCCATTTCATTGAAGAGGAAGATGGATCTCCTGCAGATATGCCTGTCCCAGAATACCCTGATGACATGGATGACGAGCTGATAAACATTCCCCAGGAGACCATCCAAGAGGACTTTCAAACCCTCCAGACCCCACCTTCAGTCACAAGGAGGAGCTCAGAACAAGCAGCCATCGCAGAGGACCTACCCACCACCCCAATTGTAAGACCTTCCAGCTCCAATTCAGCTGAGGACTCAGACGACACAGGCACCAGCTTTGAGCGAAGTGTAGTCGGAGTACAGCGGAAGCTGGCCAAGGAGGTGCGGTTAGGGATGCAAACTATGGCAGCCACCCTTGAGGGGGTGCGTTCGTGCATGATGTCAACTAAAGAACAGGCAGCAGCTATGCAAGGGTGAACAACTATCTTGCAGGAAGTAGAAAAAAGGCTGAAGGAAATCAGCACAGCTGTAATACAGTTGACACAACACCTACAACAGCAATCCTGTCAACGCGTGCACAAATGCAACATTGAACCCCTCAGGGCTGACCTGGCTGACCTGGCTGCCTACCATTGTGATGTGGCTGCTATTCTCAAGAACCAGCAGATCCTCCTTGCTGCAGTACTGCCCTTAAGACCTTCACAGGTAGCAGCGACCGGGATTTCTGACTCCACGTCTTCTAACACTGAGGTGTGCGTTGCCCCTTCACAACCACCACCAACATGGACAGAGGAGGCAACACACACATCAGAAGAAGAAGACATGGAACAGATTAATTTCACACAGAAAAGTACCCGGAAGCACTAGTCCATGCCACATGGCCAACTATTACCAAGGTCCTGCACTTTGTAACATGCCAGTCTTACAACAACTCTACTTAATGACTGTTCTGCTTACCACCGTATATCTTGTCAGCCTGCCCAGTGATTGTCTCTCTCTTACTCATTGGCAAATCCTGTCCTTCTGAACTGTCTGAAACATCACCCCAGCATGTCAAAAGCATTTCCTTAACCCCTTATGTAGGATCACAATGGAAGATGTCACTATAATGGACTCACAATCATGGACAATGTACATATAGCACTACAGCACTTTTCAATAAATAGCACTTACACAACAAATTTGTCTCTGTGTAATGTGACATATCAACTGTGCAGTAGATGACTGAAATGTGCCTACTGTCAATTTACGTAGCTTGTCAATACAACTGTCCTGATATTATGTAGTCAGATAATTCTGCACAGTGCCCATGATTGCAACATACTCTGCCCTTCCTGAGGGACATATCTGATGAAGTGAGAAACCATACACCATCATGCTGTGTTGGACAGAATAATGCTTCCTCAAGGGATATCTAAGTCATCAAATAGTGGCCTCAAAATGTTGTCACCATGCAATATTATCACATATAAAAGTGCACACAAATCTAAGCAAACACTACAAAAACTGCATGAATGAAGCTGTTTGAGTTTACATACAAATAGGTAATCATGCTGAACTGTGTCACAAATGATGTATGTGAGTCATGAAGACAAGAATACAAGTGGGCTTACGAGAACTCATCTTATAAGGGTGTCCTTGATCATCACACTGCAGTCAGACCTAAAACTGTTCCCCCAATACCAAGTCTGGAAGCACTGTTTGTGACTTAGAAAACATACTTATTGAGAGAAACACATTGGGATCCATATTAACTGTGATTGGTGCCAATCTTACAGCTCAGTTGGGATTTGTTTGTAGCATAGTACACAAATGTAATAGAACAACATTCATGTACACTAATTCCAAGCCCATGGTCAAGTAGCATTTAACACATACTGTTAACTATATATTTATTAAATGCTAATCACAGAAGAGAAAACTGAGGGAAAAGTCTTACCTACCCTAATCTACCCTGACTACTCATTACCCACAACTGTCCCTAACTAACCTAAGCTAAACTTACTTATCACATGTAACGAAACGTTCTAAATATCCATCCACCACCCCCCTTATGAGACGGGACACATGGAGGACAACACATACGAAACTAAACACATACTATACTAGCCCAAACAAATATATATTTTTTTGTTTTTGTTTTTTAAAATATTTTTTTTTTATTTATTTTTTATTAAACACACAAGAACTCCAACATAGCCCCTCAACACACACGTAAGAAGTAAAAATAGACAATATCAGGACCCCCCCACCCACTAACACTAACTAAACTAACAGCCTATACTAACCTAACACTAAGCCCCCTAAGCCCACTAAGTATGAGAACAAGGAAAGAGGAGGGAGGGGAGGGAATCATGTCCATATCAAAAAGTCTGGAGGTTGGCCCTCCGGAGGGTCCTCTTTATGGACTTCACACGCCTGTTAATGTGGCAAACATCCCGGCTCAGATGGCTTAACTTTTGCAACACACGGTCCATCTTCCGTTCCATGTTGTGGAATGCTGCAGGGTCAACCGATAGAGCTGGGCCAGTCTGGGTACCGGTGGAGGAGGTCTGTGTGTGTGTGGAGCCAAGGCCAGTGGGCTGTCCTGCACCTGTACGGCAGATGTAGGGACAACAGTCCCAGCTGTGGGTGGGGCCACCTAGCTTGAAGTGGTGGTTGTGCTGGTGGTGGCTGTGGTGGGCAAAGTAGGTCCACCCTGTGGGAAGGCCCTCCATGCCCTGGAGGCCCGTTCATGGCAGTATTGACGGGCCATCCTCCTGAACGCCGACTCTACCAGCAGGATGTGCGTGTATCTCATGGCCCGCCACTGGAACTCACAGACCTGGTCTGGAGTCATGTTTGCAGCTGTGAAGACAAATGCAAATAATCTACATAAGGAACTGCATTGTGTGAAATGGCACAAGAAGTCAATCAGACAATACATCTACAGTACTTGTAACAGCTCATATCACAATACAGATCATTGAATGTCCCTGAGTAAGTACATGGCAGGCCAGCCTACAAAGGTCACATCACACATAGCACATCCAAAACCTACAAGATAGGTAACAACTGGCATTGACTTTCCATCTGAGTTCTGCCAGTTATCAGCTAACAATCATGCTGCATATCCTCCGCCAATACCTGGGCTACAAATGTCAGTGTACGGAATGCAAAACTAAAACCACATGGTCTGCAAGTTGTAACATGACTTGCCAGTATATTACCCATGTGCCATACCTGAGTGTGTATACTAGGCTCCGACCAAACAGTCACTTATTCACATGTATGTGTAACATACTGGTAGCATCAGTCCTAGGTACCCTATTCACAAACCCATGCCTGTGTTTGAGGGTGGGGGGGAGGATAAACAACTAACAATTCCAAACAACGTGGATACCGAGGAGTGTATAGAAAACTCCACATGTGTTTGGCTCTACACACACACCACAGGTAAGATCTATCAACAATTAGGAGTCTGCAAACCCTAGACCAATCATAGCGCCACACATGTCAGGAAATGCAGAGCTTGGTATGCAACATATACTTCCAGTAAGGCATGACTTACATCAGACACAGAGTTGCAAGAACACCCATGATCATGATTAGCATGCACACCTAGGCCATTGCACTCAAGTTCCACATACTTGTAGCACTACATGTGGAAGTACATGCTGCTAGGAAGTTCTACCTACAGTTTAGTAAATACCCTGGTAAATAGGGAAGCAGAAGTCTGTTTGAAAGCAATTTGCTGTACTAATCTGGGAGAATGTGGGTCTGACAGGCTGACTAAATCTGAGCTGACTTCCAGTGCGAGTCTTGTTGATACAAGTTTCTCCACATGACTCACCCCAGTACTCACTGTGGTGCCTACAGGAATGGCCTACAATCCCTAGATAATACAATAGGATCCGCATTGGCCAACTCAAACCATTTGAGAAACTGAAATCCCACTCATGGAACAAGACAAATGATTGGCCAATGCATCACACCTTGCTATGCGTTCAACACACAGGAGTCCATCACACATAACCAGCAAACACAACACATAACAGACATATCAACACTTACTGAAGTGTTCGGGGTCCTCAAATGTAGCCACCTCTCCCACAGTTTAGGGTGCCAGTCCACCTGTAAGCATGGAAGGAAGACATGTGCTCAAAATCTGTGCACTGACCAACAATTTCAAAGACATATACAATGTGCAGGCTGAATAAGGAAATGGCAGCCATTCAGACATGATGATACTGCATCTGATATATCACGGCCAACTTGTACATAGCATGGGTCTCCTGTGACAGTTGCACACATATCTGCACACATGCAGTGGCCCTATCTATCATGTGGTGGCAAACATGCCCTGTCATTAGTGACCAGAAAAAAATATGGAGTGTAATCGTCTCATTATGTGCATCAAAGAGAGACATCCAAAGCCTGGCTACTTGAGGACTGCATTACCAATCAAACAGCCTATGTGGCCATGACACATTTATTACACATAGGTACAATGTACAGAGGGACATGGACTTTTGTAAGCCCTCATGTTGTTATAGATTCTACATTTGATGTGGCCCAGCTATGGTGATTTGCACCAACCATTGAGATGTGAACCCATGTGCATACCTTTGGACTGCCATCCCTAATTGGAATGTGGCACAACTAACTCCAAAAACCATTCTAAGATGTTAGCTGAGGGCACCTTACACCTTTTCACAATGTTTTCAAATCCAGATCTGACATGTATCCAAAAAGATGAAGGACCACAATATTCCGTAACATTCGTAGAACATCTGTGAACGCTTTCCTTCCACACTCACCAGACTCACATGAGACATATGTCTGGACCACTTTGCTATCATCATTTGACGTGAAGCCAGCACTCATTTTCTGCATCGTATAGTGATTCTAAAGTCAGTCTAGCTATTGCGTCAACAAAGTTAGCCAATATGTTAGTACATCTTTACTTCTCTGGCAAATGTGGCCTATATAGACATGATTGGCTCCTATTTTGTTTGGTTGTCTGACACAAAGGCAGCACCAATTTACTTAACGGAAAAATCTTGTAAGTTTGCAGAGAACGTGCTACCTGACAGCTAGCAATTGTGATCCTTCCCATAGTGCATCAATTACCCTGTATGTTTCCCCAACATTACACGCAGTCAGCAAGTTAGCTGGCAAATATTGTACAAATCATCTGATGTCACTACAGAGCATTTAATCGTGCACATTTATATGATTAGTACTCACCAACAGGGCCACCAATCACGATTCCCAGGTGGTCCAAGAGATCCTGCTCCCTGGTGATGAGGTCAGCCCACCGGTGCTTCAGCTGGTGGTCACTCCTCTGGCTGGCATACACACGCTGCAGGTGATGCAGCACCTTTCCCCACCGGATTCTGCGTGCCTCAGTGTGATAACCCTGTATCACCCTGCCCCCTGCCTCGATCATCAGTGGCAAGAAATGGCACACAAGCCATTTGAAGCCCCCCAACTCCTCTTCACCCATCCTGCCAAGACGTGGCCTACCAGACATTGTACAAATGAGAAAGGGAATAGGGGTTGAAGAAATAGAAAGGGGAAAATGGGGAAAGTAGGGGTACAAATACAGAAGAAAAGTAAACTTAACCACTACCCACAACAGACTCCCACAAACAACAAAAACACTAGAAAACTGGACAAATGTACACAAAACACAGTAGGACAGTAAACACCAACAATATTTATTTCACAAATTGACACTAAAGCACAAAATCAATGGACACCACTCTCAACACAGCCACACAGTCTAGAAGAATCACAGACTGCAAAGTGAAAGTACACCCACTGTACATGATCTGTGATCAGGATATCCTATTACATCACTTCCTGAATAAAATGTCCACCCTTTTTCGCGTTACGTGTCATATTTTTTTCACGCATTCAGTTTGTGGGTCATAATTTTTGACGCACAAGAGTGAAAATTAGCCATCATCCAAATAATAGTAAATAGTCCGTACAATTATCTGGATGCTGCCTAATTTTAACTCCTGTGCATCAAAAAAAATAATGCAAATTCTGTATTGGTGTACAAAAAATTACGCATAACGCTAGCAACGTCAACATTTCAGTGCATGAACTGGTTTGGGGCATTTTTTCAGTTTTTATGTTATGTTACATTTGGGACACATCAGAGATAGGCTGATGGCACCCACTATGGTATTGATGGTGTATGTTCACATGTGTGACATCATTCTGCAGCGGACCATGACCCGCTACTTCCTTTACAGTATTTTGACGGTTGGCTGACGCACTAGATGGCCATATGTGTGGCCTACATATATGTACTGCACAAATTGGGCATGTTTGGCATCAGAAGAGGAGACCAATGTGACGCACATATGTACAATACCTAAATGCCTATGGCTCAATGTGTGTGCTCTGGCAACTAATGTATTTGTTGACCAAGTGTGTGTGCATCACATGATGCATTATTACACATATGCTTGAATGAATGTGAAGTCCATGTGTCCAAACCTTAGATGAAAGTTATTGTGGAACTGAGAGAGGACATGTGTTAGTCATACATGTAGCAACATCCGTTATGTGCACTTCCAAGATTTTGGGTAACGTAGACACCACATATGACAAAGCATGCACCAGATAGATGGCAGACGCTTGTTCATGTCAATGGTCCACATTTTCAACATCCTATGTCCTAGATTTTTGGTAACAGCTTCCTAGGCACTTGTTGGTGAATCCCACAGTGAGTCACACACATGCATTGAGGAAGTGAGTACCATGTTGTTTGCCCAGACAGACAAAGGTGAACCACAAATGTATGATGACGCCACAGTTGAGGTGATATAACTGAGCTACAACTCTCAAGTGGCTGTGGTGGACCAGCAGACGAGGCAGCACGTGTCCACATATTTCCAGTGATCAATTGCACATAGGTGTCTTGTTCATGTTTGTGGTCCAATCTTGAGCCTGTGTATTTTTTGGGGTGTAATTTGTCACAGTTAGGTCCAGGACTCATCATGAGTCAGTGGCAGCTATTCCTGTATCTACTGAGTATCCTTTGTTGATCAATGTGAGTAAAGTGGATGTGGACATAAGAACCTACATGGGGATGGTCCCACCCTGTCACTAAAGACGTGTAATGAGACAGTCAGGAGGGCAACCTTGGTGTGCTGAGTGAGATAATGTCTTAGGTGTCATGTTCCGGCAGGTGTCATTACAACATATGTACACAGGTTAGCCTCTGCAATTCCCACTGGATCTGGGAACATCAAAGCCTCTGTGCTGATTATTCTCACTGCTATTCACCACACACGGCCCATCAATATGTTGTGAGAAATGTAATTCTGTGTGTGAACTGTCGGGGTCCTGACATGTGTGGATTTGTCATGGACATTATCAGAGGTTGCTGGTTCTGCTGAAGGACTGGTACCCAATCCCTGCATACGGCCCTGGGACACTGTCACACTTTGTCATTCATGCATAAATGAGACCCAGACAAGGGATGGGCCATGAATTTTGTTTTTCACAGAGGATTTAACTCATATGGTACAGTTAAAAGGCAGATGATGCTATACAATGTATTTGGGTATGTATTGAAGAAGCACATGCCCAAATACCCTCTGATGAATGAGAGGTTTGCTAACGCAAGTGTGGTACTTTAGGGTTACCCACAGGCAGATGCCAGTCAGGCTGACAGGATGCAGGGTGAATCAGGATCCAGCAATTTGACAAGTTACATAATCAGTGGTCTAACTAAGACTGTTTGGGGTACGAACTAGACAGCTGACATGTAAAATTGTGTATGTCCTGTGTTTTTAAAGGTGACAACTGAACCCAAGGGCTGTGTTACACGGCTTAATTAGTATCAATGCTACGGTGTATTTGACAAAATGGCAGCTCCTATGCTGTTCCAGGCATCAGCAGGGGCAGTGCTTGTTTAAATGGGTGGTGTGCATGGAGGTGATCATAGGTTTGGGCTGCATGTGTTTCGCACAAGTCCTGTAGGTGAGATTTGCATTCTAATGGCCAACAGATATTTTCACACAGGAAGCAATCTACAGGTGCTACCAGGGCTTGGAAACTAGAAGCCAGTGTATTAATTGACCTGACGTCCATGCAGTCAGATGTTCTATGACAATGGTATACCATAGGAAAGGGTGTAGCACACTGGATTGCTATTGACAAGCTGTGTGTGTAGAGGAGGGAATATCAGGGTACACATCTTACTATTCCAGGGACCTCTTCAGACAGGTGGGTTGTGATCAGGTGCATGGGTGAGTCAGGAGTTAGGAAATGGGCTGACATGTACATGGAATGTCATGTGCGCAATGCTGCTCATATGTGTGGCACTTGTGCTGTCTATGTAATGCTTCTATGGAACTCTGGTCACAGATAGTCCTTGCAAATATTGGATGCAGTTGGACTTACTGCTGTCAAGGGTCTGGTCAGACATTCCTGTTACTGATGCAAAAGCACATCCACTGCCTCATATATGAGGCTTGTTTTCCCCTTATTGAGTGATGGTGTCTTAGTTGTGAGCCATATGCTGCGATGAACCATGATTTCAACATGTACCCATCCCTTCCACCTCCAAGTCTTCCCCTATCATACCTGCCCCCTTGCAAACACCCATACTCCTCCCCACAAGAAGGAGCCCACCTCTCCTAAAAAGCTGTCAACCCCTCCCAATCCCAAACCCAAACTCACCCATCCCAAATCCAACCCCCCCAAGGATGATGCCTGAGGTGCCTGCCTGCCCACTTGATGCCCCTTCCTGCGGAGGTTTCCTGGTAGTAAATGAGTCAAGTGAGCGCACAATAATGTGCATGGACAATTCCATATGGATTGGCCAATAACGATCTGTTGTTGAGCGTAATGACACAGGTAGGTGCGTGTGTACTTACGGTAGGTTGCCCCCATAGTGGGTGCATTTTCTACACCTTTGATGATCAGCAGCAGCTGCAGGAAATGTGTGATGGGGTCCATGGCAGCACCAGACATGTATGGTTGCCTGTAGGTGACTGTCTCCTTTTATACTCCGTGTTTCAGCCTGCTGAGACATGGTGGTTGGACCGCCATAGTAACATCAGTGGTGTGCAACCTCATAATGTGTCTGGTGGAAAACATTGTCTCTGCCAGTTTGTTTGTGCTGCTTCATGGTTGCTGCCGTCTCTGCTGCCTGGTGGTATCTGTGGAACCACAGCAGTCTTTGCTCCATATCCCCTGCATGACTCGTAATACAGCGGTCAGACCGCCAACCCGACAGCAGTCCAAGGCCAATCCAATTAGGGTCAGATCGACATCTCCAACATGGTGGTCCACAGACCACCAGACTCATAATGAGGCCCGTAGTGTGTTTCTGTTTTATGACTACTTTAATTTCTTTTCAACTGCAAATGTTTAAGGTATATTCTGAAAGGTGATCTCACTCTTTTTACTTGGCGATTACATGTTTCTTTTCAATTTGTCTTACATATATAATTCATACAATATCATTCATTAAAGTTTAGTAAAACTCTCTGGGTGGTTACAGGAAGTTGGCTGCAGGGCCTGGCCAAAAGCCAGGCCCTGTGATGAATCCCGGCTGCGCACAACCAAAGGCCCGGTACTGTGCAGGGCTGGGTTGTTATAGGGCTTGGCTGTAGGGCCTGACTGCAGACCAGGCCCTGAAGTCAACTTACACTGATCATAGCCAAAGCCGTGCACAGAGGTGTGTGGATTAACATACAGTTATTAAAATTACTTTACGAAGCAACAACATCTCCTTCCCCCACACCTCTGAACTACATTGGACTGACCACTGTTGCGTCCATTTCTCCTTCACCAAACCCACAGAACTTCACTGAGCCCACCACTACCCATGCAGAAGCTGGAACAAGGTTTCCGAAGATAAACTTGCCACCGCCCTCCGCAAAACACCACCACCGACCTCCACAGATGCCAGAACACCAGCATGCAACCTCCACCTACGGGCCTCTGACTGTGCCAACAAATTGGCTCCCCTCAAGATACCCTCCACAAAACAACCCTCCAAGAAAGCCAGCTGGTTCTCCCCACCCTCCAAGAGTCCAAGCACACCTGCAGACAGCTCGAGAGAAGATGGAAGAGCATCAGGACTCCGGTTGACCACGCAGCCTTCAAAGATTCTGTCACTACACACCACCACTTCATCAGACCCACAAAGAAAACTGCCATACAGGAATGTATCAACACCAACACACACAAAAACAAAGAGCTCTTCACCATGATCAAAGAATTTGCAAAAGCCAGCACAGATACCAGAGACATCCCCTCTCCCATGTCCTCTGCAACAACCTCACCACCTTCTTCCACCGCAAGATCATAGACGTCTACGACAGCTTCTCAACCCAGGAACCACCCACCAACAACCACTACACCCAATTGCTCCAGTCCTCAGCCAATGCTGCTCAACTGGACCACCCGCACCACTCTCAACACTCTAATTATCATGAAAACCATCCACTCTGGAGCCCCCTTGGGGCCCCTGCCCCTACCACATCTTCAAACAAACTGGTGCCACCATCACCCCTGAAATCTGCTACACCATCAACTGCTCCATCAAGTCCGCCACCTTCCCTGAAGACTGGAAACATGCAAAATTCAACTCCATGTTGAAAAACCTCTGATGACCTGACAGATATCAAAAATTTCAGATTCATTTTGCTGCTTCCCTTCCCAGGCAAAGTCATTAAGAGGGCTATCAATGCCCAACTCATCGAAATTATGGAAACTAACCACTCCCTGGGCCCCTCCCATTCAGGCTTCAGACACAGCCACTGCACCAAGACTGCACTCCATGCCACAACAGACGACATCCACACTCTCCTCAACTGAGGAAGAAACCGCAGCCTTCATCCCCCTGGACTTCTCTGCTGCCTTAGAGTTGGATCCTCTCCTTCCTCAACGGCCGTACCCAGAGAGCTTGACTCAGAACCTATAGCTATCAGCTGCAGAGTTCCTTAGGGCTCCTCTCTAAGCCCCACCCTCTTAAACATCTACATGACCCTGCTTGCAGGCATCGTCAGAAACAGCGGACTCAATATCATCTCCTAAGCCAATGACACCCAGCTGATTCTCTCCCTCATCGGCGAACCTACATCCACTTAGAGCGATTTTCACAACGGGATGAAGGCAGTTGCCACCTGGATGAAGGACAGCTGCCTCAAACTGAACTCCAACAAAAACCAAAAATCCTCATCCTGGGTACCACCGTGCCTGCCTGGGATGACTCCTGGTGGCCCACAGTGCTCGGAATCCCACCACACCCACTACCATGCACGTAACTTCAGCATCATCTTTGACTCCTCGCTCTCAATGAACCGCCAAATCAACTCCGACTCATCCTCCTGATTCCACAAGCTCTGTGTGCTTAAGAAGACTTTCAAATGACTCCCTACCCAGTCCAGGAGAACCATCACCCAGGCACTTGTTAGCAGCAAGCTTGACTACAACAACGCACTCTACACCGCACCACCTAAAAATTCCAAAAGAAATTGCAGCAAATCAAAAATGCCTCAGACAGACTTATCCTGAACATTCCCCATTGCAGCCACATCTTTGGTCACCTGAAAGACCTTCACTGGCTCCCAATCAACAAAAGAATAACCTTCAAGCTCCTAACGCATGCCTACAAGGCCCTCCACAACATTGGACATGCAATTATCTACCACCGTCTCGCCTTCAAAACACACACCAGACATCCCAGGGCCACCCACCTCGCCCTCGCCATCAATTCAAAGATCTACAAGACCTGTGCCAGAGGAAAAAAAAAATCCTACCATGCTGTGCAGACCTAGATTTCTCTACTGCTACATCTCAGGCACCCATCCTTACTGCCTCAATTCAGGAAGGTCCTCAAGGCCTGGCTGCTTGACTGAAATAAAATAACCCACTCCCCACCCCAGGGCCTTTAGACCCTAAAGGGTGATTAGCTGCACTCTACAAGAACCATTGATTGATTGACTGATACTTTATTAAAACATAGAAATTCACTGAAAAAAACAAAGATACCGAGGCATTATGGTTAGGTTGTGAATTTACTCGCACAAAACCGGAGAAATTCATCAGTTTGAGTTAGAGTTATTTCAAGGAACTATAACTCACGGCCTAAGGCAACTATAACTCACTCCCTCACCATGCACTGCTAATTACCCTAGCTATTACAGCACTCATGACAACCTTTATAACATCAATAAAAATTTAAATGAAAGATTAGACGTCAAATTATTGAAGAAAAAACTGTGCATGGAAAGGGCATTTCTCTGCACGAGTGCATTATTATTTGTGAATCCTTTGCGCCTCTAGATATCTATATTTCTTTTCTCTTCTAATATCGCAAAAACTACTGAACAGATTTACATCAAATAACAAAAGCTATCTTTCTGCCAAATTTGATGTAATTCCGTTCACCGGTTTGGGCTGTAGTTGTGTATAAAATCCATATGGGAATTGTAATAGGAAATACGTTTTTTTTTACTCCCCCAATTTTCTCAGCCCCCACTTGATGGATCTCCCTGGATTGTCCTGTGTTCAACAATTCACCAAACGGCACCAAAGATATAGGCACATCAAAAACAGATTTTTCAATGAAAACATGGTCCTAGCTATAATCACCTACTGGTGACTGCAAGTAGGTAATATATATGTGTATATAAATATATATATGTATATATAGTCACATAAATAACTAGAGGTTGAGGAATGTTATACTTAGGCTCACATTTTAAAAGTATAAAACCATAGAAATTCACCAGTTAGAGTTACCTAAAGTAACTATAACTCGTGCCCCCACCATGCACACTTCTTTCATCAAAAATGTTATTGCAAATATTACATTGATATTATCAATGATATTATCAAAGATGTCATGAATGCCATAATATTTGGGGAAATTGGTAGTGCATGGCTGAAGCTGAGACCCAGCATGGCTGACAACACTTCCTTGTTGAAGTTTTGTCAACCAATTAGACCCCAGCACGAGATCGGAAGGAGTTACAAATCCTTTGCTTCCCTTTATGTGCAAATTTGGATTTCTTTCAATTTCTACTACTACTGAATGGATTTACACCAAATACCAAAAAGGCCTCTTTTGGACCAACAGCTACCTTTCTGTCAAATTTGGCATAATTCCGTTCAGTAGTTTTGGCGCTATCACTGTTAAATATGGAAAAATGAATGGGGAAAACACATTTTGGGACCCCGCCTTTGTCTCCGCCCCCACTTGACAGATTTAGTTCTCCAGTTTAGGTGGGGAGCAGCTCCTATATGGAGCTCCCTACACCACCACCAAAACTCTAAATTTGCTCACCTCAAATATCTGTTTTTCTAGCAACATTTTTAAATATAGGATTAGTACAGTGCCATCCACACCGAACTGCAAAGGGACAAAGGGCCTGATTACGACTTTGGCAGAGGGAATTACTCCATCCCAAATGTGATGGATATCCCATCTGCTGTATTACGAGTTCCAAAGGATATAATGAACTCGTAATTCGGGGTGTGGGATATCCGTCACATTTGGGATGGGGTAATCCCCTCCGCCGAAGTCATAATTAAGCCCAAAGTCTTTTGTCATTTACACAGCAAAGTCTTTAAACATAGGATTAGCTAGTGAAGTATTACAGCTTTGGATTGGTAAAATACCATCTAAACTAAGCTGGCTTCTGTAATTTCACACCTGTGCATGGATGGCACCAATACTGAGATAATACAGTGCAAACTATAGGTGTTTGAGTATACTGCCCTCGGTTGTCCAGCTTCATCTTCATTTGCAAAAACAGTACAAATACACCTTGTCCAGAGACTACACAAAGCCTCAGTGTCTACTACATTACTTAGGTCTGTACATCAATAGTGTGATGTATGGTAGTCAATGATGAGAGCTATACTTTGGAGAGGGTCAGGTAGTGTTCCTCACCTCTTTACAGAAGGTCATACTCTGTTTTCAGTGATCTCTTATAATGGCAGGGTTGACTAGATCATGCATTGTGTGTTTCCTGGTATACTCTGATGCTTGTGTGAATTACATAATAAAGAGTTGACCATACTTACCAGATTTTGAAAGAGACAACGGTCTGGGTGAGATACTTACAGCTGACAAGGTGCGGTTTTAGAGAGTGAGTGCAAAAAAGCTGCTTATATCTGGGATTGGACAGCTGCGGATTAATGACTGATGAGACCCTTATCTGACATTGACAGCTCAAAATTACTTGACTTGGTGAGTTACACATGCCTGAAATGCAAGAGCCTGAGGTCACTGGATTGACCAAGACTCACATCGGACAGGCAATGGGAAAGCTTGAAATTGATGCACTCGGGAAGGCATACCTTCCTTGTGTTAGCTTGAAGTTGATGCTCTCGGTAAGACAGACCTTGCATTGATCAGCTTGAGATCGTTGAGATGGGTATAACTCATATGAGAACTGGGACTGGTTGAATTTGTATGTCTCAGTAAGCTGCAGACACGTAACCTGGCGTAACTTGCGTACCCTGAACTGTTGCACCACGGCGGACTGCGGCACGAGCCGAGCGTTCAGCTTGGGGCGCGGCCACGGTTCCTGGCGGTCGGGCATGCTGCACCCCTTCTGTTCTTTATTTCCTCCCATGAGGCCCCAAAGTGGGCATGGGGCCTCAGTGAGTCTTGGGCACGGTGCACCCACGATATTAGACGTGTGCATTTTCCCCCCAAAGCCTCACTTACCTGGTGCTGCCTTTTTCTTTCTTCTTTTCTTCTTTTTTCTCTTCTTTCTCCTTTTCCTCTTGTTCTTATTTTCACACTTAGCAACCATGTTGTTCTTTCTCCCAGCATTCCTTTCTTTTTCCCTGCATGCCTTAGGACCCTTTTTCAAAATGGCGCCTTCTATCTATTCTTTTATGATTCTTCCCCAATCCAAGATGGTGTCTTTCTTCTTCCTATCGGTCATTTTCTGTTTGAGGGTATATAAGGTGTGTGATTTTTGTTCTCCTTGCGCTGCAACACTTCCTTTGGTGGTGATCTTCGCTCCTGTTATTTTTGTCTCCAGTTTTTTCCCCTCGCTTGTTCCAGCTTCTTCCAGTATTATTTTTCTTGCTGGAAGACTTACCTTTTTTGCTTCTTGTTGTTCCAGGGAGTTCCTGCTATAGAGGTTTTTCCCTTGGGTTTTTTTTCCTCTAGGACTTCTTCTAGAGGGCACAGACTGCCTTTTGGCGTTCCTTCGTCAGCAGCACCATGGCTACCAGAAAGGGCCTCCCTTACCTTGGTCAAGGCAGAACCTACAAGAATCAAGACCACTCTGCAGTTCCAGTGGGCCAAAGACATACACGACGAGTAGCCCGTGACATGAATGTTCTCGTCAGGCAAGAGGAAGCTTGAAGTCACATGACTAAGTGAGGTGCACACTTGGGGAATTAGAGAGCTTTGGCGGGTTGGAATGGGTAAGTTTCACACTAGGTACGAGATGGCATGAGTTTACTCAACAGGGTATATTGTGCACACATTTGATATAATTAGACTTGATGAAATATTCACATATGACATGCAACAACATGAAACAACTTAGGATTTGGGTATGCACTCATTTCTAAGCCTCTTGTCCTAATTCCTCCTCTGATTTCTGGGAAAATGCAGAATGTCAAGATTGAAGGGGAGATTCTCACTGTGATCCAAATGTAAAATTCAGACATTTAAGGGATAGGAAAACAAAGGTGACTTCTCAACTACACAACATGCATCTGAAGTTTCCTTGTCCCAGCATTGATGATAAACCAAAGAACCACGGGGTACCAATCATAGTTTTTGCTCCTGCCCTTCCACACTGCTCAGTTGAAATTACTGGAGCTGTCTGTGAAGTGGAGCACCTTCTCAGTGTGCGCATTAACCCCTTGGAAAAATGCCCTCCAGCCTTCTAACTGTTCCATATCTACTTAGAAGTGGCCCAGTTCTGTTGTCTTCCTGTGCAGGTGCACTTCTGGCTACATGCTCCAACACAGACATCCTTTGCCGTAGTGCAAGTTTGTCTGCATTGTAGTCAACATATCTTTTGTGCAGTAAGGGAACATGCATGAAAAACCATGGGTGGTTGTTTTAGAACTCCCCATTGACACAAAGTAACACAAGAATGACGCATTGTACTGCATTGTGTTACTTTAGGTTACAAACCCAACATAAGTCATGATTTGTGTTGGTTTGTAAACCCCAGCAGAAGACTTTGGGGTATGTTTAAGTAAAGTGGCGCTGCACCTAGTGCAGCATCACTTTCCTTGAGTCCCTTATCGCCCCCTACTGTCATCATGCGCAGAGTAGGGGGCAATAGCTCCATTTTTAAAGATGCTATTGATGCTACTCCTGCAGAGTACATAGGGGCCCATTGTAAATAATGGAAGCCCACTTTTAATGCCTGCTCTGAGCAGGTGTTAAAAGTGACATAAACAATTATGCAAGGAAATCTGTTAGATTTCCTTGCGCCATTTTTTCAGCACCCCCCTTTCCCCTTTGCATACATTATGCTTGGTGCAGGCATAATGTAGCGCAAAGGGTTAAAAAGTGGCACAATGCATGCATTGCGCCACTTTGTAAACATGGCGCAAGGATTTTGGCCTTGTTGGGCCACATTAGCGCAAACAAAATTACGCTAATGTGTTGCAAGTTAGCGCTAGGGATATGTCCCTTTGTGTCAGGTTTCATTAAACATGTAACGCAAACTAACACAAACTGTATGTAAATCTGTGCTGGGGTTTCTTCTAATCCAAACTTCCTTGTTTGACTAAATTGCTTTTATCTGGGGGAATTACCTTGTCCCCATAAATTTCTTTAAAAAATGCAAGCCAGGTAATTTTAATGAAAAAATATATAAAACCTTTTCTGACCAATTTAAAAGATACGTCCATTTGTAAAGCCCAGCGTCACATCATACCTGTGCCAGGTATAATGCACGCAGGGTAGGCATTCCCTCGGGAAAAGCTGAGCAAAATTGACGCAGTGAAATTCTCATTTCACTGTGTCATTCTGCAACTTCACTGTGTCAAAATTTTACAGCCTGCTCAGAGCAGTCATAAAATTGATGCAGGGCTTTTTCCTGTGGGAGACTCCCCGCATTGCTGTAGTTGTGTCAGTTTAAGGGTGCTACTCCAGAAATGCGTGAGTTTAGCTCCAACAGATGTGTCAGTATTTCTGACACATCTGTGAAAAAGTGCTCCATGGAGCTCTGTATTGTAAATACAGCGCATCCATGTTGTCGGGGGGGGTGTGCGGGAAGTGCAAGAAATCTGACACTTCGATGGTGATTAATCAGATTCTTGTAAATGAGGTCCTAAGTATGACAAAGTCATCACTTCATCCCCCCATCAATCTTTTGTTGGAATGTCAACCTCAATAACAACTTTGCTTACAGTATAGTCTTTAGGGTGGTACAATCCTGGTGACAGAGCTCAGGCAATTTAAGCATTCAAGGCCCCCAATGGCTGAATGGCTGAATGACTGCATCTCAACAAGACCTGGGTTAGATCTGACTCTGTGAGCTTAAGGGAAATGCGTACTTTATACTGACGCAGCGAGCAAACACTCATCATTATGATGCATGTTTTCCGTGCAGTGCTGGAGGAGAAAATAGCCTATGCGAATTCATAATTCCCTGACTCGTTCTGCTGACTATAAATTGAGCTTTAAAACAAAGCTATGTTTTTGTCTCATTTGATAAGTGGGACCACATTACTTTTGTTGCTTGCTGTTAAATGTTATTTTTTAGGGAGTTTAACACGACTAATGCTGGAGTTTAATTGACTATGAAACAAAAGACAAACTGAAAGAGAGATGCAAATAAGCAAACTCCCAAGGTACCAAGGAATGACTAAGAGACTTCACAGTGTGAGTACTGCGGAAATAAGCAAAGCCACCCCTGACAGGCACTGAGATACCCAGCTATGCATTAAAAATGGAACTAGAGACTCATAGGTGGCAATGATATGAGTGCATAAGTTGTAAAAGAATGGGGGGCATATTTACAATAAAGTGACGCAGGGCAGCACAGATAGTGGACTTGCTGCACTGCCCTGCACCGCAAGGAAATTCAGAAATGTACTATGGGGCATATTTATACTCTGTTTGCGCCGGATTTGCGTCGTTTTTTTTTACGCAAATCCGACGCAAAGCTAACTCCATATTTATACTTTGGCGTTAGACCCTTCTAGCGCCAAAGATCTTGGAGTTTGCGTCATTTTTTAGCGTGGACACCTACCTTGCGTTAATGATATGCAAGGTAGGCGTTCCCTTCTAAAAAATGACTCTAAGGCATGTGCGCCTTATTTAAACTCCCGTGCAAAAATGAGGCACAGGAGTGAGCGGTCCTTAAAAAATTACGTCCAGCGGCTTTTGCATCATTTTTTAACGCCTGGTCAGGGCAGGCGTTAAGGGACCTGTGGGCTCGGAAGGAGCCCAGAGGTGCCCTCCCATGCCCCCAGGGACACCCCCTGCCACCCTTGCCTACCCCAGGAGGACGCCCAAGGATGGAGGGACCCATCCCAGGGAACTTAAGGTAAGTTCAGGTAAGTATTTTTTTTTTTTTTTTTGTGGCATAGGGGGGCCTGATTTGTGCCCCCCTACATGCCACTATGCCCAATGACCATGCTCAGGGGACATAAGTCCCCTGGGCATGGCCATTGGGCAAGGGGGCATGACTCCTGTCTGTGCTAAGACAGGAGTCATTTCAATGGGGGTTGGGAGTAAAAAAAAATGGCGCAAATTGGGTTGAGGCCAATATTTTGCCTCAGACCTGACTTGCCCCATTTTTTGACGCCCAAGCTCCATTTTCCCCTACGCCGGCTAACGTCAAACAATAAATAAGGCGCTCGCATGGCGCTTTGGAATGGCGTTAGCCGGCGTTAAAATTTTTGACGCACAACTGCGTTGGCGCAGTTGTGCGTCAAAAAGTATAAATATGGCCCTATATTTACAAAATATGGTGCATTACTGTTCTCTCCCCATGTGCTAGTGCCCTTTTGACTGTCTAGTGTCAACAAAGGCACCCTTTCACTATGGGACACCTTCCTGCACAAAAACAATAAATAGAGGTGTTTTTCTTTTTCTGTGTGTGCTGTAGAATGCTCTCCCCTGGGGAGGCATATGGTTTTCACACAATCACAGGTTAACAGAGCCTTGTAAACCAGTGAATTCATCAAAACCCATGGGTGCTGCATTGGAAGCCCACTGCAACTCCCATGGAATGCCCCCCTAATGCAGAGCAAGGCAAAGCAGTGACTTGTACTGCGTTGCCCTACACCATATCTACGAGGCCATGAGAAGCCACTCAATGTGGCTTTGCGTGGCCTCGTGGATATGGGTCTGCACTCTGTGCCATCAGATCATTACAAATAGTGATGCTTCGGTGGAGTATGGGCCTCTGAGTGCAGAACTGCAGCTGTATTTCACCTCAAGCCCCTTTCTTCCACAAACATACTCTCCCTGCCTCCCTTGAGTCACTCTTGCAGGCTTTTGTTACTATTTTCCAAGTTTATTTCCTACTTCTTTCCCATTTGCTTCTTTTCAATCTCTTGTTCTGATCAAAGTCAGATTATTAAAAATAAGTGCAAGTTCCCAATAAAAGAGTGACAGTGGTCCCCACCTCCAACCACTAGCTCTAATTAATCCGTGGAAGGTATATAGAACTAAAGAGTAAACTAAAGACAGGACAATTTCCCCTTGTACTCACTTTCAGTATTTTTGCATATAAATAAACATGCTAGACATCTGCCTCTGGCATTTCTTTCATTAAGCCTGGGACTGGATGACTTCAGCATTTATTCTGCTGTGATATCACTCATTAAGCAGTCGTTCCCCTTACTTGGAAAAATGCAGTAATTACCGAAAAAAAAACATTCCTTGAATTATACCAAACCTAGGGGTATATTTATACTCCGTTTGCGCCGAATTTGCGTCGTTTTTTTCGACGCAAATTCAACGCAAAACTAACTCCATATTTATACTTTGGCGTTAGACGCGTCTAGCGCCAAAGTTCATGGAGTTAGCGTCATTTTTTTGCGTGAACACCTTCCTTGCGTTAATGATATGCAAGGTAGGCGTTCCCGTCTTAAAAAATGACTCCGATGCATATGCGTCGTATTTATACTCCCGGGCAAAAATGACGCCCGGGAGTGGGCTGGTCTAAAAAACCCGCATTAGCGCCGGATTTTAGCGCCTGGGTCAGGGCAGGCGTTAAGGGACCTGTGGGCTCAGAATGAGCCCAGAGGTGCCCTCCCCTGCCCCCAGGGACACCCCCTGCCACCCTTGCCCACCCCAGGAGGACACCCAAGGATGGAGGGACCCACCCCAGGGACATTAGGGTAAGTTCAGGTAAGTATTTTTTTTTTTTTTTTGTCGCATAGGGGGGCCTGATTTGTGCCCCCCTACATGCCACTATGCACAATGACCATGCCCAGGGGACAGAAGTCCCCTGGGCATGGCCATTGGGCAAGGGGGCATGACTCCTGTCTTTGCTAAGACAGGAGTCATTTCAATGGGGGTTGGGCGTCGTAAAAAAATGGCGCAAATCGGGTTGAGGCGATTTTTTTGCCTCAGCCTGACTTGCACCATTTGTGGACGCCCATACGCCATTTTCCCCCTACGCCGGTGCTGCCTGGTGTACGTCGTTTTTTTTAACGCACACCAGACAGCGCCGGCGGCTAACGCCGGCTAACGTCATTGAATAAATACGGCGCCCGCATGGCGCTTCAGAATGGCGTTAGCCGGCGCTAAATTATTTGGCGCAAAACTGCGTTAGCGCAGTTTTGCGTCAAAAAGTATAAATATGGCCCCTAACATCTTTCCCCATCTACTTTGCTGTATCAAGATATTGAAGAAATGTACACAACCTTCTTTCTTCTCATTTCAATCCAGCTCAACCTAGGTTTATATCATTTTCTGGTTGCATCTAGGGTGCAAAAGGCATATGTGGGCAACAGAAAATACACTGGCTTACGCCCACACGTTGATTACCATTGGTTGACTTTATCATCACTGTCAAATCTTATTCATTGGCTTTCCTTGTCCCAGTTTGTCCATCTTGTTTTTATCCCTCCTCTGGAGCACTGCCACTTTACCAACCTTATGGTTGTCTGTCTTGTATAATTTCACTGCCCACCTTCAAGGAACTTTGGGCCGAATTTAAGAAAAGTGGTGCAGCATCCAATACAGGGACACTTTCCTTGTGCTCCCCCCCCCCATTCTCCCCTAATGCCACCATGTATGCACTGTATTTACAATATGGTGCACCATGGCGATATTAGGAACAATACCATCAAAACTTCTGACGCTATTGTGACTCTGTTCCATCACCGTAAAAAATGTTGACGCTAGTAGAGCAAAGTGCAAGGAGGCCTATTGATTACAATGGGTGCATTCTTTTAATGCCTGTTTTCAGCATGCATTAAAAATTATGCAAAAAACGGTGCAATTAAATCTTGCAGATTTCATTGCGCCATTTTTGCTGGCCTCCTTGCATCGGAACGCTCTCTTTGCATACATTATGCATGGCACATGCATAAAGTGGCACAAAGTTCTTACAAAGTGGCGCAGAGTGTGCATTGCACCCCTTAGTAAATATGGTGCAGGGTAAAGGCCACCTCAGTGACAAAAAATGACACTAAGGCAGCGCTAAAGTGGCTCAAGGGGCTCTTAAGTCTGCCCCTACATTTTTCTGTTTGGCTAAGCACTCCATGGGAGTGCATGTGTTTTCCAGTTCTCTTCCTCTCTCCCTTGTATGCCTCTCACTGCCATACTCTCCTGCCCTCATGTTTTTTGTTGCCCCCCCTTGTGTGCTTCTTGCCGCACCAGCAAACCCATCCTCTTGCATTCTTTGTTGATCCCTCTTGTGCTTATCCCATCCCATATGCTCCTAGTTGATTGCTTTTTTTCCTTACATTTTTTTATGTTCCCAACAGTGCTTATTTGTAAAAACAGAAGTGCCATAGCACCCTTCCGGGGGCCACTACAGCTTGCACCACCTACTGCTCCTGCCAGTGGTGCTAATGACGTTACCAGCACAATTACTAACAATCATACTCCTACAAGTGTGACAACTCAGCCTGTTCCAGGCCCCTCAAGCTACAACATTGGCAGAAGAAGCAGGTATCAGTCAATTTTAATGGGTATTGATTTAATAAACAACTGTTGTTGTGTCCATCTCTAAATTAAATGGACAGCACCACCATATGGCGGACTGTCATATCTGCCAGTGTTGACAAATAAATGCCGGTACCAAAGCACTGGAAACCCTTGGCTCAAGTTAGGCACTGGTCTCCCACCCCTCTCTTTAGAGGTATTTTCGGACTATTTGCACCTGCCATGCAATCATTTTTGTGATTTTGTCATAGTAAGATTTCGTTCACAATAGACTGCGTTCGGTTTAATATTGTTATAAACATATCAATTTAGACTACAGACACTGGGAGGCGATTAGCACAACACGTTTTTATTTTGCAGCTGCTGACGATTTTTTGGAGCAAGTTGTTGTTTAATGTGATAGCCCCCATCTCCCCTCTTTCACCTTCTATTTCCATCCCCTCCTCCTGCTTCCCCTCTGCTTCCCACGAGACAGGAGAGTTGTTTACCCTAGCTCACTTTTCTGGTTATCTCTAGAGGCCTTGCCGTAAATCTGCAACAGAATGAGGAAAAAGCAGTTTGAGGCAGATTTAACAGCACAGGGCACCTGTATCTAGTGCTGCCAGTTAGTTGCATTAAACACCTACAAAACAATAGATTTAATGGATATTTTAAAATTACTCCACTGCACTTTTCATGCTCCACTATAGGGATTCAAACTCCCATCAGAACATCACCACGTTCTCTCCTTTCCATGCTGCACACGTTATATACGTGCATGTTTAGTTCTTGCATTTCACAAAATCTGACACTCAACAGATTCTATGAGAAAGCTTTAGATGGTCAGTTGTTCATTAATGAACAGTAGATCTCGTTTCCAGAAATTAACATTATTTTAAATAGTTTAAAAATATAACAAGGTGCAAAAGAAAACAGGCCAGGAAATTTAATTAAGTCAAGCTTCTTTTAGGAACATCGTTCCGCTATGATGATGGTTTTTAAAACAAACTACATCCAATGCCCGGGAAAACAGTTTATTGAGCCTTGGTTAAATGGAAAATTTGCGTAATTTGTGTGAATCCAGGAATTTTCCATTATACTTGTTATTTGCAAAATGATGCTATTACACCACTTCTCGTAGGGTGGGAGAAAGGTGATGCCAGTAATATATGTTGGTTCAGCTACTGATGACAGGCTGACTCTTAGAGGTAAAAAACGTGTTTTCCCAGAAGATTAAAGCATACTGACGCTACTGCAGCGCTAACATTTTAGTTGCAAGTTTTTTCCTCTTGGGTCCATTACCCTTCTATATGCACACTGGATAAGCCATAAAGTCTTTGCATATTGATTCACAAGGTGTCAGAGAAATGGTGTCCTTGATGATGACCTTTAGGAAAATGAAACGTTTGTCTTTTTTGAATTCTTTAACCCTGAAACAGATCAAGTTATCCATGCTCTGCTGACTGTCTACATATACATCTTGCTTATCGCTCACTATCTGCCATAGCATTGCAGGAATTTAATCTGATTGGAGACCGTCATTGGGCGTCATAACTCGGACTTTTCATTTTATAGAAAATATGAGTGACATTATCATCTGTACTTCCTTATTGCCGTCTTAGGTCATACAAATTACCATATAGAGACATCTTACAAATCACTAAGTGCTGCATTTTCCGACCTGGGTACATCTTTTGCTTTCCACAACCATTTTTTGTTGTTTCATCACTATATTTGTGGCAATGTCTCCTTTCTACCCAGCATCTCGGTATTTCTGTGTCTGCCCCCCACCTCTTTGCTGTCCCAGCATATCTTTTTCTGTAACTTTGTATTACCTTGTACAGCGTTAATATATGTTCTACTGCATCATCACAACTTCTTCTGTCCCAGAATCTCTTTGGCTACTTCAGGCCCTGTCATCAATTGAACACCTTGAAATCAACAATTCTGATCATCCACAATTCACCCTACCCCAGGTTTGGAAATATGTGTGGTTGCTCTATGAGAACTTGCGCTACTCCTGAACATTTAGTAAAGACTTTAGAAGTCTCAGTTGACTCTAAACTTCATTAGTCAATCATCTTCCAAGTGCCTCTTTTTAGGTTTCACCTACCAAATAGCACAGGCTGTCTGGTTGTGAAAGACGTATTTTGGGCTTACCAGTAACTTACACTGCGCTTACAGCCACTACCATTGCTTACCATTGGCAGAATTTATTGTCATTTTTTTTTCTTTTTTTTCTCAGTTAAAGCCTGTTCCATCTTGTACATGCTCTATTTGTTTCTTCACTCTAGCCTATTTACCATACATTTGCATTGTTGACTTGTATCCTCCCACTGTGCAAGGAGCTATTTTTTTTGTTCTTTTTCAACAAGCACTCCATGATAAAGAATTGATTTTCCTGCTCTCTATCCATGGTGTGCTTTCCGCTGCCATACATACCTGTGCTATGTGTTGCTCTCTCCCTTGTGTGCTTCCCAGTGCTCTATCTTGCTATCTCTCTAATCTCCTTTACTCCGGCAGCCACCCATTCAAGGTACTTTGTATTGCTCCTTCTGTTGTGTGCTCCTGCAAAACACCTCAGGTTGTGCTTTACGTGCTCTGTCTTTCGTGTGCTTCGTCCTGCACTCTTTGTTGCTCCCCTCCTTGTGCTACACCCCTGTAATCCACCTGTACTTCATGTTGCTCTCTTCACTCTCACCCTTCCTTGTTCTCGGTGTTGTTCTCTTCCTCATGGGCTTCCCCTCCACAACCGTCTGTGCTCTGTTTTGCCCTCTCACTTGTGTGCTTCCCTATTGTGGTGTTGCTCTCTCCCTCCTGTGTTTTACCCATGCAGGACCACACCCCCTGCTCTGTGCTTCTCTTCATCTTGTGTGCTTTACCTCCATGCAAACCCCCTGCCTCCCAAACAGAATTGACAATGCCATTAGGTCCAAAAGGCGAGGCTTCGTGAACTTTACCAATGTTTGTTCAGTATGTAATCAGGCAGTATAGCAATAATCTTGTAACTTTTTTTAACCCATCAAATGGTCACCAATGTTGGTCCCTCCTGCGTAAAATTTTCAGAGATGTGTGCCCATTTGTCTACTCCACTCAGCTTAAAACCACAACTTGGTTATTCCTTCTTTTAAGAAAGTGAGATAAGGTGATCGTTCTTCCCACCCATTGTTGTCAATCACTGGGTCATTCCTACTCATTAAATTAAGGTCCTATCAAATCATGAAGAGTTAAGCAAATCCTTAAAAACCTTTCTATATGATTAGTGGTAACTCCTATCAGCTTTTACTCACCTATCAAACCATATAATTAGCTAGTGTCAGGAGAACCATTAGGCAACAGTTGTGCTTTATAAAATACATTAATATTTCATCACAAAACAATTGGAATGGAATGAAAGGGCTATTTACAAAGTGCATAATTACGCAGAAGGCTTCAGGATGCCACATCTAAATCTGTTAATCACCAAACTCAGTACAAAAAATAGATCTCTAAAGGCTTGTTGAAAGCAAGATGAGTTTGTATTCTATAAAGGGACAGAGGTCAGGCATTCCAATAAAAGGCACTGAGCACAGAAAACTCATACAAAGCCATTGAGGTTTTCTGGATCAGGGATCCAAAAACAATGGTAGTGATTTTGAATGTAGCCACAAGTTAAAATATGACTTTGAGTAAAGATGACCAAGGACTAAGAGACAGAAGTTTAGAAGGCCTTATTTAAGACACAAAGGCCTTCATTATGACATTGGCGGTCAGCTGACCACCACGCCGCTGATGGCGGTAGTACAGGCTGGTGATGAAGACCGCCAAATTATGACCATGGCGGTAATCCCTCCCATAGACAGCCAATGTACTTCCTGAACCGCCCATGAGTCTTCACACAATGTATGTCAGTGTATGCTAGAGTTGTACTCCATGCCATTGTAGATGAGTATTTTGTGCCACTCACTACTTCCAGGTGACTCTGGCTACCCAAACCTGTCCTAACTGTTGACCCCAGTGAGGAATCCTAGGACACGGGCAGAAAATCGGTACAATGAGGCACATGGGTGTACCAGGAGGATTGTTGAATGCACATTTGGTCTACTGAAAGCCAAGTTTGCGTGCCTCCATTTAACGGGTGGATCCCTATGCTGTGCCCCTAAGAAGGTCTGCCAGATAGTGGTGACTTGCTGCATGCTGCACAATTTGGCCCTCAGACATCATGTGCCCTATCTGCCGGAGGAGGCACCTGTGGCAGCAGAGGATAATGAAGACAGTGATGAGGATGAGGAGGATGTGGGCAACAGGACACAAATATTACAGCAATACTTCCAATGGCACTCAGGTAAGACTGTACTTCTGTTCATGTCTCCATTTCAGTTAACTGCTGTGTGTTTGCTGTGATGAGAAAAGCATTATATTTACTTTCAAACTGACAGTCACTTATGCTTTCTCTTTTTGCAGATGTTGGTGTGGGCACAACGTTGTACTGATGTGATGACTACAGACTGCCTAAACTCATTTGTTTGATGGATTCACACATTACAGGACATTTGCACAGGATAATGCAGATCAAGGCATTGCAAATGGTTGTATGGTAAGGCACAAATACTCGAGTTGTGTTCAATGGTGTTTATATAAGTGACAAAAAGGAAGGGATAATGCAATAGTGTGTGGTGATGGTGGATGTAAATTTCAGTGTAGTGGCCCAGTTGTTTTGTGGCACAAGTCCAATGTCCATGGGACCATAGGAAAAGGAGCAATGGCAGTCCAAATTGAACAAGGTGACTCACGGCACACAAGGGGGACATTCTTTAGGGGCTCATTTCCTGGCAGTGGTCTTGGCAGCAGTTCCTTGTTTGTGTCTAGGTGATAGGGAACGTTTGCGGGGTGGTTCGCCTTCTGCAGGGGTATGGTGCTGGTGGCCTGTGTGTGGCATTGCAGGTCCTCATGTCCAATAGCTGCAGCAGATGTTGATGGCTGCTGAGTGAACTGGCTAGTGGAAGTGGGCCGCTGGTGTGATCTGTGCTCCCGCATGGTGTTGGCCATGTCACCCAGCCCCCCTACAATGGAGGCCATTTTGACATTCAGGCCCTGCAACTGCTGCATGACGTCCTGGTGGTGTATCCCCTGCAGCCGCTGGTTCTCCTGCATGATAGTCATCACCTGCCCCATCCTGTCCTGGGATTGTTGGTATGCCCCCGGGACATGTGTGAGTGACTCCTTGGCAGTCGGTTCCCTGGGCCTGGGCTCCCCCTGGTGCACAGCTAGCTGACCTCCCACTGTCCTTGGCCCCTGTGCCTGTGTTCCCTAAAGGGTGTGCCCACTCCCACTTACACCAGGACCTTCACCGTCTTGCCTGTGTGGAGTTGACTCAGGTCCCTCTACAGGTGAGCACACTATTGATCGACGTGGCCTGGAGACAGAGGTTTGGGGATGTTGACTGGCTGCTGTGGTGTTGGAGTCGAGGGGAGTGGAAGCAAACTGGCCAGTGGTCCCATATGGGCCAGGGAGTTCATCCAGCTTGCTACATCCAGAGTTGCTGTCATCACTGAGGGCATCTTCTGGTGGAGGACTAGGTTGCTGTAGGAAAGTAGCCTATTTCTAGCATGGTTACCCAAATTTTTGGCCTGTTTGTCAGTGTGTTTGACTGTGTCTACTGGGATTCCGCTAATCAGGACCCCAGTAGTTATGCTCGCATCCCTTAAATTATGGTTATTCCATAATGGTAATCCAGCATTTCACCCACAATTGGCATACTGGTACCCTTATAAATTCCGAGTACATGGTACTGAGGTACTTAGGGCATTTGGGTTCCAGGGGATACCTATGGGCTGCAGCATACCTTTTGCCACCCATGCAAAGGGTTCTGCAGGACTGCCATTGCAGTCTGCGTGAAAAGGTGCATGCACCCTTTCACTGCCATTTACACTGCACCAGGTCACTTATAAGTCACCCCTATAGCAGGCCCTTCAACCTGAGGACAGGGCGCAGAGTACCTGTGTGTGAGGGCAACCCTGCACTAGCAGAGATGCCCCCACGACCTCCAGGACCATTTTCCCAGACTTCATGAGTGCGGGGACGCCATTTTACGCGTGAACTGGACATAGGTCACTACCTATGTCCAGCTACATAATGCTAACTCTAAACATAGGGATGTTTGGTATCAGACATGTTGGAATCATGCCCCAAGGCTTTTGCAAGCATTGGTTGTATGATCCCATGTACTCTAGACCCCCAGTATTGCCATTCCAGCCTTGTGAGGTTTTCCAGGCAGCTGCTGCCCCTGCAGCTGCCACCTCTCAGACATGTTTCGTCCCTCCTGTTGCTTGAGCAGCTCAAACCCAGGAAGGCAAAACAAAGGAGAGGGGTATTACACCCTCTCCCTTTGGAAATAGGTGATATAGGCTTGGGAGGGGTAGCCTCCCAAGGCCTCTTTGCATAATCCAGTCTACACCGGTTCAGAGACCCCCAGTCCCTGCTCTGGCATGAAACTGGACAAAGGAAAGGGGAGTGACCACTCCCCTGTCCATCACCACCCCAGGGGCGGTGCTCAGAGCTCCTACAGAGGGTCCCTGGGTTTTGTCATCTTGGATGCCAAGTTGGCAGGGAACTCTGGGAGCATCTGAGTGGCCAATGCCAGCAGGTGACTTCGAAGCCCTCCCCTGATAGATGCTGAGCTCTGTAGATGAACAATCCCCCTTTCAGGGCTATTTAGGGTCTCTCTCTTGGATGGTTCTTCAGATTTGGATTGCCATACTCCAGTAGGAATCCTCTGCATCCTTTACTTCACCTTCTTACTGAAGAAACTACATCTGGACCCTCCAGGAACTTTACAAACTGTAACAAAGAAACAAAGATGACTTCCTCAATATTGGATCTTACGCTCCTGCCAGCAACTGCAACCGTTTCTAGGTAGTACATCCTCAGAGGACAGCCTGTCTTCAGCCTGCACCAGAAGAACAAAGGAATCTCCCTTGAAGTGAAGGAGTCACTCCCCTGCTTCAGCATGACACCCCTCTGCAGCGACGATGGGTGGTGTGGGTCTCCTCTCCTGATGAAGTGCGTGGATCCAGCATCACGGGTAGTGGACTGAAGTGGTCCTGACGGTCCTGACATCCTACTATCAACTTTGGTGGAGGTAAGCACTTGCCTCCCCATGCAAGACAGTACCCCCGTGCACTGCTTATTTTGCAGTTGCCAAGGCTTGTTGGCACCCTTCCATGAAGGTCTTCATGAACCATACAGGTCCGGCCCCCAGCACTCTATCCTGTGACACACAGCTTCCTGAGTTGTTCTCCAGCGGCTTGGGATCCCTTGTTGTAGTGCTGCGTGGGCCTCCTTTTGCACCACCTTTGTTCCCGTGCCGTGGGACTCCTGTGCATGCTGCCTGGTCTTCTGAGGGCTCTCTGAGTTGTTAAGAGCCCCCTCTGACTCTGCCAATCCTGGGTAGAGTCCACCAGGTCTCTACTGGTCCTGGGCAGTGCCATTTCCCACTAACTGCCAGCTTTGCGTGTGCCAAGTCTTGTTGGATGATCCCAGCGACGCAAACCAGATTGCAATCATCCATCCAGCGTGGGACATCATCTACACCAACCAGGAACCCACATCCGTCTTCTTGGGTGCAGTACTGACTGTTGTTCTTCACCAGTGGCTCTTCTTTTGCACCTTGATCCGAGTTAGCAGGGACTGTTCTCCCTGGACTCTTCAGTGCTTCTTGGACTTGGTGCCCTTCTTCCACAGATCTTCAGGTCCCAGAATCCATTGTTGATGTCTTGCAGTCTTCTATGGTTCTTTCATAATCTTCTTCATGTCTTCTTGTGTGTTCTAGAAAAGTTACTGTGATTTACTCCTGCTTTCCTGGGCTCTGGGGTGGGTTCTATTACTTACCTTTGATGTTTTCTAATACTGCCAGCGCCCGCTACACACTACACTTGCCTAGGTGGGAAACCGACTTTCGCATTCCATTTTCTTAGTATATGGTTTGTGTTCCCCTGAAGCCTATTTCTAACTATTGTGATTTTCACTATTTGTGCTCTTTTCTAACTATTTTTACAGCTATTTCTGCATACAAGTGTAAGCCGGTGCAAAGGGTAAGCTAGCATGAAAAGAAATTAAGTTAGTCGAGTGGGGCTGGCTGTATAGACGAAGGGGGCTTTGCAGCAAAAAATTACGTTAGGCAGGTTAGAGTTAAAAAAAATGACTTTAACCTACCTAGAGTCATTTTCTGATGCAAAACCATCCATAGCACATGACTCCTGTCTAAGAAAAGTAAAGACAGGAGTCATGCCCACCACCCTAATGGCCATCACAGGGGACCAGGGTCCCCTGGGCATGGCTGTTGCACCCAGTGCCATGTAGGGGGGCCCATTTCAGGGCAGTGATGGCACTTAAAAAAAATACTTACCTGTACTTATCTATACTTACCTGGGAAAGGGTTCCCCATCCTCTGCTGTCCCTCTGGCACGGGTGGGGGTGTCCCTGGGGCCTGAGAAGGGCACCTGTGGGCTTATTCCATGGTGTTCCACCATGAAAATAGGCCAACAGGTCTCCTAACGCCTGCCCTGACCAAGGCGTTAAATAATGGAGCAAAGCAAGCTTTGCACCATTTTTTGACCCCTCCTCCGCACCGTGCATGATTTTTTGCGCAAGAGGATAAATAAGGCGCTAGGGCCTTAGAGTCATTTTTTGCCTGGGAACGCCTACCTTGCATCTCATTGACCCAAGGTAGTTTACCGCAGGCGAAAAAGGACTTTAACTCCAATATGTTGTCTCTAGACATGTCTAGCACCACAATATAAATATGGAGTTAAGTTTGCGCCAGTTTGCCTAAAAACAAATGACACAAATCTGGAGCAAACAGAGTATAAATATGCCCCTGAGTATTTTCTTTCATGTGTGTGAGTACTGTGTGACTACAGTGGCATTGCATGAGCTTTGCATGTCTCCTAGTTAGGCCTTGGCTGCTGATCCACACTACCCCTACAGAGCCTGGATTCTAGACACTGTCTACATTTCACTAATAAGGGATAACTGGACCTAGTATAAGGTGTAAATACCTTGTGTACCCACTACAAACCAGACCAGCATCCTACAGTTGCCGAGGCACCTGCTCGCTGCTGACATTGGCTGGGGCAACTGTGAAGATGTGTTTGATTTGTTAGAGTCATTATCTGTCACATATTTCAGTGGAGGTAGGGTACTAAAGGGGGCTTACCTGTGTCCAGCCCTCCAGTTACTCGAGTTAGGCCCCCAGGATGCACGGTTTCCAGGACTTGCTCCTCCCATGCTGTTAACTGTGGGAAGGCAGTGGGGGTCCACCACCAGTCCTCATGATGGCCACCTGGGGCCTTGATGCAATGGAATGCACCTTCCCCCGTAGGTCATTCTACCTCTTTCGAATGTCGTCCCTTGTGCATAGATATAGTCCCACGGAGTTGACCCTTTCCACGATCCACCACTATAGCTTTATTTTTCTTGCAATGGAGATCTGCTGGACCTGTGCACCAAACAGCTGTAGCTCTACCCTGATGATTTCTTCCACCACTAACCTCAACTTCTCATCAGTGAAACAGGGGTTCTTTTGTGGGGACATGCCGATTGTGTAGTGTGTGTGTTGGTCAGAGGAGTCAGATGGTGAGGTATGGTGTATGATGTGTGATGCGTGACAGGTGTATAGAAGTGTAGCAGTCTTTTAGTGTTTGTAAAGGATTGTGGGTTGTGTGGGAGGGTGTTTTGTAGTGCTGTTGGTGGGTGTGCATGGTGTGTGTATATGTGTCAGGTGTGGGTTTTTTAATCTTGCCAATGTTGGCTTCTTGTGGTGTTGGTGCCCACTTCTGCCGTGGCGGTATGCACCAACAATAGCTGGTGTTGAATGTCCACTGTGGTGATTTGTGGTCCATAATTTCAAGGGCAGTGTACTGCTGGCATAGCAGGAAGGGTGGTGGGACTGACAGTTTTTCTCCTCCTTTGGGTCTGACAGAATTGTGCGTTGTGGCAGATTTCTGTCCCTTTTGAGTCTATCTGTTATTATCAGCCGGGTGGATTATCACCTCCATGGCAGTCTGTTGGCAGCCATCACCACAGCGGTCAGGCCACCAATGTCGTGATGGGGGCCAAAGTCTTGAATTTTATTTGTCTGCCAGCCAGTTATGGCTAGGGCCGGCCAGCGTGACCGACTCTGACAAGTTACTATTAATGATAAATCAGCATATTACTCTCTGCAATTCTCTGCAACTGCATAAATGGCATATGTGCCATGCTTCTTTGTCTCTTTGTCTTTATTAGAAGATATATATATACATGTAGATATATATAGTCAAGTAAAAAGAGTGAGATCATACTTCAGTATGAACCTTCAACTTTTAAAGTTTAAAATAAATTAAAGAAGGAAATGACCACAGACACCTGTTGTTGAACCCTCAACTTTCAGTCTGAAGGTCTTTGGACTAAAGGTGACTTCTTATTGTGATGCTTCAAGACATACCTATGACAGTCGACCTACACATGTGATTGGAAAGAAACTTGAATGTTCTATCACTAGGAAGGTTTAACAATCAAAACACTAGTAAATAAACAAACACGAAGCCAAGCAATACTAGGATTTGAACCTTCAGCCTACTGAGTGACAGCACAAGACTTTTACCATTAGGCCAGAAGTGACTCTGTTCTGGTTTGCATTCAAGCATAATTATAACATTCGTACTAAACATCTTGCTAGTCTGACTCTTTGAAGACATTGTATGGGTAGACCATTGCAATAACAGTCTCTCTCTCTCTGTGTTTTCCATCGCATTATGGTATGGAAGAATGACAGGACCATGGGGGGAGCCTCAAGGTCACCGCAGTCCTAGCTGGCTCCCCACTTTCTGTGGGAGCGGGCATTGACCCTGCAATCAGGGAGCTGCATTAGATAGCATCTCTCTGCTTGCGGGAGCAATGTTTTTCATCTGTTTTCCTGCACACATAGATGAAAAGTCCACTTTCTGCAAGTAGGAGCTGTTTGACAGCTTTCACTTGCAGAAAGCGGAGTGTTTGCCTTGACTTCGCAGTAGCTGTCAAAGCTCCTGCCAAGTCAGAGCAAAGAGCTATGTCCCAGGGTGGGCACCTTAGGACAAAGCAAGAGCTGGGCCTGGGGTTTGGCAGTCCCCAGTGCCATTATTGGCTCCAGGCCGCTTGGCCCCTCTCCAAATTTTACTATGTTCCCCAGGGAGGTGGTGGTCCTTGAAGCTGGAGGTCTTCAATGGACCCCCTTCATTGTTTCTATTGCAGCCCTGGGATAGTGGTGGTGCCTTGGGCTGAAGGGGGGGGGGTCAGGCACCCCACATACAATTGCATCTTTGCCCTGAGGAGGGAGAGGTCCCCAGGGCTGCAGTGGGAACTCGCAGCTCCCCTGCATGCAATTTAATCATGGCCCTGGGGAGGTGGTAGCCCCTGGGGCTGTGGGGGCCATGCAGTCACCCTGTATACAATTGTATCTTTGCCCTGGGGAGGTGATTGTCCCTAGGATTGTAGGGAGGTCACATGGCCCACCACATACACAGTGTATTTAGCCCTGGGGAGATTACGGTCCTCAGGGCTGTGGGGGGGGGGGTTGTGTACCCCCTGAATATAACTCAAATATTGCCTCAGGGAGGAGGTGGTTCCCAAGGATGTGGGGGGCACGCAGCCTCCCTGCATTCAGTTGTTTTTGTGCCCCAGGGAGGAGGTGGTCCCCGGATTGCAGGGGGGAAGTGCACCCCGCATGCAAGTGTATCGTTGCCTCATGGAGGTGGCAGTCCCTGAGGTTGCAGGGGAGAGTCACACGGCCCCCCTGCATCCATAGGCGGTCATTATGATCACGGCGGTGTGGCCCGCCATGCCGCCAGTGGTGGGAAAACCCACCAGCCAGCATGGCAGGCCTCACCACCACATAATGAACACTATGAGGGCTGGCATCGGTGGCCCTCACTCACTGCCAGGCTGCCTCCGTCAGGCAGATTGACGGCGGTCAGAATCATTATCCGACAGGGCAGCGGTGCTGCCCCTCTGATAACAATCCCTAATCTGCCAGCCTTTCTGGCTGGCAGAAGTGGTGCACCGGGGCACCCCTGGGGGCCCCTGCACTACCCATGCACTTGGCATGGGCAGTACAGGGGCCCCTGTGCAGTGCCCCATCGCGCAGGTCACTGCATGATTTTTGGGCAGTGATCTGCGTGACGAGAGGCATTACCGACGGCTTCATATGGAGCTGCCGTCAATATCCCGCCAGACATTCCTGTGGGCCAGTGGGTGGAAACAATGTTTCTGCCCGCCTGCCCACAGGAATGTTCATTATATGGCCGGCGAGGATCCGGGGATGCTGGCAGTCAGTAGTTTGACCGCCAGCATGAACACGGCTGTTTTGACCGCCGTGTTCATAATGAGGGCCATAGTGTATTTAGCCCTGGGGAGGTGGCAGTCCCCGGAGCTGCATGGGGGCTACGCAGGCCCCCTGCATACAATTGTATCTTTGCCCTGGGGAGGAGGTGTCCACAGGGCTGGGGCAGCCACGTTGCCCCCGCATACAATGGAATCATTGCCCCAGGGAGGTGGCAGTCCCCGGGGCTGCAGGGGGGCCATGCCGCCCCTAGCATTTATAGTGTATTTAGTCCCAGGGAGGTGGAGGCCCCGGGGCTTTCATTCTGTTTGCCCCAGTGAGGTGGCGGTCCTTGGGGCTGTGGGGGGGTCACAAGGACCCGCTACATACAATTGTATCTTTGACCTGGGGAAGTGGTGGTCCCCGGGGCTGTGGAGGAGCTCCATTGCCCCAGCATACAATTGTATCTTTCCCATAGGGAGGTGGCAGTTCCTAGGACTACAGGGGGGCCGTGCAGCCCCTACATACATAGTGTATTTAGCCCTGAGAAGGTGGTGGCCCTGGTGCTTTTCTTCTGTTTGCCCCAGGAAGGTGGGGGTCAACAGATCTGCGGGGGTGGGAAGTGGCACATGGCCAGCATGAAATGTAAACTTTGTCCTGGAAGGTGGTGGTCCCCGGGTCCGCAGGAGGCCACACAGCTGCCCCATATTCATATTTGGGATTGCCCCAGGGTGGTGGCAGTTCCAGGGCTAAAATAGGTCCTATGAGAAAGGCCCATGCATCCCCTCCTTTTTAAAGCCCACAATGCCCCCTGAAACTAGCACACCCAGAGCAAATTTTAAAAAAGGGTGCAAGACCCCCTTTTTTAAACGTTAGAAAAATCTGCTGATCTGGATCCTTGGATTTTCCTGACATTTTACAAACAAAATGCTTTTTAGCCTTGGCGGGGTCCATGAGGGACCAAGGTTAGAGGCTCAGGGTGTCCCTACCCTGGCCACTTTTCTTTTTTTTTCCATTTTGTTGTGGCACTTGGCATCAGCTGAGTCCCAAGATGGCTGCCAAAACTTTCTTGTTGAAGCGCTGGCAGCCAATCAGCTATCTGCATGGGGACAGTTGGATCCACAGAGGATCAATATCCCTATACAGTATATCTATATTTTTTAAACTATATTTTATCCAAAACTACTGAAGGGATTTACACCAAATCACAAAACTCAAGCTTTCTGGACCAAGAGCTAGCTTTCTGCCAAATTTGGGGTAATTCCGTTAAGTAGTTCGGGATGTAGTTGTGTTCAAAAATTTGAAAAATCGCATTGACATAGAATGGGGAAAAGGTGTTTTGGGACATCCCTATTTCTCTGCCCTCACTTGACAGGCCACCCTGACACTTTCAAGACAGGTTTCTCGGCCACCACTTGACAGATCACCCTGACACTTTCAAGACAGCAGCAGTACTGACCAAAGTATAGGTTATGAGAATTTCGTGAAGATTCATCAAACAGCTTCAAAGTTATTGGCAAAACAAAAAATGCTCTATTTATGGAGAAAAAAACATAGTCCTAACTGCAACTACCTACTTGGGACGACTGTTATAGTTAGAATTATTTCAAGCTACTATAACTTGTGCCCTAAGATAACTATAACTCACACCCTTGCAATGCACAACTTGATTTTACTGCAAATTTTACATTGAACTTATTCATGAAATTAGAAGTGCATGGTGAGGGTGCGATTTATAGTTACCTTAGGGCTTGAGTTATAGTTACTTGAAGTAACTCTAACTATTACAGCTGAATTTCTATGGCTTTGTAAGTTTAAAATGTGATCCTAAATATAACGTCCCTGTAACCTTTCATTTTTTAGATTTATTTCTATTTTCTTTTCACTTTATCTCCTAACTATAACCACTAATCTTTGACAGTGAATGTGTGAGTGAGTGCATAAGTATCTCAGCAGGTCTATGAGTGGGTGTGAGAGTGTCTGTGAGTGGGTGCTTGAGTGTCTGAGTAGGTCTGTAATTGGGTCCATGAGCCTGAGAGGGTCTGTGAGTGGATGCATGAATGTCTGATTGGGTCTGGGAGTGGGTGCATGGGTGTCTAAGTAGGTCTATTAGTGGGTGCGCAAGTCTCAGAGTAGGTCTGTAAGTGGGTGCACGAGTGTCTGAGAGGGTGTCTGAGCCTGTCTATGAGTGGGTGTGTGAGTGTCTGTGTGGGTGTATCAGTAGCTGAGTGAGTGATTCGGCCACAAAGGAACCATACCTGCCTGTTTATCCAACAAGAGTCCACAGTTTTGAACACAATGTCTACCCAACAGAAGTACTTTCAACTGGTTACTTAGTAAGTGCTACCTCGTTGGGTAAAAGTCCAGTGTTTTTTATACACTGCAACTGCATAATGGACCACAAGGAAGTGTCTTTAGTGACCTGTGTGTGTTTGGCAATGTGATTGTTCCTCCTGCATCTTTCTCCAGAATTCTGTAACAACATTAATCCTCATATAGAGAGGACAACAAAACTACAAAGACAAATCTCCACTACCAGGGTCCTTCCTCTTAGCTATATGATGTAAGTGCTTCCTTGTTTGGTGGGGATGTCCTCATATTCCTCCACATCAAGAACGTGCCACCAAAATCGGCGGGAAACACACTGGGGGGGGCATTTGGTAAGCTGTTCATCATCCTGGCAAAAGGCAGGAAGACCTTTGCATGCTACTAAGGTGGACAGCGCTGAGACACAAGATCTGTCAAATGCCGTCAAAGACATAGGCAAGTAAAAAAATGCCTTTCCTATGAAAACATAGACCTCACCATAACTATATATACATTACCTAGTGGCCCTAGTGGCGGTCGCCACTAGGTAGTTATGGTTAGGACCATGTTTCTATAGAAAAATAGTTTTTTGAATTGCCTATATCTTTAGCACCGTTTGACAAATCTTCAAGAAATTTTCCAACAAATGTGCCCACGGTGATTCTTGTTGCCCACAGAAAGTTTCAGGGTGATCTGTCAAGTGGGGGCAGAGGAAAAGGGGGGATCAAAAAAGTTGTGTTCAAAATATTAATTACCATTTGTCCTTTGAACACGACTACAGCCTGAACCACTGGATGGAATTAGGCAAAATGTGTCAGAAAGCTAGCTTTTCGTACACAGATTGTGTTTTTGCTTATTTGGTGCAAATCTGTCCTGCAGTTTTTGGGAAATTTAAGGAAATCCAAATTTGCATATCTCTGCCGACGATGATTTCACAGATAATGACGAGCTCATGCATGTAAATACAGAACTCTGATTGGCCAGGAAGTTCCACCAAAAAACATAAAAATAGGAAAAGGGGCCAAGGTAGAGACACCCTCACCACTTAGCTCTGGTTGTAATGGCAAAAAATGATTTTTTTTTTTTTAAAGTGTGGTCTCCTACGCTTTTTTTGTTAAAGCCCCAGGTCAGGTCCCAGGGGCATAGAAAATATAGGAAGGGGCCACATGGGGCCTCCCCCCAGGGCTTATAGCCCAGGGACCTCCACCTCCCTGAGGCTTTGTTGTTGTTGCATGCAAGGAAGCTGGGCATCCCCACACTGCCCAGGGGCCTGCCACCTCCCGGGGACTTCATTGTAATTATGTGCAGGATGCATTCAGACCCCCTCACAGCCCCAGGGACCACCACCTCCTGGGGCTTTACATAAATACAGTGCAGAGGGGACACTTGCCCCCCCCCCACAGTAATGGGGACCACCACCTTCCCAGGGCAAATTCCTAGGTGGTGGGGGCCCTACAGCCCCCCTTGAGGAGCCATTGACGGCCCTGGGGGCCAGCCACACCCCAGGGCTGGATCCTGCTATGTTCCCGGGTTCCCACCACAGGGACATAGCTGTTTGCTTTTGCTTGCTGGAAGCATTCAGCTCCCACTAAGAAAAAGAAAATAAAGTCTGCTTTCTGCATGGGAGAGCTGTCAAATTGGCAAAGTGTTCTTCTGTCTTCCCTGCACACAAATATGCATGCAGACAGCTGCTATTAAAAGGATTTCTGTGCTTGGGGGAGAAACCCCGACTCCTGCAAGACATGGGAATCCAGCAAGAATAGTGTGGGCCTTCATGCTTCCCCGCAGGCCTGCCACTCTCGCTCTCTCTTCCATCCCATAATAGGGATAGAAGAGAGAGAGAGAGATTGGCATTCCAATGGTCTCTCCATGTAATGACTTCAAAGGTTCAAACTGGCAAAATGTATGGTGAGAATGTTATAGTTATGTATGCAGAGCGGAACTGAGTCACTTCTGGCCTACTGGTCACGGTCTTGTGCTCCAACATCTGCATCAGAAAAACTAACTCTCTAGGTAAGGGAAAGCAGGAAAACTATTTTTTTTCTAGAAAAAGACACTCATCCACCAGGGTTACCTCTTGGTGGCATGCTTCATCATTGGGTCCTTCCTGTTCCGTTTCGGAATGGGGCGTGCTACAACCAACGAATTGCAAGGGAGCACTTGTTATGACTGTAACTGTGATAGTTAGTGACTAGGAGTGGGGGGATTAAAAAAAGGATTAAAAGCACCTGCCACTCTAGAACACCTTTATTTCTAATGCTTGTTCCTGTAGCAGTATGATTAAAAATGGGGTTGTATGAAAGGACAAGGTTATACTATGAACTGGACTTTCGAATAACAGTCTGCCCCATGGCTTTTCATCAGGACCAGTAGCACCTCGCTAATGCCACTTCTTATGAAATATTGCCAATTCACACCTACTGTGTATATAATAAATATCATCAATTGTGTGCTTGATTAAGATAATTGCCTGAAATATAGATGTAGTTTGTTCAATGTGGATTATGGCTGGTTGCACATAAATGATGTGCCTCTCCAATCTCAAAAGCCACCTTAAAACTTGAAATTCACTTGTGATAGAAGAATACTCGAAGGTGATCGCACTCTGTAATAGTTGATCAAAATACATGACCTACTTAGTTCCTGCCCAGAGTCTGAATGTTGACATGAGGCTGAGGACACCATGTATTTAAACACTGAGCAGCCCTCGCATATGTCGGCAGCGTCCCTGATTCCCAGTGAGTCCAATGACTAGACCGCCTAATGTGTACAAGATGGCAGCAAGTTTTTGGAATGTCCGAGGATCATCTGAGACAACCCCTCTGTGTTTTAGATGGTTACAAAAAAGTCTGTGCAGAAGATAGCCGGTGATATATTAAAAATACCACCGGGCCGAAACTGAACCAGATGGACCCAATGATGAAGCATGCCACCAAGGGCCAACCCTAATGGGTGAGGGTTTTTTAGAAAACAAATTAGTTTTCTTGCCTTCTATTCCCTAAAGAATTAGTGGCATATTTAAAAGCCCCTAGTGCCATCCCAATGCCAAAATAGCTTACTTTTTTATGCTAATGTGGTGTTAGAAGGCTAAAAACACCGCACCATATTTACAAAATGGCACAATGCATGCATTGCCCCACATTTTGCAACCCTTTGCGTTACATTATGCCTGCGCAAGGCATCATGTACACAAAAGGGGCGTTCCCCATTAGGGGAGCCAAGAAAATGGCACAAGGAAATCTAGGATTTCCTTGCACCTTTTTTCTGCACTTTTAACACCTGCTCAGAGCAGGCATTATAATGAGGCTCCCATTGCTTACAATGGGCCTCTGGGTGCTTTGCAGGGTTAGCGTCGGACTTTTTGACTATAATCCTGCAAAGCGCCAGACTAGCATCAAAAATTCAAACGCTAGTCCCCTAACTTCTGCCATGGTGCCCAGTATTTTAAATACTGCACACACAAGTGGATTTAGGGGGTCATTAAGGTGTGCCAGAAAAGTGGCACTGCACTGTGCCACTTTTCTTAAACATGTCCCTTATTTTTCTGATACAGATGTGAGCCAGGCTCCTGTTAGGGTATGTATATAACTTTATAGGAGGAGGAGCCTTTGCCCTTACAATTCCTCTAAACTCTCTCTTAGAAAGAAATGGTCTTGTGCTGTCACTCAGGAGGCTGAATGTTAAAATCCTAGTATTGCCTGGTAGTGTGTTTGTTTATTTACTAGTGTTTTGACTGTTAAACCTTCCTAGTGATGGAACATTCACGTTTCTTTCCAATCACATGCATGGGTTGACTGTCATAGGTATGTCTGAAAGTATCACAGTACGGAGTTACCTATGGTCGTGTTCCTTCTTTAATTTCTTTTAAACTTCAAATGTTTAAGGTTCATATGTCCGTCTTTTTAATTGACAAATGTATTTTTATTTTCAATTTGTCCAGAAGTATCTCATCTAAGTATTTAATCCAGCAAAGCCTAAAAACTCTCCATCTCTCTCACTTTCTATCTCTCGCTCTCTCTTTCAATCTTTCTCCCACTCACACACCCACTCAGACCCTTACGCATCCACTTACAGACCCACTCGGACACTCATGCACCCACTCACAGACCCATTCAGCCCATGTGCACCCACTCACAGACGCACTCAGACCCTCAAACACCCACTCACAGACCCACTCAGACTCTCACAGACCTACTGAAACCCTCATGCACCCATTAAAAGACCCACAGAGACACTGACACACCCCCTCACAGACTCACTACGACAGTGACACACCTACTCCCACACTCAGATAGACACTCTCACGGCCACTCTCACACCCAGATATAACCTGTCACACCTTTTCTCACACACAGAGAGACAGGTTGTGGCCAGCTCCCACTGCACACGACCAAAGGCTGTGCGCAGCGTGAAGTTGGGTTGTTATAAGGGGTGGCCACAGGGCTGGACACAGGCCAGGCCCTGCAACCAAGAAATTAATTGAAAAAAAACTAAGGTTACAGTTACGTTATAGTTAGGAAATAAAATGTAAAAAGTTAGGCTCACATTTTAATCGTACAAAACCATAGAAATTCACCTGTTATAGTTAGCGTTATCTCAAGTAATTAAAACATGTGCAAGAGCACTGAGGAATGTTCAGTTAGATTAGTGAGAACATTAATTAAGCATGTGAAAAGGAAGATGAAGTTGTAATCGGCGAAAATTGAATTGTTTTTCAGGAAGTTGAATAAAACCAGGCAGGAACAGAGTATGAAGGATCTACTGGAGAAGATGAAGAAGTGTTTACAAGAATATGAGGCCAAGATCATGGATGGGAAAACACAAACATGTACGAGAGATAAATAGGAATACCAGTATGGGAGAGTCTATACTTTTGCAAGGAAAGTTGATAGCCCACAGGGCAAAAAAGAGATTGGAATAATCTACTAATGGAAAACCCAGTAAGAGTGAGCTCAGCTCATATCCTGGGTCAAGTGTGGATAAATTCCATGGTGAAAAAGGGGGCTTTTCAGAAGGAACTATGACTCTTGCAGATGAACATGCGACAAGGAGAGAGAGGCAGAACACAATGGGAAAACGGAAAAGGCAATGCAGGATGAGGAGGGTCAAGAGGAACAGGACAGAGTCATAACAAAGGGTGGAAATAAGGAAATCTGGGGGAATTGATTTGGTTGGTAGCCCCACCCTGGTTGTGTAAACATCTCATTGATAGTCTTAACACCCAACCAGGAGAGAATATTGAATTAGGTTTGACCTTTTGTCCCACCACACCGGACTTTACTGACATCAGGATAGAACTTTATAAATACATCAGGAAGATGAAATTATAGAAATACCATTTGTCAAAACCTAAGGGAATGGTGTTGGACTGGGGAAATGCTGTAATTCCCTTCAAGTTAGAGGTAGCAGACATTCCCAGAATACTGGATGTGTATGAATTAGCGGATGTGGGCTCAAATCCGCAATCTGGAACTCCCCACTGTGATATGGAAGTGCAGGAAGTGGATAATAAGGGTAATTTGACCATTGAAATTGTGGAGAGGGATGTCCCTTTACCTACATCCCAAAAGGAGACCCTTAATGCAATGGAATGTGTTACGCATTGCACAGTGACTAGAGGGTTGAAAGTTAAATAAAAATGTTGTCCACAGTTACTACCGGGCAACAGGGTTGATATGTTCCATGAACTAGTGATTGATGAGTTGAATAATTTATGAAGAAGTGGCCTGATAAAAGGAGAGGAGTAAAGAAAATTCATTTTTCACAGAAGGATTGGAGGGAGCTTACAGTATTAAAGATAATCCTTTTGTAGTAATAAAACCATTAGACAAAGGGGGAAATATTATTTTTATGGACCGAGAATTATATTTGATGGAAGCTAAGAGACAATTGAGTAACACAGAGCATTACAAATGCCTTACTCGGAGTCCTGCTACAGAAATGACGATAGAATATCACCTTAAATTAAAACATTGGTATGAGCTTGATTTCTAGAGTAGGATGAACATTGATATTTGAGGGAAGAATATGCAAGGATATCCACTATCTATTATCTCCCTAACATTCACAAGAATGTGAGAATGCCCCCTAAAAGACCTAAAGTGAGTTCTCAATTTGGTCACTATTAGAAAATACCTCAAGATATTTATATCTACATCTTCAACATTATGGGGGTCATTACAACCCTGGCGGACGGTGTTAAAGCTGCGGTAATACCGCAAACAGGGCGGTGGACAAAAAAAGGGAATTATGACGCAGGCGGAAACCGCCAACAAAGACAGCCACTTTAACACACCGCCCGCCACGGCGGTACAGACAAGCAGCGCAGCGGTCACTGCCAACAGACAGGCGGAAGACAATGTACCACCCATAGTATCACAACCCGCCAATCCGCCACCATTTCTGGGGTGGATTCACTGTGGATAAAAACACGACGGAAACAGCTTTTGCAATGGGAAAACGCTCACCTGAGCACATCCCACGAGGAACGAGGACTCCATGGACCCGGAACTCCAAATACTCCCTGCCCTTGTCTTTCTGCTCCTCTACGACCACCATCTACGTAGGCGCCGAAGACAACGGTGAGTACTGCACCTACGACATGGGGGAGGGGGGAGGCAAAAGTTAGGGGGACACCCACCAAACACCCCCACCCCCACCCTCGCATATTACAACATACACACCAATGCATCCACAAAAATCACAGTAACAACCCACAATCCCCCAGGAAGAATGAAAAGACAAAGCGAAATCCATTCAAACATTGTAATGTTGCAATATACATGTCTTTCAAAAATATACAGATATATACGAAATTCAGTCAGAAATATATACATTACGAGAAGTAGTGCAGATATGTACATAACAATGTCCGTGCACCAACATTCCAAAAATGCATGGGCGAGGCCCACAAAAGATACCTGACCACAATCGAAGAGAACACTGCCGGGGCATCAGATAGGAATACTACAGGCACCTCAGGGGGAAGGGAAGGGGGGCAACTCAGCCGGATTACTGCAAAGCCAGATCCACGACGGGGCTCCATGCCCATTGATGTATCCTGGGGAGTGCAAAGCCACAGTCTCTCAAGTCTCTACAGTGGGTGGGGTGCCCACTGTGCCATCCTGGGGAGTGCAAAGCCACAGTCTCTCAAGTCTCTACAGTGGGTGGGGTGCCCACTGTGCCATCCTGGGGAGTGGAAAGCCACAGTATCTCAAGTCTCTACAGTGGGTGGGATGCCCACCGTGCCATCCTGGGGAGTGCAAAGCCACAGTCTCTCAAGTCGATAACATTCTCCACTGGTTCTGGGGGGGACTGGTGCCCAGAGTGCTTCATCCTGTGCAGGACTGAGGTAGTGGATGCATGTCTCCACTGGTTCTGGAGGGGGACTGGTGCCCAGGCTGGATGAGTCTCCCCGTGAAAGTTCCTGTCCTGTCACTTTCCCAGCTGCACATGGAATAAGGATGCCTGATGTGGTGGTCTATTCATTCCTACCCTGTGCTTGCCCTGTTCAGCGGTATTCACCATGGCGGTCTTTGCCCTGTTCAGCAGTGCTTTGCCATGGCGGTCTCTGGACTGTTCAGCGGTGCTTTGCCATGGCGGTTCTGGACTGTTCAGCAGAGCTTTGCCATGGCGGTCTCTGGACTGTTCAGCGGTGCTTTGCCATGGCGGTTCTGGACTGTTCAGCTGTGCTTTGCCATGGCGGTTCTGGACTGTTCAGCGGTGCTTTACCATGGCGGTCTTTGCCCTGTTCAGCTGTGCTTTACCATGGCGGTCTTTGCCCTGTTCAGCGGTGCTTTGCCATGGTGGTCTCTGGACTGTTCAGCGGTGCTTTGCCATGGCGGTTCTGGTACGGACATTGGTGTGTGGCATGACGTTCCCTACACTGGGCATTGGTGTGTGGCATGACGTTCCATCATAGCCCACCTGGGTTGTGGCAGCCGGGGCCCTCCTGGGCACTGACTCCGGCGGTGGCGGTGGTCTCCTGACCAGTGGCGATACTTGGGCCCTCCTGGGCTGTGACTCTGGCGGTGGTCTCCTGACCAGTGACGATACTTGGGCCCTCCTGGGCTGTGACTCTGGCGGTGGTCTCCTGACCAGTGACGATACTTGGGCCCTCCTGGGCTGTGACTCTGGCGGTGGTCTCCTGACCAGTAACGATACTTGGGCCCTCCTGGGCTGTGACTCTGGCGGTGGTCTCCTGTCCAGTGACGATACTTGGGCCCTCCTGGTCTGTGAATATGGCAGTGGTCTCCTGACCAGTGACGATACTTGGGTCCTCCTGGGCAATGACTCCAGCGGTGGCCTCCTGACCAGCGACGATACTTGGGCCCTCCTGGGCTGTGACTCTGGCGGTGGTCTCCTGACCAGTGACGATACTTGGGCCCTCCTGGTCTGTGACTATGGCGGTGGTCTCCTGACCAGTGACGATACTTGGGCCCTCCTGGGCAATGACTCCGGCGGTGGCGGTGGTCTCCTGACCAGTGACAATACTTGGGCCCTCCTGGGCACTGACTCTGGCGGTGGCGGGGGTCTCCTGACCAGTGACGACGGTGCTGGCGGTTGTGTCTCGACCGCCGGGAATGATGCTGCCCTTCTCCGCTGTGACACTCACAACAGGCTGGGCTATCTTCCTCTGGCCCTTCCCCACCTTTGGTGGAGTCACAGCTGAGTCTCCAATCCCCTTGGAACCCATGTCAGTTGTTTTCCCACCAGGAGTCTTCACACGGTCCCGTCGTCCACTCTCCAATTTTAGAGCCTTTACAGGGGGTGGGCTGCCAGTGCCTTGACTCCGGGTCACACTGCCTGCCCTGGTGGCCGGTGCACTCCAGAAACCTTGAACAGGCACCACTGGTATTGGAAGCTTTTTGGCTGAGGCGCTACGATGGGACTGATGAAGTGGAGGGGGGGTGGGGGTAAAAAGCTCAACTTTACAGAGGGACAGTTTCTGACGTACACTGGGATGGGTAGTTGGAGGGGGTCTGGGAGTGGAGGAAGAGGAGGTGGTTGTCGGAGGTGTCACTTTAGGTGTTTTGGGTGCAGGTGCAGGTACTGGAGGCTGTTGTGAGGTGGATGGATGTTGGGTGTGTGGTTGCCGGCGTTTGTGTACTTTGGGAGGGGGCATCACAGACACACTGGGAGAGGACACAGGGGACGTGTAAATGGCAGGGGAGGTGGTGAGTGCAGGTGAGCGGCTTGGGGTGCTGGGTCTCCTAGTGCGATTCATGGTGCCTGTAGATGTGGTGCATGCAGGTGTGTGTGTAGACAAGATTGGGAGGGAGGAGGAAGAAGAGGAGGAGGGGGACACAGTGGAGGCAGTGGATGTTGCTGTGTCTGTTTGTGGGTGAGGCTTGCGTGAGTGCCTGTGGGTTGTGTGGTGCCTATGTTTGCTTGAGCTACTTGTGTGTGCTGACTTGTGTGCATGCTGGTCTGTAGGTGTGCTTGGGATGGACTGGGGTACAGGAGATTGGGTCTGGGTGGAGGAGGTTGGAGGGAGAGGCTGGACACAGGGACAATGGCTGCCATCAGTGCTGAGGCCAGAGATTGCAGGGTTCGCTGAAGGACAGCCTGACCAGAATGAATGCCCTCCAGGAATGCATTACCGTGTTGCAACTCTCGTTCTACACCCTGGATGGCATTCACAGTGGGAGAAGGCCCAACAGTGAGTGACCTGAGGAGGTCAATGGCCTCCTCACTGAGGGCAGCAGGGGTGACTGGGGCAGGGCCTGAGGTGCCTGGGGCGAAGGTGATGCCCACCCTCCTGGGTGAGCGGGCACAGGGCGAGCACTGAGGGGCTGCTGGAAGGGCGGTGCTGGTAGGGGAGCACAAGAGAGCCCCCATCGGCGAACGAGTCTGTGTCGCTGCTTGGTGATCCGGTGGCCGATGTGAAGCTCCCCTCGCCCTCCATCCCACTGGTGCATTCAGAGTCCGTGGTGTGGCCCTCCATGGCCATGTGGGATGCAGCTCCCTCGTGCTCCGGTGCCACTGTACCTCCGCCTGATGATGCTGATGTACAAAAGGACAGAGAGAGCAGAAAAAGGGGGGGGGAGACAGAAGAAAGAGATTTTGAGTGCATGGCATACCACTACCGTTGGCGGACAAGACAGACACAGCAGCCCCCTGCATTACGCCGTGCTCCTGCCCTCTGCATATGCAATTTCTGGGATATGGCCTACATGGCAATGGTGGACATCTGCACACATGGATGCCACAGGGGCAACTATACCTGTACTTGGCACTCTGCTGAGGTGGGGTAGAGTGCCACATGGCCTGCATTACAGAGGGGCCTTGCCTACCGAACTCGCCCTGGCCTAGGGAAGCCCACCTCCCCCACCCTGACACCTCCACTGCACGCAAAGTCAGCAGAATGAGAGTGTACTCACCCCCTTGTGTCTGCTGTGATGCCCTCAAGCGCCCATCCAACTCCGGGTAGGCCACCGCCAGGATCCGGAACATCAGGGGGGTCATGGTGCGACGGGAACCCCTCCCACGTTGGGAGGCCATCCCCAGCTGAGCCTCCGCCGTCTTCTTGCTGCAGCAGCGAATGTCCTCCGATCTTTTCCAGCAGTGGGTGCCCCGTCTCTGGTGGGCCCCCAGGGTCCGGACCTCCTAGGCGATGACACGCCAGATGTCCCTCTTCTGGTGGGTGCTGACCTACATAAGGAGGAACGACATGTAATCGTCACCTACAGGTTTGACCGTGCCACTATCCAGGAACTATGTACCCAGTTGGAGCCAGACCTGATGTCACCAATCCGCCATCTGACTGGAATCCCCCCTGACGTGCAGGTGCTGTCAGTGCTCCATTTCCTTGCTAGTGGGTCTTTTCAGACAACAGTGGCCATGGCATCAGGGATGTCCCAGCCTATGTTTTCCAACGTGCTGTCCAGAGTGTTGTCTGCCCTGCTGAAACACGTAAGGAGATACATCATTTTCCCTGAGATGGCAGATTTGCCTACAGTTAAAGGTGACTTCTATGCCCTTGGACATATCCCCAACGTCATAGGTGCCATTGATGGGACCCATGTAGCTCTGGTCCCCCCACACAGGAGTGAACAGGTGTACAGGAACAGGAAGAGTTATCATTCTATGAATGTTCAGATGGTCTGTTTGGCAGACCAGTACATCTCGCAGGTAAATGCTATGTTCCCTGGCTCAGTGCATGAGGCCTACATCCTGCAGAATAGCAGCATCCCTGATATGATGGGTCAACTCCAGAGGCACCGTGTATGGCTATTGGGGGACTCTGGTTACCCCAACCTGTCCTGGCTATTGACCCCAGTGAGGAATCCCAGGACCAGGGCAGAGGAACGCTACAATGAGGCCCATGGGCGGACTACGAGGGTGATCAAATGCACCTTCGGCCTCCTGAAGGCCAGGTTCAGGTGCCTCCATATGACAGGTGGTTCCCTATTCTACTCACCGAAGAAGGTGTGCCAGATCATCATCGCCTGCTCGATGCTTCATAATTTGGCTTTGCGACCCCAGGTGCCTTTTCTGCAGGAGGATGATCCAGATGACGGTGTTGTGGCAGCTGTGGAGCCTGTGGACAGTGATGAGGAGGAAGCTGAGGAAAAAGACAACGACAACAGGGAGTCAGTCATACAGCAATATTTCCAGTGACACACAGGTGAGAACATTTTCATTTTTACCATTACATTAACTTTCACACGTCTACCTCTATCCTGTCTGTCGATTTCAACCAGTATTTGGTAACTGAGTTGTACCTTTCCATTACGGTTTCACAGGTGTGGTTATCAACGTGCCATCTGCTTGCATCCTTCAAGGACTTGTGATGTGTGACATAGGTATGTTAGCTTAACAATAGGAAACGCATTATGACACTGTCATTGATAATACATATTTACTAAATCACAGACTGACCCCAGATTGTTTTGTGTTTCAAGGGTGTTTATTGAAGTGCTCAGAAATGGGAGGGGGTTGTAAAATGAGGATGGGTGATGGCAGAGGAATGTCCATGGCAGAGTCCAGTCTATTAGTCTCACAGGTGCACTGCCCATCTGGGCATGGGAAGTGGAGCTGGGGCAGTTTAAGTATAGCCAGGGTAACAAAGTGGGACAGTGGGAGGACAAACAGGGTGGTCTCATTTCCTGGCAGGGGTCTTGCCATCTTGCTCTGTCCTGTTCCTGGATCTCAGGGACCGCTTGCGTGGTGGTTGTCCGTCTGCAGGGGGTGGGGTGCTGGTGTGGTGGTCCTGTGGCGGGCGTCCTGTCCACTAGCGCCGGCGGAGGTGGTGGGCATTTCATCGTCCTGGCTAGTGTCAGGGGCCCCTTGGAGTGCCACGGTGTCTCTCAAGGTCTGCTGTATGTCCTTCAGCACCCCTACGATGGTGCCCAGGGCAGAGCTGATGGTCCTGAGCTCCTCCCTGAACCCCAAATACTGTTCCTCCTGCAAGCACAGGGTCTTCTGCAACTTGCCCAGGACCGTCGCCATCGTCTCCTGGGAGTGGTGGTATGCTCCCATGATGGAGGATAGGGCCTCGTGGAGACTGGGTTCCCTTGGCCTGTCCGCCCCCTTTCGCACAGCAGCCCTCCCAGGTCCCATGTGTTCCTGGGCCTCCGTCCCCTGGACCGTGTGCCCACTACCACTGCCCCCACTTCCCTGTTGTTGTTGGGGTGGTGGGTTCTCCTGGGTTCCCTGTAGTGGTGGACACACCGCTGATTGACCTGTCCTGGGTACGGAGGTTTGGGCCCGCTGGGTGGGTGCTGTGCTGGTGTTACCAGAGGGTGGAAGGTCGGTGTTGGGCTGTGCCTGTGCAAGGGGAACCGACTGTCCCGAGGCCCACGATGGTCCGGGCTGGTCATCAGGATCCAGTAGGGCAGAGCTGCTATTGTCACTGTGGGCCTCTTCTGGGGGTGGAGTGGTGTTGTCTGGACCCTCTGGTGTGGTGACGGTCCTTCGGGTTCCTGCAGGGGCATAAGAGCATGATTATTGCATGTGTGTGTGTAATGTTGTGCAATGGGTGGGTGAGCTTGTACCCCAGTGCAAGCATTCCTGTGTGGGAGCTTGTGTGATGGTGGTTTAGGGGGTTGTATGGGTATGTGCAGTGGGCATGCTTTAGTGGTGGGTGTCCATGCTTAGTTGTGTCATGCAGGGCTTGGTGTTGGGATGGGTGGTTTGTGTTATGAGTACATTAGTGAGGAGTTGTAGTGATAGAGGAGGGGGTGAGGGTGGGGGTGTGTGAGAGCATGCAGGTAGGGTGGGGGATATGATAGTTAAGATTTGACTTACCAGTGTCCCATCCTCCACCGACTCCTCCAAGGCCCTCAGGATGCATGATGGTCAAGACTTGCTCCTCCCATGTTGTTAGTTTTGGGGGAGGAGGTGGGGGTCCGCCGCCAGTCCGCTGAACCGCGATGTTGTGCCTGGAGACCGTTGAACGCACCTTCCCCCGTAGGTCGTTCCACCTCTTCCTGATGTCCTCCCTATTTCTTGGGTGCTGTCCCACAGCGTTGACCCTGTCCACGATTCTTCGCCATAGCTCCATCTTCCTGGCTATGGAGGTGTGCTGTACCTTTGAACCAAATAGCGGTGGCTCTACCCGGATGATTTCCTCCACCATGACCCAGAGCTCCTCCTCGGAGAAGCGGGGGTCTCTTTGGCGTGACATGGGGTGGTGTGTGTGATGTGTGGGGCGGTGTGAGTGTTGATGTGTGTGGTGATGTGTAGTGGTGTGTGGTGTTTTGTGCGTGGATGTGGTGTGGGTGATGGTGTTGTGTGCCTCTGTATGGTGGTGTTGTCTTGGCTGTGCTGTCTCTCTGGCCTTCGTCTCGAAATTGTGGTCGTAGGGGTTTGTGGGTGATGTGGGTGTGTATTTTATATTGTGTTGGGTGTGTGGGAGTGGTGTGTGTATGTGTATCAGGCGTGTGTATTTTGAATTGTCCAATGTGGCGGTGTTTTGGAGATGTGTGTGTATTTTGAGCGCGGCGGTGTGTACCGTCAATGGAATACTGCGGTTCAAAGACCGCCGCGTGGATTCGTGGGTCGTAATAGCATGGGCATGTTTCTGTTGCCGTGGAGGTGGAGGTTTTGTTTTCACCAGTTTAACACTGACCTTTGGTGTGGCGTAGTTGTGTGGGTGTCTGAATTTCGGCAGATTCCGAGATGTGTGTCATAATAGCTGTGGCGGACTACCGCCGCTGCGGCGGTGTATTGGCCGTCTTCTGCACGGTGGTAAGCGCCTTTTACCGCCAATGTTGTAATGACCCCCTATGTGACTAGATTGACATCTTACCTGAGAGACTCAAATGACTGTTTAAGAAAGTTAGATCAGGTCCCATCGGGTGATGAATATGTTTTCATGACACTGGATGTCGAATCTCTGTATACATCAATACACCATGAGCATGGGGTAAAGGCCTGCAGGTATTTATTCAGGGATAGACCCAGAGAGCAACCAGTACATACCCAGATGATCATTGATATACTTAACTACTGTCTTACACACAATGGGCCTCATTATGACCCTGGCGGCCGGCGGTAAGCTGGGGGTAACACCACCAACAGGCTGGGGGTAACACCACCAACAGGCTGGCGGTGTTCCACCAGCTATTATGACCGTGGCGCAATTGCCAGAGCCATACCGCCGGCCCCTCCACTATACCGCTAGACTTCTGCCTGGCGGTCATAATCCCCAGGGCAGTGGTGCAAGCACCGCTGCCCTGGGGATTATGAGTCCCTGACTGCCAGCCTGGCCACAGTGGCTGGCTGGCCTGGCTGGTGGTAAGGGGGACTTGGGGTGCCCCCGGGGGCCCCTGCACTGCCCATGCAATTAGCATGGGCAGTGCAGGGGCCCCCAGGCATAGCCCTGTCGTGCATTTCACTGCACCCGCTGCACATCAGCATTGACTTTGGCTCTATTACGAGCCGGCAGTAATGTTGATGTGACTTTTCCGCTGGGCCAGCGGACGGTAACACTGTTACCGTCCACTGGCCCAGCGGAAAAGTTGAAATAGGGGGCCAGAAATACTGCCAGCACTGGCGGTATTCTGGCGTCCGCAGCCTTGGCGGTCTTTGGAAAAGACCACTGAGGTTGTAATGAGGAAAAATAACAGTTGATGGACGGAATGCAGAACAAATCAAACATTCACCCCCAGTCATAGATCTGGGTTTAATCCATCAGTTTTTTTGCTCACCATGCCATTCCAGTTTGGACCCCGCCATATGCAAATCAGTCTTGACCCTGTTCCTCATGGGAACAGTCTAGCCTGAACTGCCAGACTAGGTCCTCCCTGGACCCGAAACAAGCATCCTGGGACCGGTGTCAGGGTATCACCCCTCTTCAGCCAGACTAGTTTGAATCTGGTGGCATCGTGAACACAGGACCCACATCTAGGCATACCTTTCCCACTTGGGGTGACAAATGCAAAAATAACAGTTGATGGATGGAATGCAGAACAAATCAAACATTCATCCCAGTCATAGATCTGGGCTTAATCCATCATTTTTTTTGCCCACTATGCCAATCCAGTTTGGACCCAGCCACATGCAAATCAGTCTTGACCCTGTTCCCCATGGGAACAGTCCCGTCCGAACTGCCAGACCAGGTCCTCCCTGGACCAGAAACAAGCATCCTGGGACTGGTTTCAGGGTATCATCCCTCTTAAGCCAGGATAGCTTGCATCTGGTGGCATTGTGAGCACGATACCCATGTCTGGGCGTACCCTTCCCACTTGGGGTGACAAATGCAAAAATAACAGTTGATGGACGGAATGCAGAACAAATCAAACATTCACGCCCGGTCATAGATCTGGGTTTAATCCATCCGTTTTTTTTCTCACCATGCCATTCCAGTTTGGACCCAGCCATATGCACATCAGTCTTGACCCTGTTCCCCATGAGAACAGTCCTGCCCAAACTGCCAGACCAGGTCCTCCCTGGACCAGAAACAGGCATTGTGGGACCGGTTTTGGGGTATCACCCCTCTTCAGCCAGACTAGCTTGAATCTGGTGGCATAGCAAGCACGGAACCCACGTCTGGGCATACCCTTCCCACTTGGGGTGACAAATGCAAAAATAACAGTTGATGGACGGAATGCAGAACAAATCAAACATTCACCCCCAAGTCATAGATCTGGGTTTATTCCATCATTTTTTTTTCTCAACATTCCATTCCAGTTTGGACCCAGCCACATGCAAATCAGTCTTGACCCTGTTCCCCATGGGAACAGTCCAGTCCGAACTGCCAGACCAGGTCCTCCCTGGACCAGAAACAAGCATCCTGGGACTGGTTTCAGGGTATCATCCCTCTTAAGCCAGGATAGCTTGCATCTGGTGGCATTGGAGCAAGGGACCCATGTCTGGGCGTACCCTTCCCACTTGGGGTGAAAAATGCAAAAATAACAGTTGATGGACGGAATGCAGAACAAATCAAACATTCACGCCCGGTCATAGATCTGGGTTTAATCCATCAGTTTTTTTTCTCACCATGCCATTCCAGTTTGGACCCAGCCATATGCAAATCAGTCTTGACCCTGTTCCCCATGAGACCAGGTCCTCCCATGACCAGAAGCAAGCATTGTGGGACCGGTTTTGGGGTATCACCCTTCTTCAGCCAGGCTAGCTTGAATCTGGTGGTATAGTGAGCATGGGACCCACATCTGGGCATACCCTTCCCACTTGGGGTGACAAAAGCAAAAATAACAGTTGATGGACGGAATGCAGCACAAATCAAACATTCACCCCCAGTCATAGATCTGGGTTTAATCCATCAGTTTTTTTGCTCACCATGCCACTCCAGTTTGGACCCAGTCACATGCAAATCAGTATTGACCCTGTTCCCCATGGGAACAGTCCAGCCTGAACTGCTAGACCATGTCCTCCCTGGACCAGAAACAAGCATCCCAGGACCGGTTTTGGGGTATCATCCCTCTTCAGCCAGGCTAGCTTGAAACTGGTGGTATAGTGAGCATGGGACCCACGTCTGGGCATACCCTTCCCACTTGGGGTGACAAATGCAAAAATAACAGTTGATGGACGGAATGCAGAACAAATTAAACATTCACCCCCAGTCATAGGTCTGGGTTTAATCCATGTAATGAGGGCCAATGTTTTTATCTTTGAGTACAAGTATTATTTGCAACAACAGGGGACTGGATGAGAACCTCTTTCACCCCTACTTATGCAAATTTATATAGGGGGTGAAGGAAGTGGCTTGGGGTGATGACAATGATCAAGTTATGCGTAAGGTAGCATTGTGGATGAGATTTATAGATGACCTATTTGTGTTATGGAAGGGAAGTGAGACAAAGCTTATTGATTTCATTGACAGATTGAATTCCAGTCAGTACAATATCCTCTTCACTAGTGCATGGAGTATATCTCATTGTAACTTCCTGGATGTTGAACTTAATGTGTTGGATGGGGAGTATCCCATATAGTCAGATGCTAAGGGCAAGAAGTATCTGCTCCGTGGATGAGGAGTTTAGTCAGGATATTGATGGGATGATGAAGAGTTTCTTGATGAGGGGTTACCCACTGAGCATATTAACTAATGCAAAATGTAGAGTGATGGAGAAACAAAGAGATCATGTGCTTTTCTGGATGAGAGGAGAGGTCAGAAAATGAACGGGACCATGTGAAACATTTATCTTTACAATACAGTGAGACAGATTCCCAAATAAGAGCTGTGAGGATCAGAAAGGATGAACACCTTAGAGATATTATTCAAAAATGGCCCATGTATTATCTGCAAGAGAACGAGGTCTATTGGGGACATATTAAAAAGTAGTTATTTGGCCCGAATGGTGAGCGGAGGCTGGCTACAAGAAAGCATGAAAGGCTTCATTAAGTGCATCTCCTGTAAAGTCTGTAAATATGGTGCCAATTAAAAAGTGTTTCATACATTTGAGGGCCGTGAAGTCCTGATTAAGAAGAGGATCACCTGCAACATTGAATTTGTTGTTTATGTTTTGCAATGTGGCTGTGGGAAACAATATGCTGGGAGCACAATCAATAGATTGAGGTTATGTATTTTACAACATATACATGCTGTTAGAATGGTGATAAGAGTTACCCAATGGCCTCCCATTTTGAACGGTACCATGAACGCTCTTTAGCGAGTTTTCGATATTACGGTATACAGCAAGCTAAGGCTCACCGTGGGGTGGAAATAGAGAAAAGTAATTAAGGAGAGAGGAGTCATGTATGATCCTGATGCTGGGCACTGAGGTCCTATGGGGCCACAATACTGATGCTGAGCTCCATGGCCATCTATGATTTGTCTTGTTCAATTTCTTAAGATGATCCTCCATTTATAACTGGTGCCATCTGGCCTTGGCCATGGTAGTGTTTATATTCAGTGTTAAAGATGTAGACAAGTGTATTTGGACATATATTTAAAAGGGATTACTTTTTGATTGTGATTGATGCTACTCGGCATTAGGTATTTTAGCAACTATTTCTAAATCCTTATTTAATGTTTGCACATTCTTGGTGTTTTTTTATGCCAGCCTGATATACTTTTGATGTATAACTTGATCTCAATATTAGGGTAAGTTTTGCATCCTTGAGTATCCATGTAAAATGTGTATGGTTTTTAATGTATGGTGCCTTTGTGCTAAGGTTATTCTGGTAGGAATTACATGGATTTTAAATGATTTGGGTGGTGTCACCATTCAACAAGAAGGTGGGTTTTACAACATCTTTACCCATGTTGATAAATTTGTATACACTTTATACTTTAACATCTGGATATGTTTTGTACTCTTTTCAATGTTTTGATGTACTCTCAGTTGCTCATTCATGTGCATTTTTACTCAAGTTGATAGTTTTATATATAATTTGTACTTTAATGTCTTTGTATGTTTCGCATTGCTTATATTGTTAACAGCTGACATGCTCTTGATTGTACACTGGTGATGCCATACTGATTCTTCCATCGTCTTCCCTGTGGATGGATTTGTTAATTTCCAACTTTTATGAATCTGCTGGTTGACACTTTAACACCCCTGCTTGTCTTATATTTTAATATCTTTTCAAGTTTTGCACTATTATTATTGCTGCTAATTCACTGCATGCTTTTTGCACACTTAAGATGTTTACTTGAATTGATTTGCACTTCGATATGTCATTTTTCGACTGCACTTTAGCGTTTAGCATGCGCATCTTGCATATTAACATTCTTGCATGTTTTGTACTGTTCTTGTTGCTTTTAGCTAAATATATATCCCTTTGCACACTAATGATATGTATTTGAATTGATATGTATTTTGAGATGTTACTGTTTGATTTGTATTTTGGTGTCATTCTCATTTATTGATATTCTAGCAGGATCTCACAACATTTTTGAGGTCCATGTAAAATCTTTTTTGAATTATCCTGCTACATTATGAATGTACAAAGAGTTTGCTATTATTATTGTTAATCTTATATCTTAGTTTGTGTAAGGGATCCTTCACTTTTCTTGTAATGACTCTGATAGAAAAATGGTGGACGAGATGGCCCGTTTTTGAGCTAAGGAACCATTATGTAACAGCTTAGTGGCTAATAGTTTGAAAATCGATGAAGGACTAAGGAATAAGGAGTAGTTTGTCACCAATGTTTCCGAGGCCCATTTGAAGGCATATCACCAGAATGTGGTGGCCGTGTATCTGTTTCAGTGTTGCTGCACAATGAGAGGAATAAAATTGTGTGCTTTCGTTTTACATGTCCTGGTAGTGAAAAATCCTACAGTCATCTATCGCTGTGATAAGCCCTATCTCTCCCAATGACTAACACTGGGTTACCCTATTACATTCAATAAGTGTCAATTTTGGATTAAGTGCAGTGAGAGATATGCTTAGATTACAAATGAATTGTAATGCAAAATCCTCTACAATGGTAAAATCAGACTTTAAGACACAATTCTGAAAATGTCACTTTCAGCAAGTTTTCCTTTTTCTTGTCGTAGCTGTTTGTGCCTTCTGCCAGTGTCCTGGGTCACATGACTCTGAATGGCTCTGCAGTTGTGATTGGTGTGTTTCTCCCAGACAGTGACACAAAGGGGACTAGATGTGGGCAGGATGGGCCATGGTAGCAGGCAGGTAAGGGCTGTGCCCTGCCTCACGTACACTACTAAGGGCCTTATCTTCAGCACACACACACAGACTTGACCCTAGCCTTTTGTCATTCTAGACAGATTAGAGCAATGAAAGAGGAAAATCTTTCCAGAACCAGATGTGGGATAGGACTGACTGACCCGATCACATAAAGACTGGCACCAGTCATAATCATTGGACCTATTGTGATGAGGTAAACTGTTCTGCAAGGTGAAGTCCTTCTCGAACCCAACTAGGGAAGAATGGCCTGCGCATCTAAGCACTCATTTGTTAGAAACAAGGGCCCTCACCCACCAATAGGTGGCATGCTTCTTCATTGGGCCGGCTCCTCGTCGGGCCAGCACTGCAATGCCTGATGGGAACCACAAGAGGGCTCTTTGCCAGAGATCCTTTAGTTGAAGAAGTGCTACAGAGGTATTCTTGGACCTGTAGTTGTGTACTGTGAGGGACTGGGAAGCGTGAGGTTAAAATTGACTACAGGCCCTCAGAAAAAATAATGTATTGTTATCTTCAGAGCCTATCGCAAGCTTAAAAACATAGGGAGTGTGACACAGGAGGTAGTTTCCTACGCTCTCAAAATGTGACTGGGTTGAGAACCTTCCCCAATTCCATTGTACTCATTGTACTGGTCGACATGTTTCACACCCTTTGCCAGCCATAAGGTTTAAGTGGTATGTCATCAGAACCAAAGTGGACACTAAACCTATTCCTAACTAGTGCAAATAGTTGTGCTGTCAATGTGTATATATAACTTCTGGGTTCACTGCCACTGAATAGGTTTACCAAAGAGGATGCACATTGAAATATGTTTGCAGCAGTCTAACGGCTAGCAAACTCCTAAGAATCCCTTTCTAGGAATTATGAGTGTAAGTCATACTCATATGCATACACATTGACTTATACTCATAATTACTAATTATATTGCCCCCCCCACCCAGGTAAGGAAAGGGCTCCTAATGGTTGTGCACACGTTGAACAATACAGTATAGATGGGACAGCAAATGAACATGTCTAGGTCTTTCACCAGGTTTTTCACAGTTTGTACTGACACCTTCTGCTCATTTTTCACTCATCGTGTTTATCCTCCTACCCACCACCATCATGAGTACAGTGGTTCTACTCAGGTAGGTGATAACTCTGACCAGGACACAGAGCTTTCCAGTACTGTCCAATTTAACTTAGCATATTTCCCATTGAATACAAACCTGTTTGCACCACACCTCATCGTGGTATCACTGTCAACCCTATCTATGCTGTATTTAGTACGATGATCTCCAGTAACCTACCCAACCTCACGAGCCATGATCCTTGGGAATACTCATTGGCTTTGTCATAGTGAAGGGCATGCAAGTGGTGGCAAAGTATAGCATATGGGTTCAAGCTATTCAAAGCATTCACACAGGACTGATGAAATAGGCCAGAAAAATATGACCACATTGCCCCCATTCTGATGGAACATAATTGGCTCTTCTTGCTGGCTTACACCATCTTAAGGCCAACTGTATCATTTACAAAGCCAGCACGGCCAGTACTCCTGCCTATTTTGCAGACAACCTCATGATCGCTGATGGACCTTGACACACGGAAGCCAGGACATCATCAGATTGCAGACTAAGAAGTGTAAAAGAGACAAAACAAGGCAGCAGGCATTTCCAATCTATGTACTCAGGGTCTAGACCAACAACCCCACATCCATCAGGGAAGCCCAATGGTGCTCCAAGTTTCGGAAACAGTTAAAGATTCATCTGTTTGAAGAACTCTACATCACAATGTATTATCCATCTGAAACCAAGCTTCCTATCCTCTTCTGGTTGACTATATGCTGTTCTTTGACCATGAACAGCACTCCACTGCCTTTTGCTTAGGTTCACACTACAGAAATACCATAGCCGTATATGCATACATATTCCAAAATGACATTAACCAACAATTGCTCCAAGCTCAAGACGACCCGCCACCCAAGGGGGGTTGAGCTTGCGTTGGAGTAGTAACATCAAACTGTAGAACAAGCTCACTCAGAAGTGCAGTTGAACGTGAATGTTTACTCCACTTTCATGTCCAGCCTCACTTCTGATTGAGCGTGCCTTATTTCTGTGCTGCAGCTTGCTATTCGTAAGTGTACATGGATTCAGTAGCAGTATATGCTGCAAAAATGTGCTCCTCAGATATCATCTTATTCTTGAAGTCACTAATAGGTCAGTGCAAAATGTTTATTATGCTTTCTTTCAAATTTATGAAATTCCTGTTTTTTGTATTACATGATATTTTATCAAATAACACATTTTGTGATTGTAAAAAATCACACAGTTGTTTTCTGCAGATGACTACTTTGAGAAGATAATGTATTGTGGAAAACTCCTTCAAGAAAAAATTGGGTTTTTCTCCTCCATCCAGTCCCATTGTAGTATTCCACATAACTTCTGAAAGCAAAGCACACCCTTGGGTTTAACTGTCTTGTCAGATTGCACTAATTTGATTTTGAAACAATTACATAGTTTTACATATTTATTTTATATAACATTTTCTGCTTTTTTGATCACCAGATCTTTCATGCCCCTAGTGTTTGAGTGGCGATTTTACTCATTCTTTTCTTGGCAGTTATGGTTGTGTTTCTACAAGATTGTGAGACATACTTTACATATCCATTCCACTTTCATGATTTATCAGACTTCAATTGTTCGGGCCTTCTCTGATCCTTTAAGCTCAATTTTAAATGGAAATACCCGTTCCAAGTGATAGAAGAAAGAGTTCATGCTGAGGTCATTGCCTCCACAGTTTAGGAATTGGACATCATCCCGAGTTCCCTGGCAGCCTTTAGAAAGATATATTAACGCTGATCTTAAAAAAAGATAACCTCGTCCCAGAAGTTCTGGGCAAATATTTCTAAATTTCTGATATGTTATATCTGGGTAAATGTCTTGAGAAACAAATCTGCAATCAATTGCAGACCCTTTTAGAGGAACATAACATTTTGGATCACTTCCATTCTAGTTTCAGACCTATACATGGCTCTTAAAAACCTTTTTTGGAAGTCTAGGATAACCTACTTGTTGCTTCTCTGATGAAGGGTTGTCGCTCTTGATAATGTTGGACCACTTAGTTACTCTCAAAACTGTTATTCAATTGCTACTGTTGAAACAATGTAAGGCCACTGCTGTTGTGTCTGATCAAGCCTTACCAGGGGTTGCCTTGTTTTTTTTCTGTGCGAAGGATAATTTGTGACTCTAGGAACCTTTCTCACCTCAATTCATAGCTCTATTTTCCAAGGCACTCAGGGCTCTGCACTTGTTTCTATATTTTTTATATTTTTAAAGATGCATCTATAGCCACATTTTCATAAGGGTTTTCATGAGGGCTTAGTGCTTTACTATTGTTCTGCCATTACTCAAATCTGCCTTCAGTAATTGGGCCGTAGATATCATTGAGGATGCAAACACCAAGCTGCATACAATCATTGACAGAGTGAGTTTGAATGCATCCAAGATGTATGTAAAGTTAAAGGACCAACCATTTCTAGATGTTACCTGTGCTCTGTTCCCCACCTTTATGTTGTTAGCTTGGATGATGGCCCAAGATTCATTTAAGATTTAAGTCTAAGACATTATAACAGAATAACAAAATTGACTTACTAAGGAATGCTGACTCAAGCTTTACCATCTCTACACTATACTTTATCTTCCTGTAGACTCCCTGCAGATCGTAGGGGGAATCCTGAGTGATTCCAACTAGGCCATGGAAATACCTTCTATAGCACGTTTTCTGAATGCTAAATTACAAGACTATAGAATGTACAAATTATAGTGGTGTGCCTGATCTTCAGTCTCCACAAAATGATCCCATGTTTCCATTTACAGATAAACAATATGGCTGACTGTAAAAGCCAAGGTCAAAGCTAAGATTCTGCCCTCTGATTAAAAATTGTTATGAAGGAATATTTCTTTGGTAAAAAAAAATTGAAAAGTTTTGCCCACCAAGGCCTTGATAATAGCTGATGTTTTGCTCCTCATGAAGGGCCAAATTACATGCAAGTCATGGAGAGGTAGGTGTTCTGTAATCAGATCTAATCTTTGGAATAAATGAGGAATCTTTTCTCACTTTTCTAACCCCTTTCCATCTTGGCTATTTTTATTGATTTTCATGGCTCTTCTTATTACAACTTTGAATCCATAATCACTGATTGTGGTGACTAGATATGTTTAGTCTGTTCGGATGTTTACATGGAATTCGACAAACAAATGAAAATCTGCTAATCACTAGGTTTTTTGTCACAATGCAGAACATCATGAGGCCTTTCATTAGCTTATTCTAGGCTCCTGGGTATCATTTGAAGGGTATGTATGAGGCTTTTCTTGACATAAACAACCTAATCACAATTGTGCTATATGTCTAGATATGTGACTGACTCGTTTTTTACAGTTCTCTGGAGACATAGCTATATTTGGATATCATCAGCTGCCCATTCAATGGAAATCCACTGACAACTACCAGATGAAGGACAGGCTCATCAATGCATTCCGTTCTAGTGCTATGCAAACTTTGTTGTGTCTGTGTAGTTATCACTGTTAGGACTAGCTAAGCTGTCACAGATATGGACACCATCTGTTTGCTTCCTTTTTTGCCACTGAGCTGGTGGTATGTATAAAAGAGTTAGCGCAGTTTTGCATAGGGCCTGATTTGTGCCCACCTACATGCCACTATGCCCAATGACCATGCCCAGGGGACAGAAGTCCCCTGGGCATGGCCATTGGGCAAGGGGGCATGACTCCTGTCTTTGCTAAGACAGGAGTCATTTCAATGGGGGTTGGGCGTCGTAAAAAAATGGCGCAAATCGGGTTGAGGCGATTTTTTTGCCTCAGCCTGACTTGCACCATTTGTGGACGCCCATACGCCATTTTCCCCCTACGCCGGCGCTGCCTGGTGTACGTCGTTTTTTTTAACGCACACCAGACAGCGCCGGCGGCTAACGCCGGCTAACGTCATTGAATAAATACGGCGCCTGCATGGCGCTTCAGAATGGCGTTAGCCGGCGCTAAATTTTTTGGCGCAAAACTGCGTTAGCGCAGTTTTGCGTCAAAAAGTATAAATATGGCCCCTAACATCTTTCCCCATCTACTTTGCTGTATCAAGATATTGAAGAAATTTACACAACCTTCTTTCTTCTGATTTCAATCCAGCTCAACCTAGGTTTATATAATTTTCTGGTTGCATCTAGGGTGCAAAAGGCATATGTGGGCAACAGAAAATACACTGGCTTACGCCCACACGTTGATTACCATTGGTTGACTTTATCATCACTGTCAACTCTTATTCATTGGCTTTCCTTGTCCCAGTTTGTCCATCTTGTTTTTATCCCTCCTCTGGAGCACTGCCACTTTACCAACCTTATGGTTGTCTGTCTTGTATAATTTCACTGCCCACCTTCAAGGAACTTTGGGCCGAATTTAAGAAAAGTGGTGCAGCATCCAATGCAGGGACACTTTCCTTGTGCCCCCCCCCCCCCATTCTCGCCTAATGCCACCATGTATGCACTGTATTTACAATATGGTGCACCATGGCGATATTAGGAACAATACCATCAAAACTTCTGACGCTATTGTGACTCTGTTCCATCACCGTAAAAAATGTTGACGCTAGTAGAGCAAAGTGCAAGGAGGCCTATTGATTACAATGGGTGCATTCTTTTAATGCCTGTTTTCAGCATGCATTAAAAATTATGCAAAAAATGGTGCAATGAAATCTTGCAGATTTCATTGCGCCATTTTTGCTGGCCTCCTTGCATCGGAACGCTCTCTTTGCATACATTATGCATGGCACATGCATAAAGTGGCACAAAGTTCTTACAAAGTGGCGCAGTGTGTGCATTGCACCCCTTAGTAAATATGGTGCAGGGTAAAGGCCACCTCAGTGACAAAAAATGACACTAAGGCAGCGCTAAAGTGGCTCAAGGGGCTCTTAAGTCTGCCCCTACATTTTTCTGTTTGGCTAAGCACTCCATGGGAGTGCATGTGTTTTCCAGTTCTCTTCCTCTCTCCCTTGTATGCCTTTCACTGCCATACTCTCCTGCCCTCATGTTTTTTGTTGCCCCCCCTTGTGAGCTTCTTGCCGCACCAGCAAACCCATCCTCTTGCATTCTTTGTTGATCCCTCTTGTGCTTATCCCATCCCATATGCTCCTAGTTGATTGCTTTTTTTCCTTACATTTTTTTATGTTCCCAACAGTGCTTATTTGTAAAAACAGAAGTGCCATAGCACCCTTCCGGGGGACACTACAGCTTGCACCACCTACCTGCTCCTGCCAGTGGTGCTAATGACGTTACCAGCACAGTTACTAACAATCATACTCCTACAAGTGTGACAACTCAGCCTGCTCCAAGCCCCTCAAGCTACAACATTGGCAGAAGAAGCAGGTATCCCCTCCTCCTGCTTCCCCTCTGCTTCCCACGAGACAGGAGAGTTGTTTACCCTAGCTCACTTTTCTGGTTATCTCTAGAGGCCTTGCCGTAAATCTGCAACAGAATGAGGAAAAAGCAGTTTGAGGCAGATTTAACAGCACAGGGCACCTGTATCTAGTGCTGCCAGTTAGTTGCATTAAACACCTACAAAACAATAGATTTAATGGATATTTTAAAATTACTCCACTGCACTTTTCATGCTCCACTATAGGGATTCAAACTCCCATCAGAACATCACCACGTTCTCTCCTTTCCATGCTGCACACGTTATATACGTGCATGTTTAGTTCTTGCATTTCACAAAATCTGACATTCAACAGATTCTATGAGAAAGCTTTAGATGGTCAGTTGTTCATTAATAAACAGTAGATCTCGTTTCCAGAAATTAACATTATTTTAAATAGTTTAAAAATATAACAAGGTGCACAAGAAAACAGGCCAGGAAATTTAATTAAGTCAAGCTTCTTTTAGGAACATCGTTCCGCTATGATGATGGTTTTTAAAACAAACTACATCCAATGCCCGGGAAAACCGTTTATTGAGCCTTGGTTAAATTGAAAATTTGCGTAATTTGTGTGAATCCAGGAATTTTCCATTATACTTGTTATTTGCAAAATGATGCTATTACACCACTTCTCGTAGGGTGGGAGGAAGGTGATGCCAGTAATATATGTTGGTTCAGCTACTGATGACAGGCTCACTCTTAGAGATAAAAAACGTGTTTTCCCAGAAGATTAAAGCATACTGACGCTACTGCAGCGCTAACATTTTAGTTGCAAGTTTTTTCCTCTTGGGTCCATTACCCTTCTATATGCACACTAGATAAGCCATAAAGTCTTTGCATATTGATTCACAAGGTGTCAGAGAAATGGTGTCCTTGATGATGACCTTTAGGAAAATGAAACGTTTGTCTTTTTTGAATTCTTTAACCCTGAAACAGATCAAGTTATCCATGCTCTGCTGACTGTCTACATATACATCTTGCTTATCGCTCACTATCTGCCATAGCATTGCAGGAATTTAATCTGATTGAAGACCGTCATTGGGCGTCATAACTCGGACTTTTCATTTTATAGAAAATATGAGTGACATTATCATCTGTACTTACTTATTGCCGTCTTAGGTCATACAAATTACCATATAGAGACATCTTACAAATCACTAAGGCCCATATTTATACTTTTTGACGCAAAACTGCGCTAACGCAGTTTTGCGTCAAAAAAATTAGCGCCGGCTAACGCCATTCTGAAGCACCATGCGGGCGCCGTATTTAATGAATGACGTTAGCCAGCGTTAGCCGCCGGCGCCGTCTGGTGTGCGTTAAAAAAAACGACGTAAACCAGGCAGCGCCGGCGTAGGGGAAAATGGGGCTTGGGCGTCAAGAAACGGGGCAAGTCAGGTTGAGGCAATTTTTTCGCCTCAACCCGATTTGCGCCATTTTTTTTCACTCCCAACCCCCATAGAAATGACTCCTGTCTTAGCAAAGACAGGAGTCATGCCCCCTTGCCCAATGGCCATGCCCAGGGGACTTCTGTCCCCTGGGCATGGTCATTGGGCATAGTGGCATGTAGGGGGTCACAAATCAGGCCCCCCTATGCCACAAAAAAAAACACTTACCTGAACTTACCTTAATGTCCCTGGGATGGGTCCCTCGAGCCTTGGGTGTCCTCCTGGGGTGGGCAAGGGTGACAGGGGGTGTCCCTGGGGGTATGGGAGGGCACCTCTGGGCTCCTTTAGAGCCCACAGGTCCCTTAACGCCTGCCTTTTGCAGGCACTAAAAAACAGCGCAAAAGTGTCCGTACGTCATTTTTTTTTACCCGCCCACTCCCGGGCGTGAATTTTGCCCGGGAGTATAAATCCGACGCACATGCCTCGGAGTCGATTTTTTAGACGGGAACGCCTACCTTGCATATAATTAACGCAAAGTAGGTGTCCACGCTACAAAATGACGCTAACTCCATGGACTTTGGCGCTAGACGCGTCTAACGCCAAAGTATAAATATGGAGTTAGTTTTGCGTCGGAATTGCGTAAAAAAAAACGATGCAATTCCGGCGCAAACGGAGTATAAATATGCCCCTAAGTGCTGCATTTTCCGATCTGGGTACATCTTTTGCTTTCCACAACCATTTTTTGTTGTTTCATCACTATATTTGTGGCAATGTCTCCTTTCTAACCAGCATCTCGGTATTTCTGTGTCTGCCCCCCACCTCTTTGCTGTCCCAGCATATCTTTTTCTGTAACTTTGTATTACCTTGTACAGCGTTAATATATGTTCTACTGCATCATCACAACTTCTTCTGTCCCAGAATCTCTTTGGCTACTTCAGGCCCTGTCATCAATTGAACACCTTGAAATCAAAAATTCTGATCATCCACAATTCACCCTACCCCAGGTTTGGAAATATGTGTGGTTGCTCTATGAGAACTCGCGCTACTCCTGAACATTTAGTAAAGACTTTAGAAGTCTCAGTTGACTCTAAACTTCATTAGTCAATCATCTTCCAAGTGCCTCTTTTTAGGTTTCACCTACCAAATAGCACAGGCTGTCTGGTTGTGAAAGACGTATTTTGGGCTTACCAGTAACTTACACTGCGCTTACAGCCACTACCATTGCTTACCATTGGCAGAATTTATTGTCATTTTTTTTTCTTTTTTTTCTCAGTTAAAGCCTGTTCCATCTTGTACATGCTCTATTTGTTTCTTCACTCTAGCCTATTTACCATACATTTGCATTGTTGACTTGTATCCTCCCACTGTGCAAGGAGCTATTTTTTTTGTTCTTTTTCAACAAGCACTCCATGATAAAGCATTGATTTTCCTGCTCTGTATCCCTTGTGTGCTTTCCGCTGCCATACATACCTGTGCTATGTGTTGCTCTCTCCCTTGTGTGCTTCCCAGTGCTCTATCTTGCTATCTCTCTAATCTCCTTTACTCCGGCAGCCACCCATTCAAGGTACTTTGTATTGCTCCTTCTGTTGTGTGCTTCTGCAAAACACCTCAGGTTGTGCTTTAGGTGCTCTGTCTTTCGTGTGCTTCCTCCTGCACTCTTTGTTGCTCCCCTCCTTGTGCTACACCCCTGTAATCCACCTGTACTTCATGTTGCTCTCTTCACTCTCACCCTTCCTTGTTCTCGGTGTTGTTCTCTTCCTCATGTGCTTCCCCTCCACAACCGTCTGTGCTCTGTTTTGCCCTCTCACTTGTGTGCTTCCCTATTGTGGTGTTGCTCTCTCCCTCCTGTGTTTTACCCATGCAGGACCACACCCCCTGCTCTGTGCTTCTCTTCATCTTGTGTGCTTTACCTCCATGCAAACCCCCTGCCTCCCAAACAGAATTGACAATGCCATTAGGTCCAAAAGGCGAGGCTTCGTGAACTTTACTAATGTTTGTTCAGTATGTAATCAGGCAGTATAGCCATAATCTTTTAACTTTTTTTAACCCATCAAATGGTCACCAATGTTGGTCACTCCTGCGTACAATTTTTAGAGATGTGTGCCCATTTGTCTACTCCACTCAGCTTAAAACCACAACTTGGTTATTCCTTCTTTTAAGAAAGTGAGATAAGGTGATCGTTCTTCCCACCCATTGTTGTCAATCACTGGGTCATTCCTACTCATTAAATTAAGGTCCTATCAAATCATGAAGAGTTAAGGAAATTCTTAAAAAGCTTTCTATATGATTAGTGGTAACTCCTATCAGCTTTTACTCACCTATCAAACCATATAATTAGCTAGTGTCAGGAGAACCATTAGGCAACAGTTGTGCTTTATAAAATACATTAATATTTCATCACAAAACAATTGGAATGGAATGAAAGGGCTATTTACAAAGTGCATAATTACGCAGAAGGCTTCAGGATGCCACATCTAAATCTGTTAATCACCAAACTCAGTACAAAAAATAGATCTCTAAAGGCTTGTTGAAAGCAAGATGAGTTTGTATTCTATAAAGGGACAGAGATCAGGCATTCCAATAAAAGGCACTGAGCACAGAAAACTCATACAAAGCCATTGAGGTTTTCTGGATCAGGGATCCAAAAACAATAGTAGTGATTTTGAATGTAGCCACAAGTTAAAATATGACTTTGAGTAAAGATGACCAAGGACTAAGAGACAGAAGTTTAGAAGGCCTTATTTAAGACACAAAGGCCTTCATTATGACATTGGCGGTCAACTGACTACCACGCCGCTGATGGCGGTAGTACAGGCTGGTGGTGAAGACTGCCAAATTATGACCATGGCGGTAATCCCTCCCATAGACAGCCAATGTACTTCCTGAACCGGCAATGAGTCTTCACACAATGTATGTCAGAGTATGCAAGAGTTGTACTGCATGCCATTGTAGATGAGTATTTTGTGCCACTCACTACTTCCAGGTGACTCTGGCTACCCAAACCTGTCCTAACTGTTGACCCCAGTGAGGAATCCTAGGACACGGGCAGAAAATTGGTACAATGAGGCACATGGGTGTACCAGGAGGATTGTTGAATGCACATTTGGTCTACTGAAAGCCAGGTTTGCGTGCCTCCATTTAACTGGTGGATCCCTATGCTGTGCCCCAAAGAAGGTCTGCCAGATAGTGGTGACTTGCTGCATGCTGCACAATTTGGCCCTCAGACATCATGTGCCCTATCTGCCGGAGGAGGCACCTGTGGCAGCAGAGGACAATGAAGACAGTGATGAGGATGAGGAGGATGTGGGCAACAGGACACAAATATTACAGCAATACTTCCAATGGCACTCAGGTAAGACTGTACTTCTGTTCATGTCTCCATTTCAGTTAACTGCTGTGTGTTTGCTGTGATGAGCAAAGCATTATATTTACTTTCAAACTGACAGTCACTTATGCTTTCTCTTTTTGCAGATGTTGGTGTGGGCACAACTTTGTACTGATGTGATGACTACAGACTGCCTAAACTCATTTGTTTGTTGGATTCACACATTACAGGACATTTGCACAGGATAATGCAGATCAATGCATTGCAAATGGTTGTATGGTAAGGCACAAATACTCGAGTTGTGTTCAATGGTGTTTCTATAAGTGACAAAAAGGAAGGGATAGTGCAATAGTGTGTGGTGATGGTGGATGTAAATTTCAGTGTAGTGGCCCAGTTGTTTTGTGGCACAAGTCCAATGTCCATGGGACCATAGGAAAAGGAGCAATGGCAGTCCAAATTGAACAAGGTGACTCACGGCACACAAGGGGGACATTCTATAGGGGCTCATTTCTTGGCAGTGGTCTTGGTCTTGGCAGCAGTTCCTTGTTTGTGTCTAGGTGATAGGGAACGTTTGCGGGGTGGTTCGCCTTCTGCAGGGGTGGGGTGCTGGTGGCCTGTGGGTGGCATTGCAGGTCCTCATGTCCAATAGCTGCAGCAGATGTTGATGGCTGCTGAGTGAACTGGCTAGTGGAAGTGGGCCGCTGGTGTGATCTGGGCTCCTGCATGGTGTTGGCCATGTCACCCAGCCCCCCTACAATGGAGGCCATTTTGACATTCAGGCCCTGCAACTGCTGCATGACGTCCTGGTGGTGTATCCCCTGCAGCCGCTGGTTCGCCTGCATGATGGTCATCACCTGCCCCATCCTGTCCTGGGATTGTTGGTATGCCCCCGGGACATGTGTGAGTGACTCCTTGGCAGTCGGTTCCCTGGGCCTGGGCTCCCCCTGGTGCACAGCTAGCTGACCTCCCACTGTCCTTGGCCCCTGTGCCTGTGTTCCCTAAAGGGTGTGCCCACTCCCACTTACACCAGGACCTTCACCGTCTTGCCTGTGTGGAGTTGACTCAGGTCCCTCTACAGGTGAGCACACTATTGATCGACGTGGCCTGGAGACAGAGGTTTGGGGATGTTGACTGGCTGCTGTGGTGTTGGAGTCGAGGGGAGTGGAAGCAAACTGGCCAGTGGTCCCATATGGGCCAGGGAGTTCATCCAGCTTGGTACATGCAGAGTTGCTGTCATCACTGAGGGCATCTTCTGGTGGAGGACTAGGTTGCTGTAGGAAAGTAGCCTATTTCTAGCATGGTTACCCAAATTTTTGGCCTGTTTGTCAGTGTGTTTGACTGTGTCTACTGGGATTCCGCTAATCAGGACCCCAGTAGTTATGCTCGCATCCCTTAAATTATGGTTATTCCATAATGGTAATCCAGCATTTCACCCACAATTGGCATACTGGTACCCTTATAAATTCCTAGTACATGGTACTGAGGTACTTAGGGCATTTGGGTTCCAGGGGATACCTATGGGCTGCAGAATACCTTTTGCCACCCATGCAAAGGGTTCTGCAGGACTGCCATTGCAGTCTGCGTGAAAAGGTGCATGCACCTTTTCACTGCCATTTACACTGCACCAGGTCACTTATAAGTCACCCCTATAGCAGGCCCTTCAACCTGAGGACAGGGTGCAGAGTACCTGTGTGTGAGGGCAACCCTGCACTAGCAGAGATGCCCCCACGACCTCCAGGACCATTTTCCCAGACTTCATGAGTGCGGGGACGCCATTTTACACGTGTACTGGACATAGGTCACTACCTATGTCCAGCTACATAATGCTAACTCTAAACATAGGGATGTTTAGTATCAGACATGTTGGAATCATGCCCCAAGGCTTTTGCAAGCATTGGTTGTATGATCCCATGTACTCTAGACCCCCAGTATTGCCATTCCAGCCTTGTGAGGTTTTCCAGGCAGCTGCTGCCCCTGCTGCTGCCACCTCTCAGACATGTTTCATCCCTCCTGTTGCTTGAGCAGCTGAAACCCAGGAAGGCAAAACAAAGGAGAGGGGTATTACACCCTCTCCCTTTGGAAATAGGTGATATAGGCTTAGGAGGGGTAGCCTCCCAAGGCCTCTTTGCATAATCCAGTCTACACCGGTTCAGAGACCCCCAGTCCCTGCTCTGGCATGAAACTGGACAAAGGAAAGGGGAGTGACCACTCCCCTGTCCATCACCACCCCAGGGGCGGTGCTCAGAGCTCCTACAGAGGGTCCCTGGGTTTTGTCATCTTGGATGCCAAGTTGGCAGGGAACTCTGGGAGCATCTGAGTGGCCAATGCCAGCAGGTGACTTCGAAGCCCTCCCCTGATAGATGCTGAGCTCTGTAGATGAACAATCCCCCTTTCAGGGCTATTTAGGGTCTCTCTCTTGGATGGTTCTTCAGATTTGGATTGCCATACTCCAGTAGGAATCCTCTGCATCCTTTACTTCAGCTTCTTACTGAAGAAACTGCATCTGGACCCTCCAGGAACTTTACAAACTGTAACAAAGAAACAAAGATGACTTCCTCAATATTGGATCTTAAGCTCCTGCCAGCAACTGCAACCGTTTCTAGGTAGTACATCCTCAGAGGACAACCTGTCTTCAGCCTGCACCAGAAGAACAAAGGAATCTCCCTTGAAGTGAAGGAGTCACTCCCTTGCTTCAGCATGACACCCCTCTGCAGCGACGATCGGTGGTGTGGGTCTCCTCTCCTGATGAAGTGCGTGGATCCAGCATCATGGGTAGTGGACTGAAGTGGTCCTGACGGTCCTGACATCCTACTATCAGCTTTGGTGGAGGTAAGGGCTTGCTTCCCCATGCAAGACAGTACCCCGTGCACTGCTTATTTTACAGTTGCCAAGGCTTGTTGGCACCCTTCCTTGAAGGTCTTCATGAACCATACAGGTCCGGCCCCCAGCACTCTATCCTGTGACACACAGCTTCCTGAGTTATTCTCCAGCGGCATGGGATCCCTTGTTGTAGTGCTGCGTGGGCCTCCTTTTGCACCACCTTTGTTCCCATGCCGTGGGACTCCTGTGCATGCTGCCTGGTCTTCTGAGGGCTCTCTGAGTTGTTAAGAGCCCCCTCTGACTCTGCCAATCCTGGGTAGAGTCCACCAGGTCTCTACTGGTCCTGGGCAGTGCCATTTCCCACTAACTGCCAGCTTTGCGTGTGCCAAGTCTTGTTGGATGATCCCAGCGACGCAAACCAGATTGCAATCATCCATCCAGCGTGGGACATCATCTACACCAACCAGGAACCCGCATCCGTCTTCTTGGGTGCAGTACTGACTGTTGTTCTTCACCAGTGGCTCTTCTTTTGCACCTTGATCCGAGTTAGCAGGGACTGTTCTCCCTGGACTCTTCAGTGCTTCTTGGACTTGGTTCCCTTCTTCCACAGATCTTCAGGTCCCAGAATCCATTGTTGATGTCTTGCAGTCTTCTATGGTTCTTTCATAATCTTCTTCATGTGTTCTTGTGTGTTCTAGAAAAGTTACTGTGATTTACTCCTGCTTTCCTGGGCTCTGGGGTGGGTTCTATTACTTACTTTTGATGTTTTCTAATACTGCCAGCGCCCGCTACACACTACACTTGCCTAGGTGGGAAACCGACTTTCGCATTCCATTTTCTTAGTATATGGTTTGTGTTCCCCTGAAGCCTATTTCTAACTATTGTGATTTTCACTGTTTGTGGTCTTTTCTAACTATTTTTACAGCTATTTCTGCATACAAGTGTAAGCCGGTGCAAAGGGTAGGCTAGCATGAAAAGAAATTACGTTAGTCGAGTGGGGCTGGCTGTATAGACGAAGGGGGTTTTGCACCAAAAAATGACGTTAGGCAGGTTAGAGTAAAAAAAAATGACTTTAACCTACCTAGAGTCATTTTCTGATGCAAAACCATCCATAGCACATGACTCCTGTCTTAGAAAAGTAAAGACAGGAGTCATGCCCACCACCCTAATGGCCATCACAGGGGACCAGGGTCCCCTGGGCATGGCTGTTGCACCCAGTGCCATGTAGGGGGGCCCATTTCAGGGCCGTGATAGCACTTAAAAAAAATACTTACCTGTACTTATCTATACTTACCTGGGAAAGGGTTCCCCATCCTCCGCTGTCCCTCTGGCATGGGTGGGGGTGTCCCTGGGGCCTGAGAAGGGCACCTGTGGGCTTATTCCATGGTGTTCCACCATGAAAATAGGCCCACAGGTCTCCTAACGCCTGCCCTGACCAAGGCGTTAAATAATGGAGCAAAGCAAGCTTTGCACCATTTTTTGACCCCTCCTCCGCACTGTGCATGATTTTTTGCACAAGAGGATAAATAAGGCGCTAGGGCCTTAGAGTAATTTTTTTCCTGGGAATGCCTACCTTGCATCTCATTGACCCAAGGTAGTTTACCGCAGGCGAAAAAGGACTTTAACTCCAATATGTTGTCTCTAGACATGTCTAGCGCCACAATATAAATATGGAGTTAAGTTTGCGCCGTTTTGCCTAAAAACAAATGACACAAATCTGGAGCAAACAGAGTATAAATATGCCCCTGAGTATTTTCTTTCATGTGTGTGAGTACTGTGTGACTACAGTGGCATTGCATGAGCTTTGCATGTCTCCTAGTTAGGCCTTGGCTGCTGATCCACACTACCCCTACAGAGCCTGGATTCTAGACACTGTCTACATTTCACTAATAAGGGATAACTGGACCTAGTATAAGGTGTAAATACCTTGTGTACCCACTACAAACCAGACCAGCATCCTACAGTTGCCGAGGCACCTGCTCGCTGCTGACATTGGCTGGGGCAACTGTGAAGATGTGTTTGATTTGTTAGAGTCATTATCTGTCACATATTTCAGTGGAGGTAGGGTAGTAAAGGGGGCTTACCTGTGTCCAGCCCTCCAGTTACTCGAGTTAGGCCCCCAGGATGCACGGTTTCCAGGACTTGCTCCTCCCATGCTGTTAACTGTGGGAAGGCAGTGGGGGTCCACCACCAGTCCTCATGATGGCCACCTGGGGCCTTGATGCAATGGAATGCACCTTCCCCCGTAGGTCATTCTACCTCTTTCGAATGTCGTCCCTTGTGCATAGATATAGTCCCACGGAGCTGACCCTTTCCACGATCCACCACTATAGCTCCATTTTTCTTGCAATGGAGATCTGCTGGACCTGTGCACCAAACAGCTGTAGCTCTACCCTGATGATTTCTTCCACCACTAACCTCAACTCCTCATCAGTGAAACAGGGGTTCTTTTGTGGGGACATGCCGATTGTGTAGTGTGTGTGTTGGTCAGAGGAGTCAGATGGTGAGGTATGGTTTATGGTGTGTGATGCGTGACAGGTGTATAGAGGTGTTGCAGTCTTTTAGTGTTTGTAAAGGATTGTGGGTTGTGTGGGAGGGTGTTTTGTAGTGCTGTTGGTGGGTGTGCATGGTGTGTGTATATATGTCAGGTGTGGGTTTTTTAATCTTGTCAATGTTGGCTTCTTGTGGTGTTGGTGCCCACTTCTGCTGTGGCGGTATGCACCAACAATAGCTGGTGTTGAATGTCCACTGTGGTGATTTGTGGTCCATAATTTCGAGAGCAGTGTATTGCTGGCATAGCAGGAAGGGTGGTGGGACTGACAGTTTTTCTCCTCCTTTGGGTCTGACAGAATTGTGGTTGTGGCAGATTTCTGTCCCTTTTCAGTCTATCTGTTATTATCAGCCGGGTGGATTATCACCTCCATGGCAGTCTGTTGGCAGCCATCACCACAGCGGTCAGGCCGCCAATGTCGTGATGGGGGCCAAAGTCTTGAATTTGATTTGTCTGCCAGCCAGTTATGGCTAGGGCCGGCCAGCGTGACCGACTCTGACAAGTTACTATTAATGATAAATCAGCATATTACTCTCTGCAATTCTCTGCAACTGCATAAATGGCATATGTGCCATGGTTCTTTGTCTCTTTGTCTTTATTAGAAGATATATATATACATGTAGATATATATAGTCAAGTAAAAAGAGTGAGATCATACTTCAGTATGAACCTTCAACTTTTAAAGTTTAAAATAAATTAAAGAAGGAAATGACCACAGACACCTGTTGTTGAACCCTCAACTTTCAGTCTGAAGGTCTTTGGACTAAAGGTGACTCCTTATTGTGATGCTTCTAGACATACCTATGACAGTCGACCTACACATGTGATTGGAAAGAAACTTGAATGTTCTATCACTAGGAAGGTTGAACAATCAAAACACTAGTAAATAAACAAACACAAAGCCAAGCAATACTAGGATTTGAACCTTCAGCCTACTGAGTGACAGCACAAGACTTTTACCATTAGGCCAGAAGTGACTCTGTTCTGGTTTGCATTCAAGCATAATTATAACATTCGTACTAAACATCTTGCTAGTCTGACTCTTTGAAGACATTGTATGGGTAGACCATTGCAAAAACAGTCTCTCTCTCTCTGTGTTTTCCATCGCATTATGGTATGGAAGAATGACAGGACCATGGGGGGAGCCTCAAGGTCACCGCAGTCCTAGCTGGCTCCCCACTTTCTGTGGGAGCGGGCATTGACCCTGCAATCAGGGAGCTGCATTAGATAGCATCTCTCTGCTTGCGGGAGCAATGTTTTTCATCTGTTTTCCTGCACACATAGATGAAAAGTCCACTTTCTGCAACTAGGAGCTGTTTGACAGCTTTCACTTGCAGAAAGCAGAGTGTTTGCCTTGACTTCGCAGTAGCTGTCAAAGCTCCTGCCAAGTCAGAGCAAAGAGCTATGTCCCAGGGTGGGCACCTTAGGACAAAGCAAGAGCTGGGCCTGGGGTTTGGCAGTCCCCAGTTCCATTAGTGGCTCCAGGCCGCTTGGCCCCTCTCCAAATTTTACTATGTTCCCCAGGGAGGTGGTGGTCCCTGAAGCTGGAGGTCTTCAATGGACCCCCTTCATTGTTTCTATTGCAGCCCTGGGATAGTGGTGGTGCCTGGGGCTGCAGGGGGGGGGGGTCAGGCACCCCACATACAATTGCATCTTTGCCCTGAGGAGAGAGAGGTCCCCAGGGCTGCAGTGGGAACTCGCAGCTCCCCTACATGCAATTTAATCATGGCCCTGGGGAGGTGGTAGCCCCTGGGGCTGTGGGGGCCATGCAGCCACCCTGTATACCATTGTATCTTTGCCCCGGGGAGGTGATTGTCCCTAGGATTGTAGGGAGGTCACATGGCCCACCACATACACAGTGTATTTAGCCCTGGGGAGATTACGGTCCTCAGGGCTGTGGGGGGGGGGGGTTGTGTACCCCCTGAATATAACTCAAATATTGCCTCAGGGAGGTGGTGGTTCCCAAGGATGTGGGGGGCACGCAGCCTCCCTGCATTCAGTTGTTTTTTTGCCCCAGGGAGGAGGTGGTCCCCGGATTGCAGGGGGGAAGTGCACCCCGCATGCAAGTGTATCTTTGCCTCATGGAGGTGGCAGTCCCTGAGGTTGCAGGGGAGAGTCACACGGCCCCCCTGCATCCATAGGCGGTCATTATGATCACGGCGGTGTGGCCCGCCATGCCGCCAGTGGTGAGAAAACCCACCAGCCAGCATGGCAGGCCTCACCACCACATAATGAACACTATGAGGGCTGGCATCGGCGGCCCTCACTCACTGCCAGGCTGCCTCCATCAGGCAGCTTGACGGCGGTCAGAATCATTATCCGACAGGGCAGCAGTGCTGCCCCTCTGATAACAATCCCTAATCTGCCAGCCTTTCTGGCTGGCAGAAGTGGTGCACCGGGGCACCCCTGGGGGCCCCTGCACTACCCATGCACTTGGCATGGGCAGTACAGGGGCCCCTGTGCAGTGCCCCATCGCGCAGGTCACTGCATGATTTTTGGGCAGTGATCTGCGCGACAAGAGGCATTGCCGACGGCTTCATGTGGAGCTGCCGTCAATATCCCGCCAGACATTCCTGTGGGCCAGTGGGTGGAAACAGTGTTTCTGCCCGCCTGCCCACAGGAATGTTCATTATATGGCCGGCGAGGATCCGGGGATGCTGGCAGTCAGTCGTTTGACCGCCAGCATGAACACGGCTGTTTTGACCGCCGTGTTCATAATGAGGGCCATAGTGTATTTAGCCCTGGGGAGGTGGCAGTCCCCGGAGCTGCATGGGGGCTACGCAGGCCCCCTGCATACAATTGTATCTTTGCCCTGGGGAGGAGGCGTCCACAGGGCTTGGGCGGCCACGTTGCACCCGCATACAATGGAATCATTGCCCCAGGGAGGTGGCAGTCCCCGGGGCTGCAGGGGGGCCATGCCGCCCCTAGCATTTATAGTGTATTTAGTCCCAGGGAGGTGGAGGCCCCGGGGCTTTCATTCTGTTTGCCCCAGTGAGGTGGCGGTCCTTGGGGCTGTGGGGGGGTCACAAGGACCCGCTACATACAATTGTATCTTTGACCTGGGGAAGTGGTGGTCCCCGGGGCTGTGGAGGAGCTCCATTGCCCCCCGCATACAATTGTATCTTTCCCATAGGGAGGTGGCAGTTCCTAGGACTACAGGGGGGCCGTGCAGCCCCTACATACATAGTGTATTTAGCCCTGAGAAGGTGGTGGCCCTGGGGCTTTTCTTTTGTTTGCCCCAGGAAGGTGGGGGTCAACAGATCTGTGGGGGTGGGAAGTGGCACATGGCCAGCATGAAATGTAAACTTTGTCCTGGAAGGTGGTGGTCCCCGGGGCCGCAGGAGGCCACACAGCTGCCCCATATTCATATTTGGGATTGCCCCAGGGTGGTGGCAGTTCCAGGGCTAAAATAGGTCCTATGAGGAAGGCCCATGCATCCCCTCCTTTTTAAAGCCCACAATGCCCCCTGAAACTAGCACACCCAGAGCAAATTTAAAAAAAAGGGTGCAAGACCCCCTTTTTTAAACGTTAGAAAAATCTGCTGATCTGGATCCTTGGATTTTCCTGACATTTTACAAACAAAATCCTTTTTAGCCTTGGCGGGGTCCATGAGGGACCAAGGTTAGAGGCTCAGGGTGTCCCTACCCTGGCCACTTTTCTTTTTTTTTTCCATTTTGTTGTGGCACTTGGCATCAGCTGAGTCCCAAGATGGCTGGCAAAACTTTCTTGTTGAAGCGCTGGCAGCCAATCAGCTATCTGCATGGGGACAGTTGGATCCACAGAGGATCAATATCCCTATTTATCTATATTTTTTCAACTATATTTTATCCAAAACTACTGAAGGGATTTACACCAAATCACAAAACTCAAGCTTTCTGGACCAAGAGCTAGCTTTCTGCCAAATTTGGGGTAATTCCGTTAAGTGGTTCGGGATGTAGTTGTGTTCAAAAATTTGAAAAATCGCATTGACATAGAATGGGGAAAAGGTGTTTTGGGACATCCCTATTTCTCTGCCCTCACTTGACAGATCACCCTGACACTTTCAAGACAGCAGCGGTACTGACCAAAGTATAGGTTATGAGAATTTCGTGAAGATTCATCAAACAGCTTCAAAGTTATTGGCAAAACAAAAAATGCTCTATTTATGGAGAAAAAAACATAGTCCTAACTGCAACTACCTACTTGGGACGGCTGTTATAGTTAGAATTATTTCAAGCTACTATAACTTGTGCCCTAAGATAACTATAACTCACACCCTTGCAATGCACAACTTGATTTTACTGCAAATTTTACATTGAACTTATTCATGAAATTAGAAGTGCATGGTGAGGGTGCGATTTATAGTTACCTTAGGGCTTGAGTTATAGTTACTTGAAGTAACTCTAACTATTACAGCTGAATTTCTATGGCTTTGTAAGTTTAAAATGTGATCCTAACTATAACGTCCCTGTAACCTTTCATTTTTTAGATTAATTTCTATTTTCTTTTCACTTTATCTCCTAACTATAACCACTAATCTTTGACAGTGAATGTGTGAGTGAGTGCATAAGTATCTCAGCAGGTCTATGAGTGGGTGTGAGAGTGTCTGTGAGTGGGTGCTTGAGTGTCTGAGTAGGTCTGTAATTGGGTCCATGAGCCTGAGAGGGTCTGTGAGTGGATGCATGAATGTCTGATTGGGTCTGGGAGTGGGTGCATGGGTGTCTAAGTAGGTCTATTAGTGGGTGCGCAAGTCTCAGAGTAGGTCTGTAAGTGGGTGCACGAGTGTCTGAGAGGGTGTCTGAGCCTGTCTATGAGTGGGTGTGTGAGTGTCTGTGTGGGTGTATCAGTAGCTGAGTGAGTGATTCGGCCACAAAGGAACCATACCTGCCTGTTTATCCAACAAGAGTCCACAGTTTTGAACACAATGTCTACCCAACAGAAGTACTTTCAACTGGTTACTTAGTAAGTGCTACCTCGTTGGGTAAAAGTCCAGTGTTTTTTATACACTGCAACTGCATAATGGACCACAAGGAAGTGTCTTTAGTGACCTGTGTGTGTTTGACAATGTGATTGTTCCTCCTGCATCTTTCTCCAGAATTCTGTAACAACATTAATCCTCCTATAGAGAGGACAACAAAACTACAAAGACAAATCTCCACTAAACCAGGGTCCTTCCTCTTAGCTATATGATGTAAGTGCTTCCTTGTTTGGTGGGGATGTCCTCATATTCCTCCACATCAAGAACGTGCCACCAAAATCGGCGGGAAACACACTGGGGGGGGCATTTGGTAAGCTGTTCATCATCCTGGCAAAAGGCAGGAAGACCTTTGCATGCTACTAAGGTGGACAGCGCTGAGACACAAGATCTGTCAAATGCCGTCAAAGACATAGGCAAGTAAAAAAATGCCTTTCCTATGAAAACATAGACCTCACCATAACTATATATATATTACCTAGTGGCCCTAGTGGCGGTCGCCACTAGGTAGTTATGGTTAGGACCATGTTTCTATAGGAAAATAGTTTATTGAATTGCCTATATCTTTAGCACTGTTTGACAAATCTTCAAGAAATTTTCCGACAAATGTGCCCACGGTGATTCTTGTTGCCCACAGAAAGTTTCAGGGTGATCTGTCAAGTGGGGGCAGAGGAAAAGGGGGGATCAAAAAAGTTGTGTTCAAAATATGAATTACCATTTGTCCTTTGAACACGACTACAGCCTGAAACACTGGATGGAATTAGGCCAAATGTGTCAGAAAGCTAGCTTTTCGTACACAGATTGTGCTTTTGCTTATTTGGTGCAAATCTGTCCTGCAGTTTTTGGGAAATTTAAGGAAATCCAAATTTGCATATCTCTGCCGACGATGACTTCACAGATAATGACGAGCTCATGCAGGTAAATACAGAGCTCTGATTGGTCAGGAAGTTCCACCAAAAAACATAAAAATAGGAAAAGGGGCCAAGGTAGAGACACCCTCACCACTTAGCTCTGGTTGTAATGGCAAAAAATGTTTTTTGTTTTTTTTTAAGTGTGGTCTCCTACGCTTTTTTTGTTAAAGCCCCAGGTCAGGTCCCAGGGGCATAGAAAATATAGGAAGGGGCCACATGGGGCCTCCCCCAGGGCTTATAGCCCAGGGACCTCCACCTCCCTGAGGCTTTGTTGTTGTTGCATGCAAGGAGGCTGGGCATCCCCACACTGCCCAGGGGGCTGCCACCTCCCGGGGACTTCATTGTAATTATGTGCAGGAGGCATGCAGACCCCCCTCACAGCCCCAGGGACCACCACCTCCCTGGGGCTTTACATAAATACAGTGCAGAGGGGACACTTGCCCCCCCCCCACAGCAATGGGGACCACCACCTTCCCAGGGCAAATTCCTAGGTGGTGGGGGCCCTACAGCCCCCCTTGAGGAGCCATTGACGGCCCTGGGGGCCACCCACACCCCAAGGCTGGATCCTGCTATGTTCCTGGGTTCCCACCACAGGGACATAGCTGTTTGCTTTTGCTTGCTGGAAGCATTCAGCTCCCACTAAGAAAAAGAAAATAAAGTCTGCTTTCTGCAAGGGAGAGCTGTCAAATTGGCAAAGTGTTCTTCTGTCTTCCCTGCACACAAATATGCATGCAGACAGCTGCTATTAAAAGGATTTCGGTGCTTGGGGGAGAAATCCCGACTCCTGCAAGACATGGGAATCCAGCAAGAATAGTGTGGGCCTTCATGCTTCCCCGCAGGCCTGCCACTCTCGGTCTCTCTTCCATCCCATAATAGGGATAGAAGAGAGAGAGAGAGATTGGCATTCCAATGGTCTCTCCATGCAATGACTTCAAAGGTTCAAACTGGCAAAATGTATGGTGAGAATGTTATAGTTATGTATGCAGAGCGGAACTGAGTCACTTCTGGCCTACTGGTCATGGTCTTGTGCTCCAACATCTGCATCAGAAAAACTAACTCTCTAGGTAAGGGAAAGCAGGAAAACTATTTTTTTTCTAGAAAAAGGCACTCATCCACCAGGGTTACCTCTTGGTGGCATGCTTCATCATTGGGTCCTTCCTGTTCCGTTTCGGAATGGGGCGTGCTACAACCAACGAATTGCAAGGGAGCACTTGTTATGACTGTAACTGTGATAGTTAGTGACTAGGAGTGGGGGGATTAAAAAAAGGATTAAAAGCACCTGCCACTCTAGAACACCTTTATTTCTAATGCTTGTTCCTGTAGCAGTATGATTAAAAATGGGGTTGTATGAAAGGACAAGGTTATACTATGAACTGGACTTTCGAATAACAGTCTCCATGTTTTTTAAAGCCTGCCCCCTGGCTTTTCATCAGGACCAGTAGCACCTCGCTAATGCCACTTCTTATTAAATATTGCCAATTCACACCTACTGTGTATATAATAAATATCATCAATTGTGTGCTTGATTAAGATAATTGCCTGAAATATAGAGGTAGTTTGTTCAATGTGGATTATGGCTGGTTGCACATAAATGATGTGCCTCTCCAATCTCAAAAGCCACCTTAAAACTTGAAATTCACTTGTGATAGAAGAATACTCGAAGGTGATCGCATTCTGTAATAGTTGATCAAAATACATGACCTACTTAGTTCCTGCCCAGAGTCTGAATGTTGACATGAGGCTGAGGACACCATGTATTTAAACACTGAGCAGCCCTCGCATAAGTCGGCAGCGTCCCCGATTCCCAGTGAGTCCAATGACTAGACCACCTAATGTGTACAAGATGGCAGCAAGTTTTTGGAATGTCCGAGGATCATCTGAGACAACCCCTCTGTGTTTTAGATGGTTACAAAAAAGTCTGTGCAGAAGATAGCCGGGGATATATTAAAAATACCACCGGGCCGAAACTGAACCAGATGGACCCAATGATGAAGCATGCCACCAAAGGCCAACCCTAATGGGTGAGGGTTTTTTAGAAAACAAATTTGTTTTCTTGCCTTCTCTTCCCTAAAGAGTTAGTGGCATATTTAAAATCCCCTAGTGCCATCCCAATGCCAAAATAGCTTACTTTTTTATGCTAATGTGGTGTTAGAAGGCTAAAAACACCGCACCATATTTACAAAATGGCACAATGCATGCATTGCCCCACATTTTGCAACCCTTTGCGCTACATTATGCCTGGGCAAGGCATCATGTACACAAAAGGGGCGTTCCCCATTAGGGGAGCCAAGAAAATGGCACAAGGAAATCTAGGATTTCCTTGCACCTTTCTTCTGCACTTTTAACACCTGCTCAGAGCAGGCATTAAAATGAGGCTCCCATTGCTTACAATGGGCCTCTGGGTGCTTTGCAGGGTTAGCTTCAGACTTTTTGACGATAATCCTGCAAAGCACCAGACTAGCATAAAAAATTCAAACGCTAGTCCCCTAACTTCTGCCATGGTGCCCAGTATTTTAAGTACTGCACACACAAGTGGATTTAAGGGGTCATTAAGGTGTGCCAGAAAAGTGGCACTGCACTGTGCACAGTGCCACTTTTCTTAAACATGTCCCTTATTTTTTCTGATACAGATGTGAGCCAGGCTCCTGTTAGGATATGTATATAACTTTATAGGAGGAGGAGCCTTTGCCCTTACCATTCCTCGAAACTCTCTCATGGAAAGAAATGGTCTTGTGCTGTCACTCAGGAGGCTGAATGTTAAAATCCTAGTATTGCCTGGTAGTGTGTTTGTTTATTTACCAGTGTTTTGACTGTTAAACCTTCCTAGTGATGGAACATTCACGTTTCTTTCCAATCACATGCATGGGTTGACTGTCATAGGTATGTCTGAAAGCATTACAGTACGGAGTTACCTATGGTCGTGTTCCTTCTTTAATTTCTTTTAAACTTCAAATGTTTAAGGTTCATATGTCCGTCTTTTTAATTGACAAATGTATTTTTATTTTCAATTTGTCCAGAAGTATCTCATCTAAGTATTTAATCCAGCAAAGCCTAAAAACTCTCCATCTCTCTCACTTTCTATCTCTCGCTCTCTCTTTCAATCTTTCTCCCACTCACACACCCACTCAGACCCCTACGCATCCACTTACAGACCCACTCGGACACTCATGCACCCACTCACAGACCCATTCAGCCCATGTGCACCCACTTACAGACGCACTCAGACCCTCAAACACCCACTCACAGACCCACTCAGACTCTCACAGACCCACTGAAACCCTCATGCACCCATTAAAAGACCCACAGAGACACTGACACACCCCCTCACAGACTCACTACGACAGTGACACACCTACTCCCACACTCAGATAGACACTCTCATGGCCACTCTCACACCCAGATATGACCTGTCACACCTTTTCTCACACACAGAGAGACAGGTTGTGGCCAACTCCCACTGCACACGACCAAAGGCTGTGCGCAGTGTGAAGTTGGGTTGTTATAAGGGGTGGCCCCAGGGCTGGACACAGGCCAGGCCCTGCAACCAAGAAATTAATTGAAAAAAAACTAAGGTTACAGTTACGTTATAGTTAGGAAATAAAATGTAAAAAGTTAGGCTCACATTTTAATCGTACAAAACCATAGAAATTCACCTGTTATAGTTAGCGTTATCTCAAGTAATTAAAACATGTGCAAGAGCACTGAGGAATGTTCAGTTAGATTAGTGAAAACATTAATTAAGCATGTGAAAAGGAAGATGAAGTTGTAATCGGCTAAAATTGAATTGTTTTTCAGGAAGTTGAATAAAACCAGGCAGGAACAGAGTATGAAGGATCAACTAGAGAAGATCAAGAAGTGTTTACAAGAGTATGAGGCCAAGATCATGGATGGGAAAACACAAACATCTACGAGAGATAAATAGGAATACCAGTATGGGAGAGTCTATACTTTTGCAAGGAAAGTTGATAGCCCACAGGGCAAAAGAGAGATTGGAATAATCTACTAATGGAAAACCCAGTAAGAGTGAGCTCAGCTCATATCCTGGGTCAAGTGTGGATGAATTCCATGGTGAAAAAGGGGGCTTTTCAGAAGGAACTATGACTCTTGCAGATGAACATGCGACAAGGAGAGAGAGGCAGAACACAATGGGAAAACGGAAAAGGCAATGCAGGATGAGGAGGGTCAAGAGGAACAGGACAGAGTCATAACAAAGGGTGGAAATAAGGAAATCTGGGGGAATTGATTTGGTTGGTAGCCCCACCCTGGTTGTGTAAACATCTCATTGATAGTCTTAACACCCAACCAGGAGAGAATATTGAATTAGGTTTAACCTTTTGTCCCACCACACCGGACTTTACTGACATCAGGATAGAACTTTATAAATACATCAGGAAGATGAAATTATAGAAATACCATTTGTCAAAACCTAAGGGATTGGCGTTGGACTGTGGAAATACTGTAATTCTTTTCAAGTTAGAGATAGCAGACATTCCCAGAATACTGGATGTGTATGAATTAGCGGATGTGGGCTCAGATCCGCAATCTGGAACTCCCCACTGTGATATGGAAGTGCAGGAAGTGGATAACAAGGGTAATTTGACCATTGAAATTGTGGAGAGGGATGTCCCTTTACCCATATCCCAAAAGGAGACCCTTAATGCAATGGAATGTGTTACGCATTGCACAGTGACTAGAGGGTTGAAAGATAAATAAAAATGTTGTCCACAGTTACTACCGGGCAACAGGGTTGATATGTTCCATGAACTAGTGATTGATGAGTTGAATAATTTATGAAGGAAGTGGCCTGATAAAAGGAGAGGAGTAAAGAAAATTCATTTTTCACAGAAGGATTGGAGGGAGCTTACAGTATTAAAGAATAATCCTTTTGTAGTAATAAAACCATTAGACAAAGGGGGAAATATTATTTTTATGGACCGAGAATTATATTTGATGGAAGCTAAGAGACAATTGAGTAACACAGAGCATTACGAATGCCTTACTCGGAGTCCTGCTACAGAAATGACGATAGAATATCACCTTAAATTAAAACATTTGTATGAGCTTGATTTCTAGAGTAGGATGAACATTGATATTTGAGGGAAGAACATGCAAGGATATCCACTATCTATTATCTCCCTAACATTCACAAGAATGTGAGAATGCCCCCTAGAAGACCTAAAGTGAGTTCTCAATTTGGTCACTATTAGAAAATACCTCAAGATATTTATATCTACATCTTCAACATTATGGGGGTCATTACAACCCTGGCGGACGGTGTTAAAGCTGCGGTAATACCGCAAACAGGGCGGCGGACAAAAAAAGGGAATTATGACCCAGGCGGAAACCGCCAACAAAGACAGCCACTTTAACACACCGCCCGCCACGGCGGTACAGACAAGCAGCGCAGCGGTCACCGCCAACAGACAGGCGGAAGACAATGTACCACCCATAGTATCACAACCCGCCAATCTGCCACCATTTCTGGGGCGGATTCACCGTGGATAAAAACACGGCAGAAACAGCTTTTGCAATGGGAAAACGCTCACCTGAACACATCCCACGAGGAACAAGGACTCCATGGACCCGGAACTCCAAATACTCCCTGCCCTTGTCTTTCTGCTCCTCTACGACCACCATCTACGTAGGCGCCAAAGACAACGGTGAGTACTGCACCTACGACATGGGGGAAGCAAAAGTTAGGGGGACACCCACCAAACACCCCCACCCTCGCATATTACAACATACACACCAATGCATCCACAAAAATCACAGTAACAACCCACAATCCCCCCGGAAGAATGAAAAGACAAAGCGAAATCCGTTCAAACATTGTAATGTTGCAATATACATGTCTTTCAAAAATATACAGATATATACGAAATTCAGTCAGAAATATATACATTACGAGAAGTAGTGCAGATATGTACATAACAATGTCCGTGCACCAACATTCCAAAAATGCATGGGCGAGGCCCACAAAAGATACCTGACCATAATCGAAGAGAACACTGCCGGGGCATCAGATAGGAATACTACAGGCACCTCAGGGGGAAAGGAAGGGGGGCAACTCAGCCGGATTACTGCAAAGCCAGATCCACAACGGGGCTCCATGCCCATTGATGTATCCTGGGGAGTGCAAAGCCACAGTCTCTCAAGTCTCTACAGTGGGTGGGGTGCCCACTGTGCCATCCTGGGGAGTGCAAAGCCACCGTCTCTCAAGTCTCTACAGTGGGTGGGGTGCCCACTGTGCCATCCTGGGGAGTGCAAAGCCACAGTATCTCAAGTCTCTACAGTGGGTGGGATGCCCACCGTGCCATCCTGGGGAGTGCAAAGCCACAGTCTCTCAAGTCGATAACATTCTCCACTGGTTCTGGGGGGGACTGGTGCCCAGAGTGCTTCATCCTGTGCAGGACTGAGGTAGTGGATGCATGTCTCCGCTGGTTCTGGAGTGGGACTGGTGCCCAGGCTGGATGAGTCTCCCCGTGAAAGTTCCTGTCCTGTCACTTCCCCAGCTGCACATGGGATAAGGATGCCTGATGTGGCGGTCTATTCATTCCTACCCTGTGCTTGCCCTGTTCAGCGGTCTTCACCATGGCGGTCTTTGCCCTGTTCAGCAGTGCTTTGCCATGGCGGTCTCTGGACTGTTCAGCGGTGCTTTGCCATGGCGGTTCTGGACTGTTCAGCAGTGCTTTGCCATGGAGGTCTCTGGACTGTTCAGCGGTGCTTTGCCATGGCGGTTCTGGACTGTTCAGCGGTGCTTTGCCATGGCGGTTCTGGACTGTTCAGCGGTGCTTTACCATGGCGGTCTTTGCCCTGTTCAGCTGTGCTTTACCATGGCGGTCTTAGCCCTGTTCAGCGGTGCTTTGCCATGGTGGTCTCTGGACTCTTCAGCGGTGCTTTGCCATGGCGGTTCTGGTATGGACATTGGTGTGTGGCATGACGTTCCCTACACTGGGCATTGGTGTGTGGCATGACGTTCCATCATAGCCCACCTGGGCTGTGGCAGCCGGGGCCCTCCTGGGCACTGACTCCGGCGGTGGCGGTGGTCTCCTGACCAGTGGCGATACTTGGGCTCTTCTGGGCTGTGACTCTGGTGGTGGTCTCCTGACCAGTGACGATACTTGGGCCCTCCTGGGCTGTGACTCTGGCGGTGGTCTCCTGACCAGTGACGATACTTGGGCCCTCCTGGGCTGTGACGATGGCGGTGGTCTCCTGACCAGTGACGATACTTGGGCCCTCCTGGTCTGTGACTATGGCGGTGGTCTCCTGACCAGTGACGATACTTGGGCCCTCCTGGGCAATGACTCCAGCGGTGGCGGTGGTCTCCTGACCAGTGACGATACTTGGGCCCTCCTGGGCTGTGACTCTGGCGGTGGTCTCCTGACCAGTGACGATACTTGGGCCCTCCTGGTCTGTGACTATGGCGGTGGTCTCCTGACCAGTGACGATACTTGGGCCCTCCTGGGCAATGACTCCGGCGGTGGTCTCCTGACCAGTGACGATACTTGGGCCCTCCTGGGCACTGACTCTGGCGGTGGCGGGGGTCTCCTGACCAGTGACGACGGTGCTGGCGGTTGTGTCTCGACCGCCGGGAATGATGTTGCCCTTCTCCGCTGTGACACTCACAACAGGCTGGGCAGACTTCCTCCTGCCCTTCCCCACCTTTGGTGGAGTCACAGCTGAGTCTCCAATACCCTTGGAACCCATGTCAGTGGTTTTCCCACCAGGAGTCTTCACACGGTCCCGTCGTCCACTCTCCAATTTTAGAGCCTTTACAGGGGGTGGGCTGCCAGTGCCTTGGCTCCGGGTCACACTGCCTGCCCTGGTGGCCGGTGCACTCCACAAACCTCGAACAGGCACCACTGGTATTGGAAGCTTTTTGGCTGAGGCGCTACGATGGGACTGATGAATTGGAGGGGGGTGGGGTAAAAAGGTCAACTTTACAGAGGGACAGTTTCTGACGTACACTGGGATGGGTAGTTGGAGGGGGTCTGGGAGTGGAGGAAGAGGAGGTGGTTGTCGGAGGTGTCACTTTAGGTGTTTTGGGTGCAGGTGCAGGTACTGGAGGCTGTCGTGAGGTGGATGGATGTTGGGTGTGTGGTTGCCGGCGTTTGTGTACTTTGGGAGGGGGCATCACAGACACACTGGGAGAATACACAGGGGACGTGTAAAGGGCAGTGGAGGTGGTGAGTGCAGGTGAGCGGCTTGGGGTGCTGGGTCTCCTTGTACGATTCATGGTGCCTGTAGATGTGGTGCATGCAGGTGTGTGTGTAGACAAGATTGGGAGGGAGGAGGAAGAAGAGGATGAGGGGGACACAGTGGAGGCAGTGGATGTTGCTGTGTCCGTTTGTGGGTGAGGCTTGCGTGAGTGCCTGTGGGTTGTGTGGTGCCTATGTTTGCTTGAGCTACTTGTGGGTGCTGACTTGTGTGCATGCAGGTCTGTAGGTGTGCTTGGGATGGGCTGGGGTACAGGAGATTGGGTCTGGGTGGAGGAGGTTGGAGGGGGAGGCTGGACACAGGGACAATGGCTGCCATCAGTGCTGAGGCCAGAGATTGCAGGGTTCACTGAAGGACAGCCTGACCAGAATGAATGCCCTCCAGGAAAGCATTACCGTGTTGCAACTCTCGTTCTACACCCTGGATGGCATTCACAATGGTATACTGCCCAACAGTGAGTGACCTGAGGAGGTCAATGGCCTCCTCACTGAGGGCAGCAGGGGTGACTGGGGCAGGGCCTGAGGTGCCTGGGGCGAAGGTGATGTCCACCCTCCTGGGTGAGCTGGCACAGGGCGAAAACTGAGGGGCTGCTGGAAGGGCGGTGCTGGTAGGGGAAGTGGCGGCTGTACCTGTAGAGTGGGGCGCACAGATGGTGCCGCCACCACAAGAGAGCCCCCATCGGCGAACGAGTCCGTGTCGCTGCTTGGTGATCCGGTGGCCGATGTGAAGCTCCCCTCGCCCTCCGTCCCACTGGTGCATTCAGAGTCCGTGGTGTGGCCCTCCATGGCCATGTGGGATGCAGCTCCCTCGTGCTTCGGTGCCACTGTACCTCCGCCTGATGATGCTGATGTACAAAAGGACATGGAGAGCAGAAAAAGGGGGGGAGACAGAAGAAAGAGATTTTGAGTGCATGGCATACCGCTACCGTTGGCGGACAAGACAGACACAGCAGCCCCCTGCATTACGCCGTGCTCCTGCCCTCTGCATATGCAATTTCTGGGATATGGCCTACATGGCAATGGTGGACATCTGCACACATGGATGCCACAGGGGCAACTATACCTGTACTTGGCACTCTGCTGAGGTGGGGTAGAGTGCCACATGGCCTGCATTACGGAGGGGTCTTGCCTACCGAACTCGCCCTGGCCTAGGGAAACCCACAGCCCACCTCCCCCACCCAGACACCTCCACTGCAAGTAAAGTCAGCAGAATGAGAGTGTACTCACCCCCTTGTGTCTGCTGTGATGCCCTCAAGCGCCCATCCAATTCCGGGTAGGCCAGGATCCAGAACATCAGGGGGGTCATGGTGCGATGGGCACCCCTCCCACGTTGGGAGGCCATCCCCAGCTGAGCCTCCGCCATCTTCTTGCTGCAGCGGCGAATGTCCTCCCATCTTTTCCAGCAGTGGGTGCCCCGTCTCTGGTGGGCCCCCAGGGTCCGGACCTCCTTGGCGATGGCACGCCAGATGTCCCTTTTCTGGTGGGTGCTGACCTACATAACATGCACAAGGAAATAGGAACAGTCATTACCAACTGCACCGTCGATGTGAGTGGCCCCCTCCCTACTCTGGCCATGTGGTCTATTCATTCCCATGCATTAATGTTCTATGAACTCGGCCCCCTTCCCTCTTCCAACCAGCCCTCTTCACCCAGGCCTAGCCCATACAACGTGCTCCCTGTGTACTAACCTGTTGGTCTGGAGGACCATAGGGTAGCGTGTACTGGGGGAGGACCCCGTCTACCAGTTTCTCCAACTCCTGTGCAGTGAAGGCAGGGGCCCTTTCCCCAGACGCAGCAGCCATCGTCGCTTCCAGACCGAGGTCACAGCAGCACTTGCAGTGTAGGTCCTCTCCTGTCGAAGGTCAGGTATCTAGTGATTGAACAGATAGAAACTGGCGGTGACGTCCGCGGCGGTGACGTCCGCGGCGGTGACGTCCGCGGTGGTGCGCATCATCACCGCCGGCGCACCTGTTCATTGGCTCCTGGGACCCATAGGGTCCTATGTCAACCAATGCTGCATTGCGCCGCGATCTACGACCGCCTACCGCGAGGGTGTACAACACCAGCGCAGTTACCCCACAATCCCATTGACCCAGTTTAGAGGTCAGGCAGCCGCCATTTCAGGGGCCCACATGGCTTAATTTACCTCTGGGTCACACATAGCTAGGCCTACACTCAACAAACAGACAGGAAGGGTTTTGTGAGTGGTGTAGTCTTGTATGTAACTGTGGGTACATACCTGGAGGAATAATGACTGATTTGTCGCTGTTGTTCTTCGTAGGCACCGTCAGCTGGGACATGTGAGAAGATGGCGGAATCCTCCGGTGTACCGACCGCTGGTGGACCTGTTGACAATGGAGGAACGACATGTAATCGTCACCTACAGGTTTGACCGTGCCACTATCCAGGAACTATGTACCCAGTTGGAGCCAGACCTGATGTCACCAATCCGCCATCTGACTGGAATCCCCCCTGACGTGCAGGTGCTGTCAGTGCTCCATTTCCTTGCTAGTGGGTCTTTTCAGACAACAGTGGCCATGGCATCAGGGATGTCCCAGCCTATGTTTTCCAACGTGCTGTCCAGAGTGTTGTCTGCCCTGCTGAAACACGTAAGGAGATACATCATTTTCCCTGAGGTGGCAGATTTGCCTACAGTTAAAGGTGACTTCTATGCCCTTGGACATATCCCCAACATCATAGGTGCCATTGATGGGACCCATGTAGCTCTGCCCCCCCCCCCACAGGAGTGAACAGGTGTACAGGAACAGGAAGAGTTATCATTCTATGAATGTTCAGATGGTCTGTTTGGCAGACCAGTACATCTCGCAGGTAAATGCTATGTTCCCTGGCTCAGTGCATGACGCCTACATCCTGCGGAATAGCAGCATCCCTGATATGATGGGTCAACTCCAGAGGCACCGTGCATGGCTATTGGGGGACTCTGGTTACCCTAACCTGTCCTGGCTATTGACCCGAGTGAGGAATCCCAGGACCAGGGCAGAGGAACGCTACAATGAGGCCCATGGGCGGACTAGGAGGGTGATCAAACGCACCTTCGGCCTCCTGAAGGCCAGGTTCAGGTGCCTCCATATGACAGGTGGTTCCCTATTCTACTCACCGAAGAAGGTGTGCCAGATCATCATCGCCTGCTCGATGCTTCATAATTTGGCTTTGCGACGCCAGGTGCCTTTTCTGCAGGAGGATGATCCAGATGATGGTGTTGTGGCAGCTGTGGAGCCTGTGGACAGTGATGTGGAGGAAGCTGAGGAAGAAGACAACGACAACAGGGAGTCAGTCACACAGCAATATTTCCAGTGACACACAGGTGAGAACATTTTCATTTTTACCATTACATTAACTTTCACACGTCTACCTCTATCCTGTCTGTCGATTTCAACCAGTATTTGGTAACTGAGTTGTACCTTTCCATTACGGTTTCACCAGTGTGGTTATCAACGTGTCATCTGCTTGCATCCTTCAAGGACTTGTGATGTGTGACATAGGTATGTTAGCTTTACAATAGGAAACGCATTATGACACTGTCATTGATAATACATATTTACTAAATCACAGACTGACCCCAGATTGTTTTGTGTTTCAAGGGTGTTTATTGAAGTGCTCAGAAATGGGAGGGGGTTGTAAAATGAGGATGGGTGATGGCAGAGGAATGTCCATGGCAGAGTCCAGGCTATTAGTCTCACGGGTGCACTGCCCATCTGGGAATGGGAAGTGGAGCTGGGGCAGTTTAAGTATAGCCAGGGTAACAAAGTGGGACAGTGGGAGGACAAACAGGGTGGTCTCATTTCCTGGCAGGGGTCTTGCCATCTTGCTCTGTCCTGTTCCTGGATCTCAGGGACCGCTTGCGTGGTGGTTGTCCGTCTGCAGGGGGTGGGGTGCTGGTGTGGTGGTCCTGTGGCGGGGCGTCCTGTCCACTAGCGCCGGCGGAGGTGGTGGGCATTTCATCGTCCTGGCTAGTGTCAGGGGCCCCTTGGAGTGCCACGGTGTCTCTCAAGGTCTGCTGTATCTCCTTCAGCACCCCTACGATGGTGCCCTGGGCGGAGCTGATGGTCCTGAGCTCCTCCCTGAACCCCAAATACTGTTCCTCCTGCAGGCACAGGGTCTCCTGCAACTTGTCCAGGACCGTCGCCATCGTCTCCTGGGAGTGGTGGTATGCTCCCATGATGGAGGATAGGGCCTCGTGTAGAGTGGGTTCCCTTGGCCTGTCTGCCCCCTGTCGCACAGCAGCCCTCCCAGGTCCCATGTGTTCCTGGGCCTCGGTCCCCTGGACCGTGTGCCCACTACCACTGCCCCCAGGTCCCTGTTGTTGTTGGGGTGGTGGGTTCTCCTGGGTTCCCTGTAGTGGTGGACACACCGCTGATTGACCTGTCCTGGGTACGGAGGTTTGGGCCCGCTGGGTGGGTGCTGTGCTGGTGTTACCAGAGTGTGGAAGGTCGGTGTTGGGCTGTGCCTGTGCAAGGGGAACCGACTGTCCCGAGGCCCACGATGGTCCGGACTGGTCATCAGTATCCAGTAGGGCAGAGCTGCTATCGTCACTGTGGGCCTCTTCTGGGGGTGGAGTGGTGTTGTCTGGACCCTCTGGTGTGGTGACGGTCCTTCGGGTTCCTGCAGGGGCATAAGAGCATATTTATTGCATGTGTGTGTGTAATGTTGTGCAATGGGTGGGTGAGCGTGTACCCCAGTGCAAGCATTCCTGTGTGGGAGCTTGTGTGATGGTGGTTTAGGGGGTTGTATGGGTATGTGCAGTGGGCATGCTTTAGTGCTGGGTGTCCATGCTTAGTTGTGTCATGCAGGACTTGGTGTTGGGATGGGTGGTTTGTGTTATGAGTACATTAGTGAGGAGTTGTAGTGATAGAGGAGGGGGTGAGGGTGGGGGTGTGTGAGAGCATGCAGGTAGGATGGGGATATGATAGTTAAGATTTGACTTACCAGTGTCCCATCCTCCACCGACTCCTCCAAGGCCCTCAGGATGCATGATGGTCAAGACTTGCTCCTCCCATGTTGTTAGTTGTGGGGGAGGAGGTGGGGGTCTGCCGCCAGTCCGCTGAACCGCGATGTTGTGCCTGGAGACCGTTGAACGCACCTTCCCCCGTAGGTCGTTCCACCTCTTCCTGATGTCCTCCCTATTTCTTGGGTGCTGTCCCACGGCGTTGACCCTGTCCACGATTCTTCGCCATAGCTCCATCTTCCTGGCTATGGAGGTGTGCTGTACCTTTGAACCAAATAGCGGTGGCTCTACCCGTATGATTTCCTCCACCATGACCCTGAGCTCCTCCTCGGAGAAGCGGGCGTCTCTTTGGCGTGACATGGGGTGGTGTGTGTGATGTGTGGGGCGGTGTGAGTGTTGATGTGTGTGGTGATGTGTAGTGGTGTGTGGTGTTTTGTGCGTGGATGTGGTGTGGGTGATGGTGTTGTGTGCCTCTGTATGGTGGTGTTGTCTTGGCTGTGCTCTTCTCTCTGGCCTCCGTCTCAAAATTTTGGTTGTAGGGGTTTGTGGGTGATGTGGGTGTGTATTTTATATTGTGTTGGGTGTGTGGGAGTGGTGTGTGTATGTGTATCAGGCGTGTGTATTTTGAATTGTCCAATGTGGCGGTGTTTTGGAGATGTGTGTGTATTTTGAGCGCGGCGGTGTGTACCGTCAATTGGAATACTGCGGTTGAAAGACCGCCATGTGGATTCGTGGGTCGTAATAGCATGGGCGTGTTTCTGTTGCCTTGGAGGTGGAGGTTTTGTTTTCGCCAGTTTAACACTGACCTTTGGTGTGGTGTAGTTGTGTGGGTGTCTGAATTTCGGCAGATTCCGAGATGTGTGTCATAATAACTGTGGCGGACTACCGCCGCTGCGGTGGTGTATTGGCGGTCTTCTACACGGTGGTAAGCGCCTTTTACCGCCAATGTTGTAATGACCCCATATGTGACTAGATTGACATCTTACCTGAGAGACTCAAATGACTGTTTAAGAAAGTTAGATCAGGTCCCATCGGGTGATGAATATGTTTTCATGACACTGGATGTCGAATCTCTGTATACATCAATACACCATGAGCATGGGGTAAAGGCCTGCAGGTATTTATTCAGGGATAGACCCAGAGAGCAACCAGTACATACCCAGATGATCATTGATATACTTAACTACTGTCTTACACACAATGGGCCTCATTATGACCCTGACGGCCGGCGGTAAGCTGCGGGTAACACCACCAACAGGCTGGGGGTAACACCACCAACAGGCTGGCGGTGTTCCACCAGCTATTATGACCGTGGTGCAATTGCCAGAGCCATACCGCCGGCCCCTCCACTATACCGCCAGACTTCTGCCTGGCGGTCATAATCCCCAGGGCAGTGGTGCAAGCACCGCTGCCCTGGGGATTATGAGTCCCTGACTGCCAGCCTGGCCACAGTGGCTGGCTGGCCTGGCTGGTGGTAAGGGGGACTTGGGGTGCCCCTGGGGGCCCCTGCACTGCCCATGCAATTAGCATGGGCAGTGCAGGGGCCCCCAGGCACAGCCCTGTCGTGCATTTCACTGCCCGTATTTCGGGCAGTGAAATGCATGACAGGTGCTACTGCACCCGCTGCACACCAGCATTGCCTTTGGCTCTATTACGAGCCGGCAGTAATGTTGATGTGACTTTTCCGCTGGGCCAGCGGACGGTAACACTGTTACCGTCTACTGGCCCAGCGGAAAAGTTGAAATAGGGGGCCAGAAATACTGCCAGCACTGGCGGTATTCTGGTATCCGCAGCCTTGGCGGTCTTTGGAAAAGACCACTGAGGTTGTAATGAGGAAAAATAACAGTTGATGGACGGAATGCAGAACAAATCAAACATTCGCCCCCAGTCTTAGATCTGGGTTTAATCGATCAGTTTTTTTGCTCACCATGCCATTCCAGTTTGGACCCCGCCATATGCAAATCAGTCTTGACCCTGTTCCTCATGGGAACAGTCTAGCCCGAACTGCGAGACTAGGTCCTCCCTGGACCCGAAACAAGCATCCTGGGACCGGTGTCAGGGTATCACCCCTCTTCAGCCAGACTAGTTTGAATCTGATGGCATCGTGAACACAGGACCCACATCTAGGCATACCTTTTCCACTTGGGGTGACAAATGCAAAAATAACAGTTGATGGATGGAATGTAGAACAAATCAAACATTCATCCCAGTCATAGATCTGGGCTTAATCCATCCTTTTTTTTGCCCACTCTGCCATTCCAGTTTGGACCCAGCCACATGCAAATCAGTCTTGACCCTGTTCCCCATGGGAACAATCCAGTCCGAACTGCCAGACCAGGTCCTCCCTGACCAGAAACAAGCATCCTGGGACTGGTTTCAGGGTATCATCCCTCTTAAGCCAGGATAGCTTGCATCTGGTGGCATTGTGAGCACGGTACCCATGTCTGGGCGTACCCTTCCCACTTGGGGTGACAAATGCAAAAATAACAGTTGATGGACGGAATGCAGAACAAATCAAACATTCACGCCCGGTCAAAGATCTGGGTTTAATCCATCAGTTTTTTTTCTCACCATGCCATTCCAGTTTGGACCCAGCCATATGCACATCAGTCTTGACCCTGTTCCCCATGAGAACAGTCCAGCCAGAACTGCCAGACCAGGTCCTCCCTGGACCAGAAACAAGCATTGTGGGACCGGTTTTGGGGTATCACCCCTCTTCAGCCAGGCTAGCTTGAATCTGGTGGCATAGCAAGCACGGAACCCACGTCTGGGCATACCCTTCCCACTTGGGGAGACAAATGCAAATATAACAGTTGATGGACGGAATGCAGAACAAATCAATCATTCACCCCCAAGTCATAGATCTGGGTTTATTCCATCAGTTTTTTTGCTCAACATGCCATTCCAGTTGGGACCCAGCCACATGCAAATCAGTCTTGACCCTGTTCCCCGTGGGAACAGTCCAGCCCGAACTGCTAGACCATGTCCTCCCTGGACCAGAAACAAGCATCCCAGGACCGGTTTTGGGGTATCACCCCTCTTCAGCCAGGCTAGCCTGAAACTGGTGATATAGTGAGCATGGGACCCACGTCTGGGCATACCCTTCCCACTTGGGGTGACAAATGCAAAAATAACAGTTGATGAACAGAATGTAGAACAAATAAAACATTCACCCCCAGTCATAGGTCTGGGTTTAATCCATGTAATCAGGGCCAATGTTTTTATCTTTGAGTACAAGTATTATTTGCAACAACAGGGGACTGGATGAGAACCTCTTTCACCCCTACTTATGCAAATTTATATAGGGGGTGATGGGAGAAGGAAGTGGCTTGGGGTGATGACAATGATCAAGTTATGCGTAAGGTAGCATTGTGGATGAGATTTATAGATGACCTATTTGTGTTATGGAAGGGAAGTGAGACAAAGTTTATTGATTTCATTGACAGATTGAATTCCAGTCAGTACAATATCCTCTTCACTAGTGCATGGAGTATATCTCATTGTAACTTCCTGGATGTTGAACTTAATGTGTTGGATGAGGAGTATCCCATATAGTCAGATGCTAAGGGCAAGAAGTATCTGCTCCGTGGATGAGGAGTTTAGTCAGGATATTGATGGGATGATGAAGAGTTTCTTGATGAGGGGTTACCCACTGAGCATATATTAACTAATGCAAAATGTAGAGTGATGGAGAAACAAAGAGATCATGTGCTTTTCTGGATGAGAGGAGAGGTCAGAAAATGAACGGGACCATGTGAAACATTTATCTTTACAACACAGTGAGAGAGATTCCCAAATAAGAGCTGTGAGGATCAGCAAGGATGAACACCTTAGAGATATTATTCAAAAATGGCCCATGTATTATCTGCAAGAGAACGAGGTCTATTGGGGACATATTAAAAAGTAGTTATTTGGCCCGAATGGTGAGCGGAGGCTGGCTACAAGAAAGCATGAAAGGCTTCATTAAGTGCATCTCCTGTAAAGTCTGTAAATATGGTGCCAATTAAAAAGTGTTTCATACATTTGAGGGCTGTGAAGTCCTGATTAAGAAGAGGATCACCTGCAACACTGAATTTGTTGTTTATGTTTTGCAATGTGGCTGTGGGAAACAATATGCTGGGAGCACAATCAATAGATTGAGGTTATGTATTTTACAACATATACATGCTGTTAGAATGGTGATAAGAGTTACCCAATGGCCTCCCATTTTGAACGATACCATGTACGCTCTTTAGCGAGTTTTCGATATTACGGTATACAGCAAGCTAAGGCTCACCGTGGGGTGGAAATAGAGAAAAGTAATTAAGGAGAGAGGAGTCATGTATGATCCTGATGCTGGGCACTGAGGTCCTATGGGGCCACAATACTGATGCTGAGCTCCATGGCCATCTATGATTTGTCTTGTTCAATTTCTCAAGATGATCCTCCATTTATAACTGGTGCCATCTGGCCTTGGCCATGGTAGTGTTTATATTCAGTGTTAAAGATGTAGACAAGTGTATTTGGACATATATTTAAAAAGGATTACTTTTTGATTGTGATTGATGCTACTCGGCATTAGGTATTTTAGCAACTATTTCTAAATCCTTATTTAATGTTTGCACATTCTTGGTGTTTTTTTATGCCAGCCTGATATACTTTTGATGTATAACTTGATCTCAATATTAGGGTAAGTTTTGCATCCTTGAGTATCCATGTAAAATGTGTATGGTTTTTAAGGTATTGGGCCTTTGTGCTAAGGTTATTCTGGTAGGAATTAGATGGATTTTAAATGATTTGGGTGGTGTCACCATTCAACAAGAAGGTGGGTTTTACACCATCTTTACCCATGTTGATAAATTTGTATACACTTTATACTTTAACATCTGGATATGTTTTGTACTCTTTTCAATGTTTTGATGTACTCTCAATTGCTCATTCATGTGCATTTTTACTCAAGTTGATAGTTTTATATATAATTTGTACTTTAATGTCTTTGTATGTTTCGCATTGCTTATATTGTTAACAGCTGACATGCTCTTGATTGTACACTGGTGATGCCATACTGATTCTTCCATCGTCTTCCCTGTGGATGGATTTGTTAATTTCCAACTTTTATGAATCTGCTGGTTGACACTTTAAGACCCCTGCTTGTCTTATATTTTAATATCTTTTCAAGTTTTGCACTATTATTATTGCTGCTAATTCACTGCATGCTTTTTGCACACTTAAGATGTTTACTTAAATTGATTTGCACTTCGATATGTCATTTTTCGACTGCACTTTAGCGTTTAGCATGCGCATCTTGCATATTAACATTCTTGCATGTTTTGTACTGTTCTTATTGCTTTTAGCTAAATATGTATCCCTTTGCACACTAATGATATGTATTTGAATTGATATGTATTTTGAGATGTTACTGTTTGATTTGTATTTTGGTGTCATTCTCATTTATTGATATTCTAGCAGGATCTCACAACATTTTTGAGGTCCATGTAAACATTTTTTTGAATTATCCTGCTACATTATGAATGTACAAAGAGTTTGCTATTATTATTGTTAATCTTATATCTTAGTTTGTGTAAGGGATCCTTCACTTTTCTTGTAATGACTCTGATAGAAAAATGGTGGATGAGATGGCCTGTTTTTGAGCTAAGGAACCATTATGTAACAGCTTAGTGGCTAATAGTTTGAAAATCGACAAGGACTAAGGAATAAGGAGTAGTTTGTCACCAATGTTTCCGAGGCCCATTTGAAGGCATATCACCAGAATGTGGTGGCCGTGTATCTGTTTCAGTGTTGCTGCACAATGAGAGGAATAAAATTGTTGCATGCCTAACTGCAGATTTGCGTCAAAAAGTTTACCGCCAGCTAATGCCATTCCAATTCGCCAGCCGGGCGCCTTATTTATGGAATGACATTAGCCAGCGCTGCGGCCTGCTTAGCGTCAAAATACATGACTCAAACTGGGCAGCGGAGGTGAAGGGAAGACTGGGCGTAGTGTGTCAGAGAATGGTGCAATTAAGGTTAGAATCAAAAATATGTGCTCCAACCTGACTTGCGCATTTTTTGACGCACAACCCCCATGGAAATGACTCCTGTCTTAACAAAGACTTCTGTCCCCTGGGCATGGCCATTGGGCACAGTGGCATGTAGGGGGGCCAAGTTAGGCCCCCCCTTGCCACTTTAAAAAATATATATATATATACTTACCTGCAATTACCTGCACTCACCATTGATGTGTCCCCCCATCCATGAATGTCCTTCAGGTGTGGGCTAGGGTGGCAGGGAGTGGCCCTGGATGCAGGGAAGGGCACCTGTGGACTGCTTCCATGGTCTCCCACCATGGAAAAGAGCCCATAGGTCCCTTAACGCCTGCCCTGACCAGGCGTTACTTTTTTACGTAAATAGGGATTTACGTAATTTTCCGGCTCTGCCTACCAGCTGTGCGCCATTTTTGCCTGGTTGGATAAATATGGTGCACAAGTGTTTAAGTAATTTTTTGGGATGGGAACCCCTACCTTGCATGTCATTAATGCAAGGCAGTTTCACGCATCCAGAAAATGAGACACACTGAGAAATCTTGACGTTCCCGGGTCGGGCGTCAAAGTATAAATATGGTCTTAGTTTTTCACTGAATTTGCGTTAAAAAAATGACGCAAATCCGGCACAAGCAGAGTATAAATATGCCCCTATGTCTCAGGCTTGCCATTGTAGCCTGTAGTACAGTTTTAAACTGCTATTTTGACCTGGCAAAATTAACTTTTGCTAGGCCTAATCTTTCCTTTTTAATAATCATAATTTGCCCTAACAGTTCCTAAGGCAGAGTGCTTGGTATTTAAAAGGTAGGACATGTGTGCTTTAGTTTTACATGTCCTGGTAGTGAAAAATCCTACAGTCATCTATCGCTGTGATAAGCCCTATCTCTCCCAATGACTAACACTGGGTTACCCTATTACATTCAATAAGTGTCAATTTTGGATTAAGTGCAGTGAGAGATATGCTTAGATTACAAATGAATTGTAATGCAAAATCCTCTACAATGGTAAAATCAGACTTTAAGACACAATTCTGAAAATGTCACTTTCAGAAAGTTTTCCTTTTTCTTGTCGTAGCTGTTTGTGCCTTCTGCCAGTGTCCTGGGTCACATGACTCTGAATGGCTCTGCAGTTGTGATTGGTGTGTTTCTCCCAGACAGTGACACAAAGGGGACTAGATGTGGGCAGGATGGGCCATGGTAGCAGGCAGGTAAGGGCTGTGCCCTGCCTCGCGTACACTTCTAAGGGCCTTATCTTCAGCACACACACACAGACTTGACCCTAGCCTTTTGTCATTCTAGACAGATTAGAGCAATGAAAGAGGAAAATCTTTCCAGAACCAGATGTGGGGTAGGACTGACTGACCCGATCACATAAAGACTGGCACCAGTCATAATCATTGGACCTATTGTGATGAGGTAAACTGTTCTGCAAGGTGAAGTCCTTCTCGAACCAAACTAGGGAAGAATGGCCTGCTCATCTAAGCACTCATTTGTTAGAAACAAGGGCCCTCACCCACCAATAGGTGGCATGCTTCTTCATTGGGCCGGCTCCTCGTCGGGCCAGCACTGCAAAGCCTGATGGAAACCACAAGAGGGCTCTTTGCCAGAGATCCTTTAGTTGAAGAAGTGCTACAGAGGTATTCTTGGACCTGTAGTTGTGTACTGTGAGGGACTGGGAAGCGTGAGGCTAAATTGACTACAGTCCCTCAGAAAAAATAATGTATTGTTATCTTCAGAGCCTATCGCAAGCTTAAAAACATAGGGAGTGTGACACAGGAGGTAGTTTCCTACGCTCTCAAAATGTGACTGGGCTGAGAACCTTCCCCAATTCCATTGTACTCATTGTACTGGTCGACATGTTTCACACCCTTGCCAGCCATAAGGCTCAAGTGGTATGTCATCAGAACCAAAGTGGACACTAAACCTATTCCTAACTAGTGCAAATAGTTGTGCTGTCAATGTGTATATATAACTTCTGAGTTCACTGCCACTGAATAGGTTTACCAAAGAGGATGCACATTGAAATATGTTTGCAGCAGTCCAACGGCTAGCAAACTCCTAAGAATCCCTTTCTAGGAATTATGAGTGTAAGTCATACTCATATGCATACACATTGACTTATACTCATAATTACTAATTATATTGCCCCCCCCACCCAGGTAAGGAAAGGGCTCCTAATGGTTGTGCACACGTTGAACAATGCAGTATAGATGGGACAGCAAATGAACATGTCTAGGTCTTTCACCAGGTTTTTCACAGTTTGTACTGACACCTTCTGCTCATTTTTCACTCATCGTGTTTATCCTCCTACCCACCACCATCATGAGTACAGTGGTTCTACTCAGGTAGGTGATAACTCTGACCAGGACACAGAGCTTTCCAGTACTGTCCAATTTAACTTAGCATATTTCCCATTGAATACACACCTGTTTGCACCACACCTCATCGTGGTATCACTGTCAACCCTATCTATGCTGTATTTAGTAAGATGATCTCCAGTAACCTACCCAACCTCACGAGCCATGATCCTTGGGAATACTCATTGGCTTTGTCATAGTGAAGGGCATGCAAGTGGTGGCAAAGTATAGCATATGGGTTCAAGCTATTCAAAGCATTCACACAGGACTGATGAAATAGGCCAGAAAAATATGACCACATTGCCCCCATTCTGATGGAACATAATTGGCTCTTCTTGCTGGCTTACACCATCTTAAGGCCAACTGTATCATTTACAAAGCCAGCACGGCCAGTACTCCTGCCTATTTTGCAGACAACCTCATGATCGCTGATGGACCTTGACACACGGAAGCCAGGACATCATCAGATTGCAGACTAAGAAGTGTAAAAGAGACAAAACAAGGCAGCAGGCATTTCCAATCTATGTACTCAGGGTCTAGACCAACAACCCCACATCCATCAGGGAAGCCCAATGGTGCTCCAAGTTTCGGAAACAGTTAAAGATTCATCTGTTTGAAGAACTCTACATCACAATGTATTATCCATCTGAAACCAAGCTTCCTATCCTCTTCTGGTTGACTATATGCTGTTCTTTGACCATGTACAGCACTCCACTGCCTTTTGCTTAGGTTCACACTACAGAAATACCATAGCCGTATATGCATACATATTCCAAAATGACATTAACCAACAATTGCTCCAAGCTCAAGACGACCCGGCACCCATGGGGGGTTGAGCTTGCGTTGGAGTAGTAACATCAAACTGTAGCACAAGCTCACTCAGAAGTGCAGTGAACATGAATGTTTACTCCACTTTCATGTCCAGCCTCACTTCTGATTGAGCGTGCCTTATTTCTGTGCTGCAGCTTGCTATTCGTAAGTGTACATGGATTCAGTAGCAGTATATGCTGCAAAAATGTGCTCCTCAGATATCATCTTATTCTTGAAGTCACTAATAGGTCAGTGCAAAATGTTTATTATGCTTTCTTTCAAATTTATGAAATTCCTGTTTTTTGTATTACATGATATTTTATCAAATAACACATTTTGTGATTGTAAAAAATCACACAGTTGTTTTCTGCAGATGACTACTTTGAGAAGATAATGTATTGTGGAAAACTCCTTCAAGTAAAAAATTGGGTTTTTCTCCTCCATCCAGTCCCATTGTAGTATTCCACATAACTTCTGAAAGCAAAGCACACCCTTGGGTTTAACTGTCTTGTCAGATTGCACTAATTTGATTTTGAAACAATTACATAGTTTTACATATTTATTTTATATGACATTGTCTGCTTTTTTGATCACCAGATCTTTCATGCCCCTAGTGTTTGAGTGGCGATTTTACTCATTCTTTTCTTGGCAGTTATGGTTGTGTTTCTACAAGATTGTGAGACATACTTTACATATCCATTCCACTTTCATGATTTATCAGACTTCAATTGTTCGGGCTTCTCTGATCCTTTAAGCTCAATTTTAAATGGAAATACCCGTTCCAAGTGATAGAAGAAAGAGTTCATGCTGAGGTCATTGCCTCCACAGTTTAGGAATTGGACATCAGCCCGAGTTCCCTGGCAGCCTTTAGAAAGATATACTAACGCTGATCTTAAAAAAAGATAACCTCGTCCCAGAAGTTCTGGGCAGATATTTCTAAATTTCGATGTTATATCTGGGTAAATGTCTTGAGAAACAAATCTGCAATCAATTGCAGACCCTTTTAGAGGAACATAACATTTTGGATCACTTCCATTCTAGTTTCAGACCTATACATGGCTCTTAAAAACCTTTTTTGGAAGTCTAGGATAACCTACTTGTTGCTTCTCTGATGAAGGGTTGTCGCTCTTGATTATGTTGGACCACTTAGTTACTCTCAAAACTGTTATTCAATTGCTACTGTTGAAACAATGTAAGGCCACTGCTGTTGTGTCTGATCAAGCCTTACCAGGGGTTGCCTTGTTTTTTTTCAGTGCAAAGGATAATTTGTGACTCTAGGAACCTTTCTCACCTCAATTCATAGCTCTATTTTCCAAGGCACTCAGGGCTCTGCACTTGTTTCTATATTTTTTATATTTTTAAAGATGCATCTATAGCCACATTTTCATAAGGGTTTTCATGAGGGCTTAGTGCTTTACTATTGTTCTGCCATTACTCAAATCTGCCTTCAGTAATTGGGCCCGTAGATATCATTGAGGATGCAAACACCAAGCTGCATACAATCATTGACAGAGTGAGTTTGAATGCATCCAAGATGTATGTAAAGTTAAAGGACCAACCATTTCTAGATGTTACCTGTGCTCTGTTCCCCACCTTTATGTTGTTAGCTTGGATGAAGGCCCAAGATTCATTTAAGATTTAAGTCTAAGACATTATAACAGAATAACAAAATTGACTTACTAAAGAATGCTGACTCAAGCTTTACCATCTCTACACTATACTTTATCTTCCTGTAGACTCCCTGCAGATCGTAGGGGGAATCCTGAGTGATTCCAACTAGGCCATGGAAATACCTTCTATAGCACGTTTTCTGAATGCTAAATTACAAGACTATAGAATGTACAAATTATGGTGGTGTGCCTGATCTTCAGTCTCCACAAAATGAACCCATGTTTCCATTTACAGATAAACAATATGGCTGACTGTAAAAGCCAACGTCAAAGCTAAGATTCTGCCCTCTGATTAAAAATTGTTATGAAGGAATGTTTCTTTGGTAACAAAAAATTGAAACGTTTTGCCCACCAAGGCTTTGATATTAGCTGATGTTTTGCTCCTCATGAAGGGCCAAATTATATGCAAGTCATAGAGAGGTAGGTGTTCTGTAATCAGATCTAATCTTTGGAATAAATGAGGAATCTTTTCTCACTTTTCTAACCCCTTTCCATCTTGGCTATTTTTATTGATTTTCATGGCTCTTCTTATTACAACTTTGAATCCATAATCACTGATTGTGGTGACTAGATATGTTTAGTCTGTTCGGATGTTTACATGGAATTTGACAAACAAATGAAAATCTGCTAATCACTAGGTTTTTTGTCACAATGCAGACCATCATGAGGCCTTTCATTAGCTTATTCTACGCTCCTGGGTATCATTTGAAGGGTATGTATGAGGCTTTTCTTGACATAAACAACCTAATCACAATTGTGCTATATGTCTAGATATGTGACTGACTCGTTTTTTTCTGTTCTCTGGAGACATAGCTATATTTGGATATCATCAGCTGCCCATTCAATGAAAATCCACTGACAACTACCAGATGAAGGACAGGCTCATCAATGCATTCCGTTCTAGTGCTATGCAAACTTTGTTGTGTCTGTGTAGTTATCACTGTTAGGACTAGCTAAGCTGTCACAGATATGGACACCATCTGTTTGCTTCCTTTTTTGCCACTGAGCTGGTGGTATGTATAAAAGAGTGACACTCAAAGTACAGTGTCTGGGGGCTGCACGCGGCCCTCCCGACCATGACATGCAGCCCTGTGGTCAACAGCAGCACTGGATAGCTGCTTATTCGACTCATAATTAACATTAAAATCGATGACAAATAAACAGGAAATCATTTATTTAAAGGTTAATTTAAGTTAAATAAAGGAAGATGATTGGATGATGTCCTGTATCATTTAACTTTTGAAACGCCTTATTTTTTAAAAACATCGTGCATCAAATGTGTAAAAATTTGTATTCAATGTCTCTTCAAAATTAAAAAATGTATTTCAAGAACACGTAGAACTGTTTTACCTTAATACATCTGATTAAATAAGCGCATTAAGAAGTAACATTTTTTGCAAGTGATACTTTTCAAACATGAATTTAGAAACTGCATGCTTCCCCTCCACACCAAGCCAATATTGGCAATAGAGAACTAAGAGGCTTGTCAGTTGTTATGTGCACCATTTGGGGTATTTATGACAAACAATATAGCATAATAAATCAAACACAGGAGAAGTTTTTGTATAGTGCACATCCCAAAGTCATGCATTGTGATGCCCTCCTATATAAGATAATGAAGAAAAAGGAGGGAAAGTAAAATTAAACAATTTCCTGAGATCAAACAATTTGGTCAAGTGGGGAAGCTGGGACTGATCCCAGGTTTTCTGGTTTCAAAGTGTGCATTTCAGCCAGTAGACACACATGCTTTGCTTACCTATATGCATCTTGGCCCTCTGTCAAACCACAGATCAAATATATTGCCCCCTGGGAAAATATTTGTGAGTACTCCTGGGATAGAAGCATCATTCTATGAGGCAGGAGTATAATTTGAGTAAACACTGAAGTGCATGTGACAGTAAACTCCTAATTGGTTGTTGAGGCTCGAGTATCCCTTCCTCTTACAGTATGCAAAGCGATACAAAGCAGACTTCATGATGGCAAAGTAAGTGCAAGCAATGGTCACTGTGGATGGGATGGCAAGTAACACTTGGGTTACAGATCTCTTGGATTGTCTAATGTCCTGTACCAGGAGATCTTAACCTTTGAACTTTAGGTGATCATTAGTGCATGACTATTGGAACCTAGGGACTCTCCTAAGCATTTTCTATGTTTAGAACCCCTAGCCAATACATGGAAAAACAGAAATAAGTATACACCAAACAAATGCACAAACTAAGAAATGTTTTGTTTAATTCACAAGGAGAAAATATGTCAAAAACAAAGTTTTAATTTTAATGGGAAGGTGGGTGCATGTCAAAATTTGGTTTTATTTCTTGAAGACAAAGCCATATGAACAATATGCTAGATTCTAGCATATCACTTTGAATTTTGGCTTTGAGTGCTTTGCTTCTAATGCTTCAGTTGAGGCCACTGTCATTCATACCACGGTTTGCTGTTCTTGCATTGCTATCCTTAATTTCACTAACAAGAACAACTTAATTTTTAGATTCTCATTTCAAACTCCTTTACAATTTCACACTTTGTTTTTAATGTAGTTGTACTTGATCTATTGTATTAATCTGCTAATATTTGATTTTCTGAACATTTCTGAACCCCTTGTTCCTACAAATACAGCAGGAGTGTATTAAAGCAAAATGAACATCTCAATATAGACTTAGGGCATGATTTAGAACAAGGTGAATGGGTTACTCTAGCACAACGGTGACAGATATCCCATCTGTCGAAATCTAAATCTCATTCTATCCTATGGGATTTAGATTTTGGCAGATGGGTTGTCCATCACCATTGTGCTAGAGTAACCCACCATTGTGCTGGAGTAACCCACCGCCGAGTTCTAAATTAGGCCCTTAGTCCACACATATCATCAGTAAGTGTTGGTTTGTCTCGGCTAGCTCACACTACCACATCCAAACCCTAAACTGACCAGGGTAAAGATGTTGTTGGTAACCTTAAACATGACACTCTGAATCCGTGGAAACAGATCGAACTCTTTCATCTTGTCACTCTTGCATGCACAAGTAAAAAAACAAGAAAGATGCGAAAAAAGCATTTTCAAAACATTTATTGAAATGGTTCTATTTTGACATAAAAAGCATTAGCTGTGATTATTAGAAAGCATTATTAGAACAAGTCAACCATGATAATCATTGTTAATGTGTGTGTACCCCTATCTGTATCTAATACTATACGAAGGAGAGCATAGTGAGTGTACCCTTCAGCCAGATCATTTGAGATAGTCTAACCCCTATACTTTGGTGTTAAGTCTCATGAAGCCAGTACAAGTATGACTTCCATTGCAGAATGGAGGTCAGAGTCAGCAGGCCTTTATCTCAGTCACAGTTTGTAGATTCCATGACCATTCACATGCAAGACAAGTTTCTGACACATTCTAACCCAATGTGAATACCCTGTCCCCTTTCCGCAAGCAATATGGGATAGCTGTTCTTAACTTTGTATCCATGGAACCCTGGGAGTCTGTGACACATACTTTGGGGTGTTGCATGGCCCAGGTTTTAATCTTCATTTTATATTCAACTTTTTCCACACTGGTGACTTTTCCACACTTTCTTTCTAACGCGTAAATGTGCTATATGTGCATCTTTGGTAGGCATTATTGCCCTGTAGTCTGTACAGTTAGTTCAGGGTCATACATTTAGAATGCAATGCCATTGTTTTACTTTTTTGCTGTGCTTGTTAGGAGACACTTCATTTTAGCTAGACAACACCAATTGAGCTATTCTGTGCCTCTGACACAGTATGGAAAGAACGATAATGTATTATATAAACAACTTCCGTGCTAAAGCTCAGTGTAAGGAGCACTTCTATGAGGGGACTATAATGGAACCTCTGCAAGGTGTGTCTCCTGGAAGAACCTAATGGCACAGCGTAAGAGAGCACATAATAGCTTCAATTTGGTAAACATGACTTAAAATGCTACGTTTTTGGTATGAAGTGGTATTTGATCAAGGTGAAGAAAATGCTTATGAGGTCCTTTGTAGGAACTGGCTGATAAATTCTTTGTGAAATAAATCATTCAGTACAATAATACACTTTTTAGAGTACTTTTCTGTGTTCCCTCATTCTTATGACTCTGGTTAACATAAAGCCTTCAATTGTTGCATTTCTGTGTGGCAAAGCTCATCTCCCAGAATGCCACAACCAGGGTACCTTGAATATAAGAAGCGTTACTGTCAATATGTATGTGTAACCTATCAGCTAACAAGGTAAATGGTAAACCTGGCCTCCGTCCTTCATGGTGGGGATTTCTGTAATAAAAATGCATCCACCAGTCCTGTACATAAACTTTCATTACTGTTGAATGCTAAGTGGGTTGCCATGTAGAAGGGGCCAACATGCCTTATCTTTTCATATTCAGTAAAAACGACCAATTTATGGCAGAGGTATTTGAACATTTTTTTTCCTGGACCTTGGATTGCAGCCCTAAAAAAACAGTGATGATTATAGCACACAAAAGTTGGTATGATGATCATCACTGTGTCCTGACTGTCCGCTGAAGGATGGGGGACCAGGTCAGGTATTACATGAGCCGAGCTGGCTGGTGCTATGTTGACGGACACCCAGCAGTTCCTCCACCTCCACATGGGGTGGGAAATCCACATTTGGCAAGGCAGGAGGAGTGCTACTTCACAGTCTATGGTCCTGATTTCAACCTGGGTAGATCAGAATTGCCATATGCAAATCTCCTCCCCTGTAGTGAATCCTAGTTTGTTTTAATGGGTAACAGGAGTTAGCTTAGCCTTTGGCTTGCAGACTCGTGCCCCGTCACCTAGTGATTTTTACACTACTTTTGCTTGCTCTGTTTTAGCGCATTTATTAAATTATATCTTTTAAGATGACTGCCTTATTTTTAGTTAGACCTATGTTTTAATTTCACGTTATCTGTGCCACCACGCTAAGGCGTCAATATCAAGTGACAAAGATAAACAAACTGTAGGTATTCACATTAGGTACTTCCCCCCTTCACGCCTTTGAGGGAATTGTTTATATAAATTACCATCCCAAGCATGTCTTGTTATCTATTGTTTGGAAACAGACCTACGTGAGGGGTTCGAGCAGATCTGTATAAATGCACCTCACTTAGACAGATAGTAAGAAGGATTCCGACCAGATGCCATTGCTGCTATCAATGCTGCCTGTCGCCTTGATGCTGACCCAGTCTTCGTGCCCCTACAGAGTCTGAGCTAGAGACCTCATTCCAAGGTAACCAGGGTTGGGGAGCTCTTCTCATGGACATGGCATTGGCAGATTAGGATTAACACTCCTAGCTCTCTTTTAGGTTAGAGATTAGGTACATCATATTAGGGTATTAGGACACAGCTCATACTTTATGTCATTTCATGTCATTGCAAGATGGTGGGGGTCTTTTTATTAATGACTCTAGTCTTTACCATTTTATTTCTTGCATTATTCATTATCCAAATCACTGCAGACCATGCAACTTATCATAGATTGCAGTTTTGTTAAATAAGACTTATTGAAACCTTACTGCATCTTCTTCATTGCCTGTATTTGATTGAGACATGTTGTTAATGTGAGAAAGGGATACTCTCTTTTAACCACAACACTCCCTGAGATGTCACGCTCTTGAGTCCATGCGTAAAGGCTGCCACAAATCACCTTTTACTATTTGGGTTTTTGGTGGGGTGCTGCTTGTGAGCCGGGAGGGTTGGGATGACAGTTGTGATCTGTTGTAGGATGGCATAGTTGCCTACAAACATAAGAACTGTTATCCTTGAACGAGTAGTTTTGCCTAAAGAAAGAGTCAAACTACGACCCCCCCAGTTTGGAAATTGGCAACAACCAACCTGATTTTACTGGCTGGATAAAAAGTGCTAAAATCTATTGAGATTGTCTGCAATACCTGCCAAGCCACTTTCCCCACCCTGAGAATTTTCTTTTGTTTAAGTTTCTTCCCCCTTCCACACTTACCATCCCAATTCCCATTTTTCCACCCTCATGCACTACTTGCTCCTGGGTCACATTTACTACTTGCTCAAAGCAGGTAGTAAATGTGAGTGTTATTTCACCCTCCCTTTCCTGGGGGAACCATATGAAATTGCACCCAATAAAACGACTTTGTACCGATCAACTCATAATTTCATGGTACTGGTATTATGTTACTGTACTAGGTGTGTAGCCTGCTAGTCTAGTCCATCCCATAATCATGACCAACATGTGCTTCTGTGTTTGTTTTGAAGTGTTAAATAAGATGTGTGTTGTTCTTTACAATATTCTATATTTTATCATCCTTCTTTTTTTTAACAAAAACATATGCTAGATGGACAATGCTTTTCTGCATTTGAGGTATGGGTTGCTAATTGCAAGCCAGTTGTTTAGTTGTTTGTTTTGTTAGGGGATTTGATTGTAAAATGGTTTTGGCACAATTTATATTTTGTAGCCTGCGTTTTCAGAAACATTTATTTTGGAATGTCAGGGTCAGATTTATCTAACTGTAACACAATGCAATGCATTATCCAACATTGCTGCACTACTAAGTCTGATAGGGAGAGAGCAGAAAAGCACCACATCTACTGAGGTATGGTATTATCCTGCTCTCTCCAATGTGCTGGCACACAATTGGGCTGCCGAGCAGCACACACACAAACACCTTTTCCCCGTATTCTGGCATTGGTTTTGTACTAGAGTGGTATAATTCTGATGTAAAATACTATCTTAGATTAACTTTCAAATGTTTCCCACTTCGTGCTGAACAGTGCAGCACATGCCCAAGTTGGAAGAATTTAGAGGAAAAAAAAAATGTATCTTTTTTTTTAACGTCTGTTTCTAAATGATGTTAATTTTTGGTCCAAAGACGTCTTTTTTTTAGATAATGTGTTGCGGCAAAAACAAGTGTGGTTGAATGGGAACACTCATGGGCCACCCATGGAATGCCCCCTTGATGCAGAATAAAGCACTTTGCGCTGCTTTCTGTTCATTTCAGGCAGCTGTCAAAGGCATAACAAGATTTGTGCTGGAAAGTAAATCCAACAAAAAACATCTTGCAAAGGTCTGTGTCACTTTTGTAATGCAGATCCAATGGAAAGGTTTGTAAATCTGGCCCTTAACAGCAAAATAGTCCTTGCTTTGTAACTTGATCAATTTGAAGATTGCCAACAATCATGACATTTTTTTTTATCTGAGTTCCTGATAACGTAGTCTTCCTTTTTTCATTATTTGGCGTTTGCTTAGTTGGAGTCATCAAGCAGTTTGAATGTGCACAAAGCAATGGCCAGGTCTTTTGAAATATTCCAAGATCTGCATGGGCTACTTCCTTTGCACACTTTTATTAAACTCTATGGATTCTTTGTGCTTCACCCAGGGATGCTGGCTGTGGAACTTCAATCAAAATGAGAAATTATTGAGGGAAGTGAATCAAGCTTTATTGATTCCCACGACAATTACTCAAGAGGGGCCCTTAGTGTCCCTCTTGTAATTCCTGATTGCTCCACCTCTACTCATGGAGATAATACTACACTCAGTATCCTAGATGGAGGGGTTCTAAGTTACCGATCCTCAGAGGGAAGAGCACATTAGGTTGAGTATACCTGGAAAAGACATAAAATAATGAAGTGCTGTTGGACTAGGCCCTGCAGAGCCACCCCAGATTTTCACCTTCCCTTGCTAAGCTCGTTATTTATGGCCTGTGCACTTTATTCTTGCTATTTATTCAGTGGTAAAGTGCTTATGGTCTCTACCTAAAAACATGGTAAAATTGTCCTACACCTATTTGGCATATTTATTTTACCTAAATTACTTTGGTAAATAAAATGCTACTGTTGAGCAGCAGAACACATTGTGCCACCCACTAAAGTACACTATTTTCCAGGCCTACGTTTTTGTTTTTACCTAGTTACCTGAAGGAAGGCTGTCACCACTTACAGTGACATGTTTATTTAAATTTTACTTGTCTAGTCAGTGAAAAATTCTTAAAGTCATTTTTCACTGTTGTAAGGGTTTCTCTTTCACAAACTAACACTGGATTACCTTATTACACTTAATGGTGACAACTTACGTTTGGGAACAGTTAGAGAAATGCTTCTTACACTCAAATGAATTGCAATTCAAAATCATCTTTAGTGATGTTTTGATGTAATTTTATTTATGACAATTAACTGTAGGTTTCCAATATTGTTTGGGATCGTTTATGTGTTGTGTTTTCATTTGGAGTGCAGCAAAAATTCTCTACATATTGAGCTCTCAGTTAAGTCTTATTGCGTGCCAAGTTACCAGAGGGTTAAGCACAGGTCTATTTATTGACTTTTGTGGTTCATCCTGATAGGATTGTGTTTATTATTTGACTGGGGCTTCTAACCCTTTCAACTAATAACTCAATTTCTTACAAGAGAAAACTGTTTGTGGGTAAGGGGACAGTAGTAAGTGAAATCTGAGCATGTGCATGATGTTAATACACACAATTGTGTCAATATTATTGGTGTTAATTACCAAAGTGATGTGTTTTTATAATGTAAGTAAACAGAGGAACCCATTCATGCACCCAGCAGCCGAGAGCTTAACAGAATCATAGGTGGTAAGCCTACAACACCATCCTCTCTGGAGGTTGAAGGCTGATCTTCAGTTCTTCCCTGGCATCAAACTTACAGTCATTCTTATTCTAGATCACCCACTTTCCTGATGAACCAAGACTTATAAATTGAGACATCCAATTCTGAAAATGGAATAAATGTTGCCAGCACTTTTATGTACTGTGGATCAAGTGCTGTGGCAGAGATGTACTCTTAGAGAACAGTTTCTTTTTTTAGTGTTAACGAGAATCATTAAGCAATTGACCAAGGCAGCTGTTTCTTTGTTGCCATTGCTCAGTGTTTGTACCACCTTTGGCAAATGTTCCTGCAGCAGGTGCAACAACAGGATCGCTTGGATCATGGCACCCTCCTCCTTGCTGACTTTCAGTGTCATAATCGTAAGAAGGAGAAGCTTTTAGCCCAAGCACTCCACTAGTCCCCATGTGTCCACCTCTGACCTCATGTCTTTGGCAGCTGCATACCCTCTTTTTTAATAATCATTCAGAAGCTGTAGCGTCCAAGCAGGTGTTGCAACAAGCAGTAGTTTGAGTTCCAATGTTTTGACAACTCCTGTAGGAGGACTTTTATAGGTACTTTAATATCATGCTGAATGACACTATACTTATTTTAAGCTTGAATAAATAACTAAAATGAGTGCAAATTCTTCAAACAGGGGAGCAGTATGCTTTTGAATACATTCCTTTACTTTTGAGTAAGTCTGGCACAATTAGGTTAATGAAATACACTAAACACAGGACTCTTAGGCATCCGCCACCAGTCATTGCATTTGCAATGTTACTATTGCTCATATTGTCTGTGGCAACAAATCCAATACTGAGACCTCTGGTTTGAATCTATTTGTAGACTTCAGTGCTAAATTCATCCAAGATGTTGACAGCTGTAATGATTCCTCCATTGTAAATAGTACAACTGTTGCATGACACCCTCATCAACAATGAGACCAGAAGTTAGCCATTGTTTCACCCCCTTGAAGTATATCCAGTGTGCAGAGACCAACATGTAATAGGCTGCTTGACAACTGATCCATATGTTTGTCATGTGGTAAATGTATTGGCCACCACTCTTATTCATAGTGTTGCCAACCAATTGCTGTACTTGATGGTGCAGTGCTAACGCAGCAACAGTGGAAAAATAACTTGCTTGGGATGTTTCTCCAAAACTTTAAGAAACTTCTCTACTTCAATGAAAGAAAAAAGTATGAGGCCAGGGCTGACATTTTTGCCAGCTTCCTATTGTATAAATGTACTTTCTCATGGGTGCTGTGGTACATACAATTGTATTTTGTAAGTTTGCAGCACTTTTGTGTCAAAAAATGATGCAAATGTGGCGCTAAAAAAGTATAAATATGTGCCATAGTTTTAATATTTGGCTATGGTGACGTATTTCTTTGTGATATCACCACTAGTGACCTGGTAGGTAGGCTGCTTGAACTCTTTGGTGAGATTCCATCTTTCTTTCCCTTGTATTCTTCTTCCCATTGTAAGTGACAGACACCGGACTGCTTTGCATTTTTTTTATCAAAAACTTGTATTACCTAAACATATCTTGTATAAAGGTGACCAAACAAGTACAGCATATATAGTCATTATGTTGCACTGTATTACTTAGCCTTGTCATTTGACTGCCAACAAACCTAAACCATGTTCCTATATTCTCTAACAATTACTGCACAGCATTCAGTTAACTAATTAACAAAACAAAACACACAGCCCAGAGCACAAAACACCATTTGTCAGGTGCTAGCCGGCGCCTACAGGGCCGATCGGGAGATTGTAGTCATTAGGGACTACACCTCCCATGAAGCCCAGCGCGGTAGAGATCGCGTAAGAGTCGGCGCACCCTGGAAAGGGTGTGCGTTATTTGTGCTAATGAGGCAGGTCGGAGCCTCAACGAAGTAGGAGCGGACGGCGTTCCCCAGGGGGGAATTCATCGGCGGCCGGAAAAGAGGAATGAGATTCATCAGGGCCCCCTCCTGGAAACTGACTTTTTACCGGCAGAAGGAGTTCCTAGCTGCTCCTCCTTTCGAATTCCAAGTACTAAGAAGGTGGTAAGCGGCAAGCTTGCTACTTGCCGGAGGCTATCGCCTTTCTTTATTTCTGCATTCCTTACGGCCAGGTTGTGGGTGACTGTCATATATTGGAGCACTTTACTTTTTGAGGTACCATAATAAAGGAACGGCGATCTTATGAGACATAGGGGGTTATTCTAACTTTGGAGGAGTGTTAATCCGTCCCAAAAGTGACGGTAAAGTGACGGATATACCACCAGCCGTATTACGAGTTCCATAGGATATAATGGACTCGTAATACGGCTGGTGGTAAATCCGTCACTTTACCGTCACTTTTGGGACGGATTAACACCTCCTCCAAAGTTAGAATAACCCCCTCAATCTTTTGGCTTTTTGTTGGCGGCAATTCAGAATGAGATTTACTGTTTGCAGGATTCCAAACAGCCGGGACAAATAATTCTTGTCAACATTCACTGAGATATGAACGAGTTACTTCTTCAAATATACGTGACATTAACGAAAGGCTTAGTGGGTTAACTGAATCATAGGAAGAAGTACAAAATAGATTTTCTTCACCTTATTCTTTCTCCTCATGTTTGTTTCGTTATACGTACTGTAGTATTGTTTAGGAGGAAGGGCGGTGAGACCCTTAGGTGATTATTAGTGGCCGTAGTTGGCTTGGGGCATCCATTGGTGTTACTGATGGAACATAGTCAGGCTTTGGACTAGTTCTGCCCTTATGAGTTATGGGCAGGCCAGGTCGTTTTGGTTTTAGTGAGACCTTATGAGAATAGACAGACAATGTGATAATTAACACTGTGTATTTTTCTTTACAGTTATCCCGTCCCTGCTGATCCTTCCCCTTCCTTCCCTCGCTTGATTACTCCAATGCACTGTGGTTTTTTATCGGTGACTTGGTGGTGTCAGGAGGTGGACCTTGTTTGCATCACACCGAGTCTGAGGAGTACCTACACCGTGACACCATTAGCCAATCAATGTTGTATTCCTCAATCGGTAAGCAGAACAAAAGGAGGCAGCAGAGTACACAGTATTATCATTTCCTCATGTACATAATACCTCAATGTCAATGTTCAATCACTACACCGCCTTACTTATCGCCCCTTCTTTGCACACGGTATTCGACTAAAGTATAGAACCTTTAATAATCACTATACATGACGTATACTATATTTGAAACCTTATGCCAGAGGTTAATGATACAATGAAGGTAGACGAATAACCATTGCAGTGCTATTTTTATATATGTATATCCTGCTTATAATTAATCTTCAAAGATATACACGCTCCAGGTTATTATCCCCAACAGCCGAACGTTTCATGGGTACTAGCAAAACCCTTTTCTTTTGGGTCAAACGCTACGCTAGGAGGAATCAAGGTGGTTCATTATCATTTTTAAAATCCCCTTTTAGGTGTACAGAGACTTCATCCCAGCGAAATGCTCTACGGAATTTCCACTTTCACTGTCGTTCCTCTCCAAGGAGCAATCAACTTTCGGCCAAAGCCAAGAAGTTGAAAGGAACATTCCATTTGCCAACATATAGGCACACAACACTTTTCCATGTCATTGTAATTTTCCTTGTAGCAAGTACTAACACAAAGTCTAGGAACTACGCTCCTACTCTATCCATCGCAGGAAATTCCTGGTAGATCAGCCTCCATTCTCAGTACATCTATTAATGATCAAAATTACATCCAGCCATAGAGTCATTTAGTATGCAGTGCCGCCAGTGCCATTGGGAGTCGAGGGACCAACCTATCCAGATTGACATTTAAGACACTTTTAAAATCACTTTTTTTTATCCACGGAATAGCAATGTAGACTACTAGGTGTTTAGTTCTTATTTCCTGGAAAGTATCTTGATCCGAACGGAGGACAAAAACACTGCCCAAGACGACTCAGGTGCCATCCAACCTGCCTTTGACCCAGGCATACCTACCTCTGGGTCTAGATGTGCATCCTTAAAACGGTATCTCTGCACACATCCAGACCAGTGCTCCATGGACATAGGCAAAGTATGCTGTGTTATAACCTTGCCTGCACCATCTTTGCTGAATGTTAACGCCCTTGCCACTTGTAAAGTGAGACATCCAAATCTCAAAAAGGAACTAAACATGACCAGCACTTGTATGTACCGGGATCCAGTGTTGTCGCAAAGATCTACTCTTGGAAGGGCAAACTCTGTTTTTGCAGTCTTTGATTAGAGTTAAAGAGAATTATTAAGCTATTAACCAAGGCATCCGCGTCTTCGTTTACATTACTTAATGGTTGTTTCACAGTACAACCCCCAGTCCAGTTAAATTAAGAGCAGTGTTAAATACAGGATGCTGCATTTCTGCATCAAGAATCATAGGGAAAACAAAACATAAGGGTGAAGGGGACTGCTGGTGGAAGTTGGCTTCTGGTAACATACACTCAATTGAAACCTTTAAAAAATCTTTCCAAGTGTATAGGGTATAGGTCAATGAAGTCTCTCAGTGCCCCCTGCTTCACTCCAAGTTCCACCTACAGGTAGAATGATTTCATCAAAGCACTAATGAGAACGGATTCTGCCAGGCTCATAGAAGTGAAAACCCAAAGTACGCTATGCAACTCAAAATGAGGAACTCCCCAAGTTCCGGAGAGGGTCACGTAGCAACAGATCATCTGCACTCTGTGGGGGAGACCATGAAAAAATGGTCAGCTATACAAGTTTTCTTCCAATATGTGTTATGCTTCTGATAATACTGATTATAAATAATGAGATACTAGGCTGAGGTGGGAACCTGCCAATATTGCCACTATCACTAGGGCGTCTTTCTGTGCCTCTACTATTTACCTGGGGGTAGTTGCATCGTCTCTACACAGCCACCAAATGCCAGTTCTTCATATCCAAGGCTGGGGAAAGCCACTTTATCATTGGCTGTGTTTTTTCATTAGTTGATGGTTTAGCTAATTCAAATTGCTCTATCCAGTCCCAAGTCTGCTTAGGTTCTGTAAAGAGGAATTATCTCTGATTATAAGTAATTCTCAAGTAGGCCGGGATCAAAAGAACACATTTAAATTCAAGGGAACACAGGGCCATATTTATACTTTTCGACGCACAACTGCGCCAACGCAGTTGTGCGTCAAAAAAGTTAACGCCGGCTAACGCCATTCTGAAGCACCATGCAGGCGCCGTATTTATTCAATGACGTTAGCCGGCGCTAGCCGGCGGAGCTGCCTGGTGTGCGTGAAAAAAAGTGACTTACACCAGGCAGAGCCGGCGTAGGGGAAAATGGAGCTTGGGCGTCAAAAAATGGGGCAAGTCAGGCTGAGGCAAAATTTTCGCCTCAACCCGATTTGCGCCATTTTTTTAGACTCCCAACCCCCATTGAAATGACTCCTGTCTTAGCAAAGACAGGAGTCATGCCCCCTAGCCCAATGGCCATGCCCAGGGGACTTATATCCCCTGGGCATGGTCATTGGGCATAGTGGCATGTAGGGGGGCACAAATCAGGCCCCCCTATGCCACAAAAAAAAAAAAAATACTTACCAGCACTTACCTTAATGTCCCAGGGGTGGGTCCCTCCATCCTTGGGCGTCCTCCTGGGGTGGGCAAGGGTGGCAGGGGGTGTCCCTGGAGGCATGGGAGGGCACCTCTGGGCTCCTTCCGAGCCCACAGGTCCCTTAACGCCTGCCCTGACCAGGCGCTAAAAAACGACGCAAAAGCGGCTGGACGTCATTTTTTTTGACCCGCCCACTCCCGGGCGTCATTTTTTCCCGGGAGTATAAATACGGCGCACATGCCTCGGAGTCATTTTTTAGACGGGAACGCCTACCTTGCATATCATTAACGCAAGGAAGGTGTCCACGCTAAAAAATGACGCATACTCCATGAACTTTGGCGCTAGATGCGTCTAACGCCAAGTATAAATATGGAGTTCGTTTTGCGTCGAATTTGTGTAAAAAAAAACGACGCAAATCCGGAGCAAACAGAGTATAAATATGGCCCACAGTCTTTTATTAACTTGATAAACTAGAATCTTTTTTGTTGAACACTAATTGTGTAGTAGGGGAATATTATCACATTAGCATTCGCCCCTCTGTTAGTTTTTGGGATCTTGAAATGATGAAGACGGGCTGTGTTGGTTGACCTACGTGACTAAGAGCAGTATGAATAGTAGTGAGCTGTACTTCTTTTCAACTATGAACCCTAACATCATTACCTTCCTCACTTCCAAGGCTTTTGGGAACGTTCCTGCTAACCATTTCTCATGGCAGTGGCTGGTCTCGGTTGAGTTCCAAGTAATATCCAGATCATCAGAACAGGGGTTTGGAGAAGGTGGGAGAGTTTTTTTTCTTTTCCATGCTGGATATCATGAACCTGATGTGCCCAGGGAAATAAGTCATAGCAACATCCTCCTTTGCAGCAAGCTCAACTTCCTGCTCTGCTCCTACTTCTAGAAGATCAGTTGTTGTAGGTTGTTGTTCCTGTTTTTTACTTTTCTCTGCAGATTCAATTAGCTGCTGGCACAGTTCAATTTCAAATTCATGTTTCTGAATGACTGCAGACACTGTAGCAATGGAAGATACAGACTTTGGTTTTATGATGTTTGTGCTATTGATCCAGCCTTTTCATGCCCAGTGCAAAGTGAAGCATGTACATTACTTTGATGGAAAAATGAGGACGGCTTGATGCTGCAAGCGCGCCTGGTCCTTAGTAAGTAAACTTACAAGGGGACGAGTATAGGCCGATGAACCTTTTGAAACGTATGGGGTATCCTAGCCATGCAGTGACTACCGCATTGATAGCTGACATTAATAATCAAGAAACATTCTGTCGAAAACAATTTTTAACTATAGTACTCAAGAATGCCACTACTCAGGAAATAGTTAACAATTTTTGTTCCCTATTGATTACAATTCTAATCATCTGTTAATTAAATCTTTATTAATAAACCTTTATAATCCGTTAATACAAAAAACAGTATTCTCAAAGGAAACATATGCAACAATGCAATACCATAAGCTATAAATATCAGAACTAAGACTGCAATTCAACATTTTAGTTCGTCAGTCATTTGTCACTGTCAACGTCACCCCGAACAGCCTACCTAACCAATATAAGCATTAGCATGTGGGTCTTCATGCAAAAACAATTTAGAGAAAACATAAATTTAGAAAAATTCTACCTAAGTGAGAATCTCTATAAAACAGCGCAGGTGGGGCCAGATGTAGAAAGAAATGGTTTTGCGACTTGCAAATTGCGAGTCGGACACCATCTGCGAATCGCAAGGGGCTCGCAAAGACCCACCTCATTAGTATTATTGAGGTGGGCCGCAATTTGCGACCTCCTTATGATTCCCTGCACTCACAGGGATGGTGGCCTGCTGGAGACAGCAGACCACCATGTCTGTGACTGCTTTTTTAATAAAGCAGTTTTTTTTTGTATTGCAGCCCATTTTCCTTAAAGGAAAACGAGTTGCAATACCCTCGAGAAAATGAAACCATTTGGTTTCATTTTTTCACTGCCTGCTCTGAAAATATTTTTTGCAAAAAATTTTGGCAACATTCACAAAGGGGAAGGGGTCCTTTTGTGTTTTGAGTTTGCACCCACTTCACATGGGTGCTAACTGAGAATTGCTTTGCGACTGCATTCGCGGTCACAAAGCAATTCTGCATCGTAGTGCGAGTCGCAAATAGGAAGGGGAACACCTCTTCCTATTTGCGAGTCGCATTCCCATTTTGCGAGTCGGTACCGACTCGCAAAATGGGAATGTGCATCGCGATGCCCGTTTTGCATGGTGCAAACTGCGAAATTTGCAGTTTGCGCCATGCAAAACGGTTCCTACATCTGGCCCCTGGTACCTAGAAGAAAAGGCACAAAACCATCAGTCACATTTTCATAGCTACCTATCGAGGATGGATCAGCAACAAGTCAGTCTTCATCTTCCGGTCATCAATCAGTCGGCTACGGATCAGGCTCACAGAGTATGAAACCAATATCAGCACCTCGGACAGCGTCTCCTGACGTCATCAATTTCTTAATAAATGAAAAGAGTACACTGTTCCAAGGAAATTTGTCTAGAAAGGACGCCAAGTATCGGTATTGTGATAGGAGTGCCCTCATGCGTCAATGAAGACGCTAAGCATCATCATTGGGCTAACTCCTCATCAGACCGGCACTGCAATATCTGACGGGTCACCACTCATGTGGTGGTGGCACTAAACCAAAAGTGATAACGCAGATCCACTGATATCTGCAGTACGTGCTGACAGTAGAGAGGAAGGAGAGTGAAAAGTGAGTTAAAATTGGCTCTGCACACCCGGTATCTAAATTTAATTACTCAAAGTAGCGGTCAGGCCAAGATTAAAATCATTCGAGGAGTACTTGGAGGAAATAATGGCCACCGATACTCCTACATAAGGGGAAGGAAGAGATATACTCTATCCTAACACTAAGGGGTCGACATGTTTCGCGCCCATGCGGTCAGTCAATGATCCAGTGGCGCTTCATCAGGACCGTGATTCGTGACTTCTCCTATAAAAAGGTATAGTGAGTGCTGTAAAGTCACTTACTATGCGTAGACTAATCGTCAAGGTCAGTCAAACAGTAGGTCGCCCTAAAAAAAAGACAGAGAACATAAAAGCATACATTGGTGTCTGTGCACAACGAAATTCAACGTGATCAAAAGAGATAAATATCATACCTAAATAGCATTGTCAGGCACAATAGACACAACATAGAAGGCTTACCATCCCATGTGGAAGTCAGGCATCTTAGGGACGTGTAACCCTCAGACCAAAGGAGAATGCACTATATAGAAGAATAGCAGTAAAGTGTATTGTCAAAACAATCATGTCACATATGGTGTCTGAGGACACATACTCATGTTCACTTCATAATGTACTTCCGCAGCCTCTAATCGTGTAGAAGTTGCACCGATAATATTGTATACAAGGAGAGAAGAATGTAGGTAAAGGTAACCGTAGAGTTTAAATAACCCTACTGGTATGAGCCATGAACAAAGAGTCTTCATTTAAAACAGAACAGGCAGAGTTCTCAATGTAAGGGTAACTCATTATAAGTGCTTATGTACGGTGCTTATATTGGTAAAATGAACAATAACATGAGAAACCAAAATGTGAGCTACGAAGGGGCCGCCACATGTTGTGTATATATAAACACACGAGTACAGAGATGCCGACAATACGGCTCGCGCTAAAATAATACCATGAAAAGACCAATTGTAAAATACGAGGGGGTCGCCAAACGCTGTGTATATGCCAACACTCGAGTGCAGAAATGCCGTGAATGCGGCTCGCACTAAAACGAGTGTGCCTGTCAATGGCCACGGTGGCAACTAAGTAGGCAAGTAAAAAGTGGTCTGAAAGTAGCGTGAGCCATGGGGTGAGGCCGGTACTAACACAATTGGAAAAACTGCGAGAGGACATCAAAGAGGGCAACGGTCAGGCTCCAAAAAAATGCAAATGAAATAAAGAGTTCGGAAACACAACTTACATGATGTCTTCCTTAAGTCCTCCCATCCAACCTACCCGGGGTCGTGTGCCTGGAAAGCAAGGCATAGCACACACAGGAGGTTATAAATAGATCAGGGCTGTGAGCCGGAACAGCAAGCAGCCGTGTAAACACTAAAAAAAGACTGTCAGGAAAAGCTAAACAGCATAGAAAAACCGGCGGCCATCTTTGAATGATAAAGGGAGAACCTCATCCCTAATGTCCCAATGAGTCAGAGGGCAGCCAGAGGTCAGATAAACTTGCGGTGAGAAAAATTGTATAAAGGAAAACCAACAACATTTTTTGGTCTACAATCTAGAGTATACAGATATGATACAAAAAGAATTAACAGAGTCGCAAAAATTGGATAGATTGAATTAGCACAAGTCTGAAAACAAAAGTTGTCAAAAATAGGTTAAGGTGATAGGATCCACCAAGGAATATCATCATTGAGGCCCTCGTTGGATGTTTTGAGTTTGTAAATCCAACGCTGTTCAATCCTGAACAGATATTTGGGGTCATTGTCATTGCGTTGGGGCACCTGTAAAACTGTCCACCACAGATCATCGGGCCATGGTTCGCTTCCAGAAAATGCAAACTTAATTTAGTCGTGATGCGTGAACATCTGATATTACTGCAATGTTTGTTAATTCTTTGTTTAACTGGTCTGGTCGTCATGCCCACATATTGTAAATCGCAAGGACACGTGATCAGATAAATACAGTGTCGGGTATTGCAATTTGTATGTTTGGTCAATCGCCAAACTCCAACATACTTAAGATCTAGTACGTCTGTCCGTTTGGTCAGTGGGCAGACATTACAGGACCCACAAGGAAAATGTCCGGAAACAGGAGGTAAATTCCATAAGGTGGACTGTTCACGTGAACCACCTTGTTTGTGAGGCCGTGTATGGACAACTAGGTCCCTAATGTTGGGGGATCTCTTGAATGCAAACAGAGGTCTATCAATATGTATCCCACCACTTTGTAAAATGTTCCATCTTTTATTGATAAGGTTTTAAACAGTATTTGACATGGGAGTGTAAGTAGATACACATGTCAGTCGCACTTGTTCTTCCCGCATAATGGGTGCTAGGAGGGCTTCTCTATGATTATGGCGGGCTCGCTTATAGGCTGGATTGATGATCTTAGTCGGATAATGGCGATGCCGTAATTTATCCTCCAATTCACATGCCTGAGCTTCAAACAACTGGGCTGTGGAGCAATTCCGACGCAGCCTCAAGAATTGGCCAAATGGAAGGTTATCGCGTGGGGCCTTAGGATGGTGGCTTTCATACAAAAGTAAACTGTTCCGATCAGTGCTTTTATGATAAGTGTCGGTAACTAATTTACCGTTCACAATTTGTATCATTAAGTCCAGAAACGGGACTTGTGTAGTAGAAACGTGTGCTGTAAATCTCAAAAAAGGATCCAACGTATTGATCCAGTTTGTAAACGAGTCAATGGTCTGCAGGGAACCTTGCCAGATGATGAGAATATCATTGATATATCGACGCCATAATTTAATGTTTTCGAAGAAAGGATTTTCTGTCGGTAAGATGAACAGTTTCTCAAACTGGTACATATAAAGACATGCCAAGCTGGGAGCAAACGTGCTACCCATCGAAGTACCTCGAATCTGGTGATACAACGTTTCTTCAAATTGAAAATAATTCTGTGTCATAGCCAGGGAAGCACAGTGCATCACAAAGTGCACGGGAGTAGGAGAGGTCCAAGGGTGCTGGAGGAGGGCTGCCTCAACCACCTGTAAGGTGGCTGCCTGGGGAATGTTAGTGTACAGAGACTCAAAGTCTAAGATAATCAGGGCCTCAACCGAGGTAGTAGAATTAATAACCTCGATTAAATTCAGGACGTCTTTGGTGTCTTTAAGATAGGTACTGGATTTCTTCACTAGAGGTTGGAGAAATGAGTCACAAAAGGTAGATAGTGGTTCCAACAATGACCCAGTGCCGGACACGATAGGTCGTCCAGGTGGAGGGAGAATACCTTTATGGATTTTCGGGAGGCAGTAAAAATATGGGGTACGTAGATGGGTAGTCACCAAAAATTCTGCCTCCCTAAAAGTAACCCAAGCATTTCCCTTGGCCTCTTCAACCATGATTTTAATCTGGGACAGTAACGATTTGGTAGGATCCTGGGTCAGGGGAGCGTAGTAGGTAGTGTCGCTCAAAAGACGGAGACACTCCTGCCTATAGTCTGTTGAGTCCATAATAACTATCGCTCCACCTTTGTCAGCTGGTTTAATAACTATTGAGAGATCATTAGCCAAAGTCTTAAGTGCCTCTCGTTCAAGAGCAGGTAAATTGATGAATGGACGTTTGGAAATGGTCTGATCAAGATCTGCCAAGACAGCTTTCTCAAATACTAAAACTTCACAAGGAAGCAAGTTAGCTGGAGGCATGAATGTAGAAGGTTTTTTCAAACCTGTGTAATTTATGGGAGTGGGTTCAGGACGGTCTTTGAAGAAGAAGTGTAAACGTACTTTTCTAAAGAATTGGGACAGCTCACAATTCAAGCGAAACAAATCCTCCGGGGGCGTAGGGACAAAACCCAGGCCACGGTTCACGACTCTTGATTCATGTACAGACAATTGTCTATGTGATAGATTCACCACTAGGTCTTTGGAGGAGCTGTCTTGTTCTGGCTCAGAGTGACCATCTGTGGTTCTTCGTGGCCCCAATGTACTCTCCTGCCTCTTCCTCTCCTTCTGCCTCTTCCTCTGCCCGGGCCGCGGCCTAAAAAAGGCCCATATGGTGGCATTGGGCGAGGCTGAAAAAATGGATAAGGGGGTTGCCAGAAGAGTGGTTGGTTATGAGAATATTGGGGAAAGTTGTAAACGGGTAGGGGCACGCTCTCATCCATGCTCCATCCATCAGAGGAGGAGCTACTGCTGTAATTAAGTGTCTTCTTGTAAGATGCAGTAGACTCATCTGATGACCGGGACTGAGTGTCAGTCTCAAAGACCTCTTTGATATATGGATAGACTTTCTCCCGTTCGAACTTGCCAATATCTTTTTGTAATTTAGAAATTGTTTGTTGTGTGAGGAACTCCTTGGTTTCATTGAGTTCCGCATTAATCTCGGAAAGGCGACTCTTGAATGCCGCTAAAGTGGCTGTTGTCTTGATTGTACTCTCAATACAATTAATCTGTATTGTAATTGACTCGGCTAGACGCTTCGAAGTGTTGATAATCAGTACTAGCCGATCACGGGTGAATTTCCATGCAATCTGTGCCCAGTCCTTCCTAAAGGCCAGATCCTGTAGGAAAATCCTGGGCACATTCGAGACCAGTAACCCGTTCGGGGCGATGTTGGCTCTCAAGTATTCGGTCATGATTGTGCCATGTATGATGGTTTTTATCAATTCACGTTTCAGAGAGGATAGTTTGTCCCAATCCTCTTTCAGACTCCCTGATGGGGCTGAGCCATCACTAGAAAGAATAGACGGAGTCTGCAAAATGGCAACATCGTCGTCAAAGCTAAGCCCCTGGAAATTATCCATGACCACAGAAAATACTACTAGAAAAATGCGATAGGTCCCACAGCAAAACTGCTGTCATCAATTTCTTCCCAGATTCGCCTAAATTCTGAAGGCTTAGCTCCTTGTCATGACTTTTTAATAGGATCTCCCAGTCCGGCCCACTAATTTCTAATTGGTCAGTTGGTCCGAAGATATGACTCTAAACTATAGTTTTTATTTACCAAATCTTTTAATTTGTATATATTTTATTTTACAGAAAGCTGATTGGTTCTTCTTGTGATGAGGACATCATCCGGCTCTTCAGGTATCAAAATTGTTGCACATGGCTCTCCAGTTAGTGCCTCTATTGTTCAAGTCCTGGGAAAGTACATTTAGCCTACACTACACATAATTGTATCACATTGTCTTCATCATCTCCTATTCGTCGGTACATTGCAGAATGTTCTAGCTAAGCAACTTGAACTTTGAACGTTTCAAGGTCTCTGTCCCCGGTTACCAGTCCTTTGCGTTCGATTTCTCCATGTTCAGAGCGAGCAAGGCCCAGTGGAACTAGACCTCTGGTTCAGCTAACTTTACAATACAAAACAAAGGTTAGACATTTCATTATGATATATTACTAAATTTTTCCCATATTTTTCATTATTTCACATATTTTAGTCACTTTAGTACATATGGTGATCACTCCCCGAGGGCACATTTTCAAACATGCAAAAAAAATTCTGACATTAATTTCTCTATACATTTTTCTCATTAGTGAACACATATAAGTCAATAATAATTTCTTAATTAACATATCTGCTCCAACAGTTCCTCCTCTGATGACTAAATATGTCATCACACCTTTCTTGACAACACTTTACAATTCTGTCTCAGATGTATTTTGCCTTCTCCTTGAATTTTCTCTATAAATTCTGCTCCTAGGTGATTCTTCCCTTATCTGATCATTTTTAGATTTCCTTAATTTTATTTTTTGCCATAATTTGCATGTACCCCATAATCCTAATATGGAAACAATCACAATTAATATTCCAACGATAATTTTCCACAATACCCCATTCCAGATTTGACCATACCAACTCCCCACAGAAACAAATCCATTTCCAACCTTTTCCCAAACTCCTAGCTCCTTCAATTCTATCAAATCCTTACTCAAATTTGTTAAATTAGTAAGTAAGTCTCTTATCTTCTTATCATTGTTAGGAATGTAAGAACAACAATGCCTAGCTTTAATCATTTTACAGGCTCTGCCGTCTTTTGCCAAAATTATGTCTAAAGCAAGCCTATTTTGAAGCGTCATAGCTCTACCTGCAGCTAGTTCAGTATCCAACAGGAGTATTGCCCCTGTAAAGTTTGTCAGCATGTTATCCACAATAATAGACAACTTTTGTATCTTAATTGCATTCAGAATAACTCCTACAGAAGGAATTACTGCACCAAAAATATCTCCCACAATTGCAGATGAGATTTCCCGCCTCTGATGCTCATGACGTAATTTGATCACTTTCGGGAATTTCTTTAAATCATCTATCTGATAGATTTTTGGGAAAACTATCCCCAAATAACATGTCCCATACCATCCACTAGGAAAACGGTAATAAGCATTAAGTCGCAAATACAGTAAATTCCATGAATCACAGGGTCCTGACCATTCAGCATAAAAGTCCATTTAATCTGAAACAAAAACACATGCCTACATTCACTCGTTCCCACAAATAAAGTGTCAGTGAGTGATTTCGGCCTATATATACAAAGCTTCCCTACATGTGATGCATCTAAAGCTAATTTCCCTTGTGTTTTAATAGCAGTGTAAGCATAATCATTTTTATAATTCCTTTTCTCCAACCCTTTCTCTAACTTCTCTTTCAATGCCTTCCTTCTGTCATCAGTATGCTCTATGAAGCTCTTCTCTAACGGTGTTAGTAAACAGGTTAAATTATTTCGGTGTGCATTAGCAGTACCAACTGTTAGTGTTGGCTCAAAGAACTAATACTATAATATGCTCCCTAGCTACTTTACTCAAATATCTAATAATAGAAACAAAGGAAAATACAACGTCATGGCTAGAATACAAATATTGGATATACTCTTGGTTATAGAATCTGGTTAATAGCAGACTACAAGTTATGCCATAAGTTGAAGGCAAGTTATGGTACGTAACCCCGTCTTCCACAGAGGAATTAATTTGCATACACACAAGACAATTATTTGCATCCATAGTCTCCACATACTCAACAACCGATAGAACACATTAGAAGAAAGCTCTCCTTGAGCATTAGCATAATCATGCAAATATTTTTCATCTATCTTAAACCTCTCTTAAGCTGTTAGTGTAGTAGTTTCAGGAACAGAAGCAATATTATCCTTCTTTTCATGAACAGACATACCCACAATCATTAATATAAACATTATTCCACACATAATTGCTATTTCAACACTCAAATACCTACAATATCTAACATTTCTAATACGGTCATTTAATTCAGCCATGATCTAGAAAGAATCAGAAAGTAGAACCAACTCTTAGTTAAAGTGAAACTGGAAAAATCAAAAATGAAAAATCAAAATGTTTCTTTCTCACAGTCCAGTTTCACATGCAGGAACCCTTTTCTCCTTTGTCAAAAAAACAATCAGTTAGCAGCTTGTCACATCCGGGTTTTCAATTCGCCACATCGGGCTCAAAAATGTTTTTTCTGTTTTTTATTTCAACAGTCTCTTTTCAGGTTTCTTTAGATTAGCTCAACAACTCAGCCTATTGATTACCTTCAAGTTGCATTAAAGTACTGATTCAGAACTTCTCTATCAAAACAAAAGGACATGAACGCGTTCTGCCACTCACTTGTTGCCACATATGCCCACTCAGGACTTGCGTATCTTCGACTCTTTTTCTTTTCAACCTTCGTTCTCCACTCAATTCTCCTTCACTCAGTTCCTCCTTTCTCGTAGCATCCACTTCTTCCTCTATTGGTTAATTTATAACCAACTCCTTCTTCTTTCCAATATGTGATTCAGGCCAATTATCTCCTTTTCTTGCTCCTTCAGTCAGTATTCTCCTCAGAATTGGACTATTCTCTTTTTCTTTTTCTGTGGTGTTTTCTCTTGATGGACCTGCAACGAGTTCAGGAGGAGTCGGACCACTTTGGATTTGATCCGTCTCAGCTCCTTCACCCTTTGGATCTGACACCTGCTCTGTTTGTCTTTCAGCACTATCTGCTTCTGGGAGAACCCCTGCTGTACTCAGTTCTCCTACGGTATCCACTGAGTTAGACTCTTGCTCACCCTCCTGTAATTTTGCACTCTCGTCTCTTACAGGGGTGATTGACCCATCTTCCACCAACTCAGGATCACTGACAGAAAGATCGAACCACATCAGCCAGACCCTTGCAGTAGTTCAACACCATATCATCTGTAATATTGACAAGAGCATTGGCTGGAATTGCTGGCAACCTCAGTGCTCTACCCATGAGGATCTCATGGGGTGACAGTCCTGTCTTCCTGTCAGGTATATTTTGCATTGACATCAATACCAAAGGTAATGCGTCTGGCCATTTCAGATTTGTTGTGCCACACATCTTGGCAATTCTTGATTTCATTGTACCATTCATTTGTTCCACCAACCCTGATGCTTCAGGACGATAACTGCAATGTAACTTCTGCCCAATGTTTAATGCTGCACACAAAAGTTTGATCACTTCATTATTGAAGTGTGTTCCCCTACCTGATTTTAAAGAGACTGGAAATCTGAAACATGGTATTAGCTCTCTAAGCAACAGCTTTGCTACTGTGAGACTATCATTCCTTTGTGTGGTGTATGCTTCAATCCAATGGCTGAACACACACACAATCACAAACACGTACTTCAATCCACCACATGCAGGCATCTCAATGAAGTCCAAATGCATTCTGCTGAATGGTCCTCCTGCTCTTCCAATGTGGCTCAAATTCACCACTGTCCCTTTTCCCACATTTAGTTGCTGACAAATAACACATTGATGACACAACCTGACCATAGTATCCCTTCCAATATGTACCTGGCCATGGTAGTAGTGGGCCATCTGAGTTAACAAACTATTTGGCAACACCATCTGACCCTCCTCAGAAACTCAAATTTCATCAGGTCTTTGAACACATTAAAGTCTAATCCAGCATCGCTTTTCTTCCTTATCTGCATTATCTTCCAATGTTTTAAATTCTTCCAATGTGTCAATTATCTTTAAAGCAAAACTTGCACAATTATTTTCTTCTTCAGGCATTAGTTCCCATCTGTCTTTAAACAATATACAGTTCAATGTGCAAAACCTTGCGACTTGATCTGCATGTCCATTTCCCAATTAAATGTAAACCTGTGTCTTGGTGTGCACTGCATCTCACCACAGCAATTTCTTCAGGTAACTTTTATTCGGTCACCATTTCTCACTGGTGTTCCAGTAGAGGTCATAAAACCTTGCTGCGACCAAAATCATGAACAATTCCAAATCCATATTGTGACTCTTAATCCTGCAGAAACATAGCAGGCTCTAGCAAAAGCTACATATTCTACCACTTGTGCAGAATATACACCTGGAAGCCATGACGCTTCTAATGTGCCTGTAATTGTGCACAAGGCATATCCTGCTCTCAGTGTGCCTGTTCCATCTCTGAGACACGAACCATCAACAAAGACAATTTGGTCATGTTCTTCTAAACACGGTGTCTCTAATATCAGGCCTAGGATTTGTACACAGCTTACTCACCTCAAGACTCTCATGTTCAATATCTTCCTCTTTTTCAATTTCAGCAGTATCACTTGGAAACAAAGTCGCTGGATTCAACACTGTACATCTTTTCAATGCTACATTTGGAGCACCCAATATGCTTGTCTCATACCTTGTCAGTCTTGCACCCGTCAAATATTGCGTTTTTGTCCTTGTCAGTAAAATCTCAACAGAGTGTGGTACCAATACCGTCAAAGGGTATCCCATGACTACCTCTTCACACTGGGAAAGACTTTTCCCAACTGCAGCTACTGCGTGCATGCAACCTGGTAAAGCTGCTGCGACTGGGTCCAAGGTAGCTGAAAAATAGGCTACTGGGCGATAAGCACCTCCATGGACCTGTGTCAAAACAGACAAAGAACAAGCATCACATTCACGACAAAACAATGTGAAAGGCTTTGTGTAATCAGGCATACCCAACGCTGGAGCTCTGCACAAACTCTCTCTCAATTCAGTGAATGCTTTCATCTGATCTTCATCTAGGGTAATAGGATTTGTAACTTCCTTATGTGTCAACTGCTGCAAAGGTTTAGCTATTTCAGCAAAATTCGGAATCCACTGTCTACAGTACCCCACCATTCCCTGAAACATTCTGACATCTTTCTATGAAGTCGGGGGACTTCTTTGCAGAATCATGGTAATTCTCTCCCTGGAAATTCTCCTCAATCCTTTCTCAATCTGATGTCCCGGATATTTTACTGATTTCTGTCAATACTGCAGTTTTACAGGTGAAACTTGATGTCCGAATTCTCCCAAGTGTTTCAACAGGGCAATCGAGTCATGTTTACTCTTGTCCCTTGTTCTGGATGCGATCAACAAATCATCAATATACTGCACTAGAGTTGATTGGTATGCCAATTCTAATGACCCCAGGTTCTTTTTCAAGATCTGATTAACAGAGATGGTGACTCCGTATACCCTTGTGAAAGCCTGCACCAGCTGTAGACTCTGTCTAGGAATTTGAAACTAAAAAGAAACTGACTATCCTCATGAAGTGGCACTGAAAAGAAAGCTTGTGACAGATCTACCACTGTGAACCATTCTGCATCACAAGGAATCTGAAACAGTATCACTGCTGGATTGGGCACTACCGGACGACATTTAACCACCATGTCATTCGCTTTTTGCAAGTCCTGGACAATGCGCACTTTCCCACATGGCTTCTTCAAGCCCATTATCGGTGAATTACATGGGCTGCTTAACACTTCCTTCAAAACTCCTTGTTTTAAAAAGTCTCCAATTATTTGTGCCACCTTCATCAAAACATCTGGTGCATATTATACTGTGGAAGCTGAGGGAACACTGCATTGGGCTTCAGAGTGATTTTAATCATCTGTACTCCCTTGATCAGACCCACTTCTTTCCCTGTCAAGTCCCAAACTTCTTCTTTTACTGTTCCCTGCAAGTCTGCATGCAACTCTTTCACAGTAAACATTGGGAAAAATTCAATCAACGGGTATTCTCCATAAGCGTTGTTAACCATCATTTCAGTCACCTGTTCTTCCTCATCATCACTATTTGTCTGGACTTCTATCTCAGTGTCTGAACAATTAATGAAGCATTTTGTCTTACACAGTAAGGGCCAGATGTAGGAAGTTCCGATTTTGCGAATCGGAAATTGCGAGTCGGTGCGACTCGCAATTTCCGATTTGCAAAATCAGATGCAGAACAGTGTCTCAGACACCATCTGCGATTCGCTATGGGGTCGCAAAGACCCACCTCATTAATATTAATGAGGTGGGTCGCATTCTGCGACCCCATAGCGAGTCCCTGCACTCACAGGGATGGTGGCCTGATTAAGACAGCAGACCTCCATGTCTGTGACTGCTTTTGAAATAAAACAGTTTTTTATTTTATTTTGCAGCCCGTTTTCCTTAAAGGAAAACATGTTGCAAAATAAAAAAATAACGAAACCATTTGGTTTCATTTTTTCAGAGTAGGCAGTGGTCAATTGTTTTGGGCAACATTCACAAAGGGTAAGGGATCCCATGGGGACCCCTTCCCTTTTGCGAGTGGGTTACCACCAGTGTGACACTGATGGTAACTGCAAATTGCTTTGCGACCGCATTCGCGGCCACAAAGCAATTTAGCATTGCAATGCGAGTCGCAAATAGGAAGGGGACATCCCTTCCTATTTGCGAGTCGCATTCACAATTTGCGAGTCAGTACCGACTCGCAAATTGTGAATGAGCATAGCGATGGGCATTTTGCATGGCGCAAACTGCGATTTTCGCAGTTTGCACCATGCAAAATGCTTCCTACATCTGACCCTAAGGGGCATATTTATACTCTGTGTGCGCCGAATGTGCGTCAAAAATGTTGACGCACAATCGGCGCAAACCCTGCCCCATACTTATACTTTGACGTCCGACCCCGCGGGCGTCAAAATTCCACCATGTGCGTAATATTTTGGAAGGGGGAACCAGCCTTGCGTTAATTATATGCAAGGTAGGCGTTCCCTTCCAAAAAATGACTTTAAGGCCTGTGCCCCATATTTATACTCTGACGTCATTTTGACGCACAGGAGGGGGTGGGCCTTAAAAAACGACGCACAGCCTGATGGGCGCCGTTTTTTAACGCCTGGGTCAGGGCATGCGTTTAGGGACCTGTGGGCTCGGAAGGAGCCCAGAGGTGCCTTCCGCTGCCCCCAGGGACACACCCTGCCACCCTTGCCCACCCCAGGACGACACCCAAGGATGGAGGGACCCATCCCAGGGAAGGAAAGGTAAGTAAAGGTAAGTATTTTTTTCAGATTTGTTTTGTGGCATGGGGTCCTGATTTAGGCCCCCTACATGCCACTATGCCCAAGGACCATGCCCAGGGGACATAAGTCCCCTGGGCATGGCCATTGGGCAAGGGGGCATGACTCCTGTCTTTGCTAAGACAGGAGTCATGTCAACGGAGGTTGGGCGTCAAAAAAAATGGTGCAAATCCGGTTTGAGGCCTGAATTTTGCCTCAGACCTGACTTGCCCCATTTTTTGACGCACAACCCCCATTTTCCCATACGCCGGCGCTGCCTGGTGTGAGTCATTTCTTTTTACGCACACCAGTCCGCAGCGCTGGCTAACGTCATTCCATAAATAAGGCGCCTGCATGGCGCGTTGGAATGGCGTAAGCCGGCGGTAAAATTTTTGACGAACAACTGCGTTGGCGCAGTTGTGCGTCAAAAAGTATAAATATTGGCCTAAGTCTCTTCCCAGTAGGGATACGGGACTTGAGTCGCACACCACAAATCTATGCAGTCGTTGATAATTTCCAATTTCAACCTGCACAGGTTCTGTGATTGTGTTTTCCAACTGTCTATTCTCTACTCCCACAATATGAACTGCCCTGCCTGAAAGAGGTAAATTCGGGACCTCTATGCTCCACACTGTAGAGCGCGTAGCTCTTGTATCCACTAAGAATGAGACCTTATAGCACATCACCTTTCCCTTCACAAAAGGTCCTCTCTGATCTACTTCAAGGGAAGCGGCAAGCATACAAGCTCCTTTATCCGAACTGTCACTCATCCATTCTTCATTTATTTCATCCTCACTGTGAAATAGAAACTGATGCATTGTGTTATTACTAATGTCTTGTCTCTGACCTGTGACCTGCTGAGTAAGCATCACCTGTTGCTGCTCTGTTGGGGCTTGACGTATCTGCATTTGCTGTCTAGTTACCATGGGGACCTTCTGCTGTATTGGTTGCAATTGGGTTAATTGTGCACGTGGCACCTGCATTTGCTGCACCAGTAAAACATTCTGTCCTCGATTCTGAACATTAGGAATAAATACTTTCATCTTGGGACTTTCACAGTTTGAAATGTACTGGCATCACCTTGCTGAACAACAGCATCCTGCACCATCAACGGACACACCCGCTTCCAGTGTCCGACGTTTCCGCACAAATGACACAGCAACATCTTTTTCATCCCCTGCATGTCATTCTGAACAACCACAGTCCCTAAGTCCGGACTACGAATCATGTAAATTCCACGTCATCGACCCCTCACTTGAGGCTGAAACATAACGGCTCTCTGCTGCGATGGCAAGGTGGTACTATAGCCCTGTTTCTGCTGCCTTTATTTGCATCACCATCGCTTTTTCTTTCCCTTTTTCTGTTTTAATTCAATCTCATCACTACAATATTTTGCAAACTGCAATACCTCATCAATCGGTTTTGCCTGCCAGCAAATTAAATGACTCTTAATCATCTGCCCTACTTCTGGTCTCAACCCTTCGACAAATCTGAACACAAAATGCAACATGTCTTTCGGCTCAATTGCTTCCTTACCACTGTACTCCTTGAATGCCTTTAACAATCTTTCATCATATGTATGTATTGACCCTTTAGACTCTTGGACATTTCTGTCAATCCTTTGACAATCAATATTTTTAGGAGAAATTCTTGTCTTCAGGAACTCGTTCACCTTATAATAATTTTTCATTACCTCAGGTGAAGGTGCACCTGTTACTCTGTCCCTTGGTTCACTTGTTGGCCAGTATACTGCTCTCTTACACTCAACCCACAAGTCAGCTGGTACCACTATCTCCAATAACGTGTTCAAGTCTTCCCACAGACATTTGGAAAGTTTCACAAATCTCTTTGTTTGTTGATACCACTCAACTGGTTTCTCTCTCAGTTTTGGGTAATCATTTGGAAAGGGCAATATGTCACTCCTGTGCCATGGAACATGAACAAACTGCCCTCCTGGTATCTCTCTCATCTGGAGCATCTTTACTGATTCCCTTTCTTTCTGTGCCTCTTCAGACCCTTCTTGTGAATCCCATCTGCATTTATCTTTTTTCTTTGTCCATCTACCTTCCACTTCTCTAATACTCCCCAAATCTGAGCACTCTGCAGCAATTCCCTCAAATGTGCCTTCATTGCTGCTGATCTTATGTGTTCAAAATCCTTTGCCTCGAAATCTAATTTGTAACTGCATTCCAAATGCTTAATTTTCTCAATGTCAATATCATGCTTCTCTGCTAGCTCTGCTAATTCAGAATGTACTCACTTCTCTTGTAATCTTTGGACACAAATATCTCAGCTCTTCTACTGTGTAAGATTCTAACCTGTTCATGCCCATTGTTCCCTCTGCTAGCTCTGTTGCTTCTATATTCAGCCTTACGTGATTCATCTGGTCTTCGCTCTTGGATGCATTTTGAGGAGTGTTTAAACTATCTAACCATTCACTCAATTGCTGAGCTGACAATCCCTGTAATGAATTGTTACTCACATTTGGCATTGGTATCAGTTGAACCACTGTACCTGAAACTTGCGGCGTCAAAAGTTTCAAACTCTGACTTGCATTTGGGCCATTCACTGCATCTGGAAGTGCTTCAAGTGGACTAAGATCCATTAAAGGTCTAGATCCATTGAAAGTCTGTCCCGCGGACGACATCATCTGCATAGGTGTGCCCAGTGAAATAAGTCATAGCAACATCCTCCTTTGCAGCAAGCTCAACTTCCTGCTCTGCTCCTAATTCTAGAAGATCCGGTGTTGTAGGTTGTTGTTCCTGTTTTTTACTTTTCTCTGCAGATTCAATTCACTGCTGACACAGTTCAATTTCAAATTCATGTTTCTCAATGACTGAAGACACTGCAGCAATGGAAGATACAGGCTTTGGTTTTATGTTTGTGCTCTTGATCCAGCCTTTTCATGCCCAGTGCAAAGTGAAGCAGGTACATTATTTTGATGGAAAAGTGAGGACGGCTTGATGCCAGTGGTGGCACTGGCAACAGATTACTTCTCCTCACTGACTACTTTCTTGAAAGGAACCTCCTTCTTCAGGACTATGGCCCTCATTACAATCCTGGCGGTCGGTGTTGAAGCGACGGTAGTACCGCCAACAGGCCAGCGGAAAAAAAATGGGATCACGACCATGGCAGAAACCGCCAACACAGACATCCACTTTAACACTCCGACCGATACGGCGGTAGAAACAAACACTGCGGCGTTAACCGCCAACAGACAGGCGGAAGACAATGTACCACCCACTGTATTACAAGGCACCAATCCTCCAGATTTTCCGGGCTGGTACCAACACCATCAAAAGCACAGCGGAAACAGTACTTGGAATGGAAACCACTCACCTCTCGACACCCTACGAGGAACCAGGAAGCCATGGAGCCCGAGTTACAGGTGCTACCAATGTTAGTTTACCTCCTCTTCTACCAGGAGCAGCAAAGATGGCGGCAACGACCACGGTGAGTACTGCACCTAGCACACAGGGGAGGGGAGAGGAAAAAGAGAGTGACACACACACGCAACACCCCCATCCCCACCCTCACCCACAATACCATACACACAAATACATGCAACAACATTACATATACACCCCGTAACCCTCTGGAAGAACGCAAGGACAAAAGGAAATGATTGTAACAAGTGTAATCATCAAAAATTCAGATATGGAAACAGGTCTGTAACAGATCATTATATACAAAGATGTACAGCAACTACACAAGTCCGAATAGTGTTCCAATCATTGTCCGTGGACTAGTGGTCCCAAAATGCATGAGCGAAGCCCACACATGACACCTGCCTCTAAATGGAGAGAACACTGCTGGGGCATCAGGTCGAAAATAAACAGGCACCTCAGGGGGATGGAGGGGGGGGCACCTCAGCCGGATGAATGGACGACACCACTGCTCTATGAGGGGGCTCCATGCCCACAGAATGGTCCTGAGGAGTGCAAAGCCACAGTCTCACAAGTCTCTCAAGTGGGTGGTTTGCCCACTGATTGGTCCTGGGGAGTGCAAAGCCAGAGTCTCACAAGTCTCTCAAGTAGGTGGTTTGCCCACTGATTGGTCCTGGGGAGTGCAAAGCCACAGTCTCTCTAGTGGATGCCACTGGGATGTTGTCCATGTCGGCTGTGGTGGCACTGTCAGTGCACGTCGCAGGGAAGATGGCGGTGGTTGTGGCGGTGTCTGTGGTGGAGATGGTGCTGGTGGTGCATGTGTCAGCACCTGTGGAGGGAGACAGCAGGACGTCTCCTGCAGCCACAGACGGCTGCCCACTGGGGATGATGCTGGGGACTGTTGCTGAGGCAGCAGACGTGCAGGTGGCGGTGTAGGTGGCGGTGGGCACCGCCGTACAGGTTGCTGTTCTGTTTGGCAGAAGGGGTGACACCAGTCCCTCAGCCGGAGGCTCTGTGCCCTGAGCTCACTTCCCTTTAGCCTTGTGTCCCTTCCCCACCTTGGAAGCCGCTACAGGGACCTTGTGACTGTCCCCTTTTGTCTTGGAGGAGGCCTTGCTGGGTGGTTGGTGCGGCTTTTCCCTACGGCATGTGGGCCCCTTCTTCACCATGGTAGGTGGCGAAATAGGGTGATCCTTGGCCTTGCTAGGTGGCACACTGGCCGCACTGATGGGTGCCGCCCGCGATGTTACTGGACTTGCAGGGACCACAGTGCTGGAAGATTTGGTGGCTGAGGTGCTGGTTTGGGATCTGGAAATCCTGGCCCTAGGGGAAGGACGGGTGGGGAGGTGTAGGGAAGAGGTCAATGTTAGCGAGGAAACGTTTTTTAGACACACTGGGACAGGAAGATGGAGGGGGTTTGGGAGTGGAGGATGAGGTAGTGATTGTAGGAGGTGTACGTCTGCTGAGTTTGGGTGAAGGTGCATGGGCTGGAGGTTGTTGTGAGGTGGATGGCTGTTGAGTGGGTGTGTATCTGTGTTTGTGTAGTTTGGGAAGAGGGCTCACAGACACACTGGGAGAGGACACAGGGGACGTGTGAATGGTAGTGGGGGTGGTGATTGCATGTAAGCCGTGTGTAGTGATGGGCGTGCTGGTGATGGAGGTAGTGGCTGAGGATGTAGTGCATGCAGGTGTGAGTGGAGACGAGACTGGGAGGGAGGAGGAGGACGTGGAGGAGGGGGACACATTGAAGGCAGTGGATGTTGGTGTGTCTGCATGGGGATGGTGCTTGTGTGAGTGCCTGTGGGATGTGTGGTGCTTATGTCTGCCATGTCCACTCGTGTGTTGATGAGTGTGCATGCTGGTCTGATGGTGTGCATGGGATAGGCTGAGGTAAAGGGATTGGGTTTGGGTAGTGGAAGTTGGAGGGGGGAGGCTGGACACAGAGACAATGGCTGCCATCAGCGCTGAGGCCAGAGCCTGAAATGCTCTCTGTTGGGCTGCCACGCCAGAATGAATGCCCACCAGGTATGCTTTGTTTGCTGCAAATGCCTCTCGACACCCTGGATGGCATTCAAAATGGTTGATTGCCCAACATTGAGGGATCTCAGGAGGTCAATAGCCTCCTCACAGAGGGCAGCAGGACTGACTGGGGCAGGGCCTAAGGTGCCTGGGGCAAAGGAGATGCCCACTCCCCTGGGTGAGCGGGCACAGGAAAAACACTGAGGGGCTGCTTGGAGGGCGGTGATGGTGGGGGGGGGTGGCAGATGTACCTGTTGATGCAGTGGGCACAGAGGTGCCTGCCCCCGCAAGGGAGAACCCATCACAGGAGGAGTCGCTGTCGCTGGTGTCTCATTCTGTCCCCGCTGTGGAGCTCCCCTCTGTCCCACTGGTGCCTTCAGACTACGTAAATTCACCCTCCAGGGCCATGTGGGTTGCAGCTCCCTCTTGCTCCAGTGGCAATGCTCCTCTGCCAGATGATGCTAATGCAAACAAGGACAGGGTGACAAAACAAAAAGGGGAGGAAAGACAGAAGAGACACATGGTCAATGCCTGCAACACCACTACTGTTGGTGGAGACAACACACATGGAGCAGCCCTATGCACTAGCCCATACACTAACAGTTCAGGGGAAAATCACATGCCCATGGGGGACTCTGCCTAGACCCATTTGATGCACAGCTGGAACCCACAGGAGCCTGACTAGGTGTAGAGGGGCCACTACCACTTTTAGCTTTGGAATGCCGCTGAGCCTGCAATACAATGGATCCACCTTGGCGCGTCTGCCCTGGCATCGGGGAAACCACAGCCCACTTCCCCCACCCAGAAACCTCATAAGGCGTGCAGAGGCAGCTGAATGAGACTGTACTCACCCCCTTGTGGCTGCTGTGATGCACTCAAGTGCCCATCCAACTCAGGATATGCCACCGCCAGACACCCCTTCCACGTTGGGAGGCCAGCCCCAGCTGGGCCTCCGCCGTCTTCTTGGTCCAGCAGTGCAGGTCCTCCCATCTTTTCCAGCAGTGGGTACTCCGTCTATGGTAGACCCCCAGGGTCTGCACTTCCTTGGCGATGGCATGCCAAATACCCTTCTTCTGGTGGGCGCTGACCTAAAGGAAAAGTGAAGTAAGAATGGATGTTACTCCCCCGTCTGGTTCTTCTTACTCATTGGACACAAACCCCCACCCTGTACCAGAAAAACATCCTCACATGCTGGCCTCTGCCCCCGTATCTTCCATCCACGCCACTCCATACATTCATGTACCATGCATCATGCTAACAGTGTACTCACCTGTTAGTCTGGAGGACCATAGAATAGAGTGTATTGGGGGAGGACCCCATCCACCAGCTTGACCAACTCCTCCGCGGTGAAGGCAGGGGCCCTTTCCCCAGACACTGTAGCCATTGTCGTTGCCAGACTGAGATCAGAGCCTCACTTGCAGTGTAGGTCTTCTCCTATTGAAGGTCAGGTATCAAGTGAGTGAACAGATAGAAAATGGCAGTCATGTCTGCGGTGGTGCATACCGTCACCACCAGCGTACATTCTCATTGGCTCCTGGAACCCATAGGGCCCAATGATAACCAATGCTGATTTGCGCTGTGGTCTACTGCGACGCTGCACAACGCCAGCGCAGTTACCTCATTTTCCCTGGTCCCTCCTTACAGATCAGGCAGCCGCCATTTCAGAGGGGCACATGGCAGGGCAACTAACTGCGTCACAGCACTTTTGGGCAGGAATACGGACAGACAGCGCCACACACCGATTACATAACGATTGTTCTAAACACCCTTGTGAAACCTATGTGGTGTATGACCCTCTGCTCATCCTTCTCCTCCATAGAGCACTTCCGCTGGGGCAAGTGATATGAAGTTGTCATCCTCCGATATGCAAACCACTGGTGGACCTGTCGACAATGGAAGACACATCATTATCACCTAGAGACTTGATCGTGCCACAATACATGAACTGTGTACCCAGTTGGAGCCAGACCTGATGTCAGATATCCACCATCCCACAGGTATCCCCCTCTAGTGCAGGTCCTGTCAGTACTCCGTTTCCTGGCCAGTGGTTCCTTTCAAACAACAGTGGCCATGGCATCAGGGGTGTCACAGCCAATGTTCTCTAACGGGTTATCCAGAGTGTTGTCTGCTCTGCTGAAACACATGCGCAGCTACATTGTTTTCCCTCAGGTGGAGGATTTGCCCACAGTGAAAGTGACTTCTATGCCCTGGGACATGTCCCCAACATCATTGGTGACATTGATGGTACACATGTGGCATTTGTCCCCCCCCACAGGAATGAACAGGTGTTCAGAAATCGCAAAAGCTACCATTTGATGAATATACAGATGGCATCTCCCATGTGAGTGCCAAGTATCCTGGCTGAGTGCATGATGCTTACATTTTGAGGAATAGCAGCATCCCTTATGTGATGGGGCAACTCCAGAGGCACCGTGTGTGGCTAATAGGTGAGCCCAAGGTCCCAACACAGTTGACATAGGCGTCTTGGTATGGGAGAGTCCCTAAGGGATGGAGGATGTCTAACAGTTGTCCCTCGATATTTGCAGGTGACTCTGGTTACCCCAACCTGTCATGGGTACTGACCCCAGTGAGGAATCCCAGGACAAGGGTAGAGGAACGCTACAATGAGGCACATGGGTGAACTAGGAGGATAACAGAGCGCACCTTCGGCCTCCTGAAGGCCAGATTCCAGTGCCTCCATATGACAGGTGGCTCCCTATATTACTCACCCAAGAAGGTGTGCCAGATCATCGTGGCCTGCTGTATGTTGCACAACCTGGCATTAAGACACCAGGTGCCTTTTCTGCAGGAGGATGGGCCTGATGTTGGTCTTGTGGCAGCTGTGGAGCCTGTGGACAGTGAAGAAGAGGAGGCAGAAGAAGAAGATATAGACAACCGAAACAACATCATCATGCAATACTTCCAGTTAGACATAGGTAAGAGACTGACACTGCTCCTCTCATATCGTACTACTGTTGGACATTGCCTGAATCTGCCTTTTTACCTCTGTGTATGGACCCTGACATGTCACTTTGGCTTTCCATTTCACAGATCTGGGTCACACTTTCTGCCTTCTATGTTTACTGATACCCAACAACTGTCAAACATTGGTATGTGAACATGAACAATGACATTGCTATATTACTGAGAGGTTGCAATCACACATTTGTGAAAGTACAGACTGACTCCAGATTGGGTGTTTATTTCTGTTCTAATAAGTGGAGGGGGCTGTGCAATGGGCTGGGGTGATGGTGGAGGAATGTTCATTGTAGAGTCCAGTTTCTTGGTATCACAGGTGCATTGTCCAAGGGGGCATAGGAAGTGGAGTAATTGCAGTTCAAAGTTGTCAGGGTGACAAAGTGGGACAAAAGGGTGAAAATCAGGAGAGTGTTATTTCCTGGCGAGGGTCTTGGCAATGTTCTCTGTCTTGTTCCTGCATCTCAGGGACTGTTTGCGGGCTGGTTCTCCTTCTGCAGGGGGTGAGGTGCTGGTGGCCTGTTGGTCCTGTGGCCGGACCTCCTGTCCACTACCGCCGGCGGAGGTGGAGGACTGTTCATTGTTCAGGCTAGTGTCAGGGGCCCGTTTGTGTGCCACTGTGTCCCTCATGGTGTTGGCCATGTCTGCCAGCACCCCTGCAATGGTGACCAGGGTGGAGTTGATGGACTTCAAGTCCTCCCTGATCCCCAGGTAGTGTTCCTCCTGCAGCCGCTGGGTTGCGTGGAACTTGGCTAGTTCCGTGCCCATTGTCTCCTGGGTATGCTCCCATGATGTTGGAGAGTGCCTCGTGGAGAGTGGTTTCCCTGGGCCTGTCCTCCCCCTGTCACACAGCAGTCCTCCCAGTTTCCCTGTGCCTCTGTCCCCTGAACTGTGTGCCCACTGCCACTGACACCAGGTCCCTGATTGTCTTGGGTTGGTGGGTTTGCCTGGGGTCCCTGTAGTGGTGGACACAGTGCTGATTGACGTGTCCTGGGGACAGAGGGATGGGCCTGCTGGGTGGGTGCTGTGGTGGTGTTTCTTGAGGGGGAGGTTCAGTGCTGGTTTGTGACTGTGGCAGGGGAACCGACTGTTGGGCCGTGCTGGTTATCTTGATCCCGGTGTGCAGAGCTGCTGTCATCACTGTGGGCCTCTTCTGTGGGGGAAATGGATATGTCTGGCACCTCTTGTCCGGTGACGTTGGGTATGGGTCCTGTGGGGGTGTAAATGCATAGTATTTGTATCTGTTTGTGCCATCTTGTGCAATGGGTGAGTTACCCTCTACTCCTATGCTTGCATTAATGTGTTTGCCCTTGTGTGATTAGTGATTTTGGGGTCTGGGTGGGTATCTGTACTGGACATACTTTGGTGATGGGGGTCCATGCATAGGTGTTGCATGCAGGGCTTGGTATTGGGATGGGTGGGTTGTGATGCTGGAGCATATGTGAGGTGTTGGAGAGATGGGGGTGAGGGTGAGGGTGGGGGTATGTGATGGTATGCAGGCGGGGTGGGGGATGTAGTAGTAAAGATTTGACTTACCAGAGTGCAGTCCTCCTGCTACTCCCGTGAGGCCCTCCGGATGCATGATTGCCAAGACTTGCTCCTCCCATGTTGTTAGTTGTGGTGGAGGAGGTGGGGGTCCACCGCCAGTCCTCTGTACAGCTGCCTGGTGTCTGGATACCACGGAACGCACCTACTCCCGTAGGTTGTTCCACCTCTTCCTGATGTCATCCTGTGTTCTTGGATGCTGTCCCACTGCGTTGACCCTGTCAACGGTTCTCCGCCATAGCTCCATCTTCCTAGCAATGGAGGTCTGCTGCCCCTGTGATCCGAAAAACTGTGGCACTACCTGGATGATTTCCTCCACCATGACCCTGAGCTCCTCCTCACAAAACCTGGGCTGTCTTTGAGGTGCTGGTGGTGTGGGTGATGTGTGAGGTGATGTTTGTTATGCTGTGTGAAATGTTGTGTTGGTGTGTGTTCTATGAGGTGCGTGGATGTTGTATGAGTGATGGTGTTGTGTGCCTGTGGATGCTGGTGTTGTGTTTGCTGTCTCTCTCTCTCTCAGCTTTTTGAAAACATATTGATATAAGTGGTTGTGGGTAATGTGGGTGTGTGTTTTATAGTGGTGTGAGTGTTTGGGTGTGGTGTATGTATGTGTATCAGGTGTGTGTATTTCGAATTGTCCAATGTGGTTGTGTTTTGTAAATGTGTGTTTATTTTGAGTGCGGCGGTGTGTGGCGCCAATGGATTATCGTGGTTGAAAGACCACCGCGTTGATTCGTGGGTCGTGATACTGTGGGCGTATTCCTGTTGACGTCACAGTATAGGTTTTGCTATCACCAGTTTATCAGTGACCTTTGGTGTGGCGGACTTCTGTGGGTGTCTGTATTGTGGCAGATTACGAGATGTGGGTCATAATACCTGTAGCGGATTTCTGCCACGGTATGTTGGCGGCCTTCAGCACGGCAGTAAGTGGGATTTACCGCCAGGGTTGTAATGAGGGCCTATGTTCTTTGTTTTAACATCAATAACCACTTAAGACAAACAGAAGGTAGAGGACGTTGATGTCGCTGTCAGTTAATTCACAGACTTCTCTCTGTCTCAGTCTTATGCATGACCTATTTCTCATGCACCTTCAAGCAATAAACATGAAGTAGTAAGTCAATGAGACCTTTTCACCCATATAATATATGTAATATTTGTCATCACCATCATCATTACAACTGGTAATGCTTAACTACAGCTAGACCCAGAAGAGTTAGTAAAAGCCTCATGTGAGTGAGTGGCACTCTAACATTGGCATTATGGGTCCCACAGGAGTTCTGCAGTAATCATGAGACACCAAAAAAATATATGCAATAAATGTTATCACCATCATCATTACAACTGGTAATGCTTTACTACAGCTGGACCCAGAAGAGGTGGTAAAGTCCTCATGCGAGTGAGTGGCACTCTAACATTGGCATTATGGGTCCCACAAGAGTTCTGCAGTAATCATGGGACACCAAAAAAATAAGTAAAAATAAAGGCAGCCATATGTCTGGCAACTCATGGAAAACTACTCAAAAAATAGGCCTGCTACCTTTAGAAAAATTCTCAAATGAATTTCCAAACACCATCAATACTTTGGTGTTTTGTGCAGGCAAAATGATGTGCAAGCAATCAAAATATATCAAGTTCAGGAGAAAGTCCACTGCATCGGACACTGACCACTCCATTTATATGGCCCTTCCAGAGCTTTATCATCGCTCTATTCTCGCTTTATCAGCGCATCATCATTCTTCTGCCATCAACATCTGCAGAACCACAATCAACCAGGGCCAAAACGGAGATGAGATCTTGTGGAAATTCTTTTCTTTTCCACCTAGCCAAAAATTGTATATGTGAAAGAAGATATGTGCACCTTTGCAAATAGATGCTCCATAATTTTCAACCTTGCCAGTATTTGGACGGATATACTGTATGTAGGAGGTGGAAGCACCTACGGTCTATGCATCCTTCCCACATAGCTCATGCAGAGTGTGAAGGAGCACAACGGGGATCAGAAAGAAAAGACAATGTGAGACTGTGAGGCCAGAGCCACCATCAAGAGAAAGAAGACAACAATATACAGCATTTTGCTACCTACTATAAACTCAAAAAGCTGCAGCTTCTGGTGAGCCAAATAAAATAATTTTCTGAAAAGCAATTCAGGGCCATCTCAGAAAAGAACACATAAAATTGTACAAAAACTGAAGAAAAAAATATTTTGCATGTTAAAAATATAATAGTTGAGCACTGTTAAAAAAAGCTTTTAAAATGTTTCAAAACAAAAAAGTTAAACAAATTGAAAAACAACACACAAAAACTATAAAAACGCCCTGTGTCCAAGTTTGTTTGCACATAAACAGAGGCTGTGTTGGAAGAGGATCAGGTTGGATGCTTGCAGAGGGTTGATTACAAGGTCTTGCTGGAGGACAGGACATATGCCAAATGCCCACTGACCATGGATGTACACCATGTTTTGTGGGGTTGCCCATGGAAGAATATATTACACATGCTACATTTAGAATATAATATAAACAGCAATTCACTGAAAAAAAACTAAAGGTTAAAGTCATGTTATAGTTAGGTATGGTAATAAGAAATAAACCTATGTAAAAAAAGACAAGTAATCTACCCAAAAAACAAATTTTAAATTAACATTATAGTTAGGTAATCAAATGAGACAAGAACTAATGTTTAAAACTCCAAAGAACACTGAAATTCACCAGTTACAGAGTAATCAACTGACTAACTTGCAACCCTGTATTTAACCAGTTATGCCCTTACATATTACTTCACTGATGACATCTCAAATGATATAATTGAAGACATCACTGATGTTATGTGTAGCCAAGTTTGTTTTGCAATTCTTTATTGAGAAATCAGAACAGAACAACAGAAAAAGTGGAGGGAAGATGAGATGCCATTCATGAAACAATATTAGAGCACAAGAGTATAATACAAAATGAAGCAAATCACTGGCTATATGGCATGTTGAGTTTCCACTGAACAGGGACACTTGAAGAGCGAAGAAGGGCACTCCCAAGGAAGGCTCGTAAGTCCACATTTCCTTACAAAATAATCAATGGGATAATGGAGGGGCGTAAAGAAAATAGGAAAATGATAAAAGCGACCAAAAGGAAAAGCAAAAGGAAGCAGGGAGTCCATACTCGCATCCACACGTCTAGGGGTTGGGGGAGAGGGCGGGAGAAGGGGAAAGAGTGGGAACGAAATGGAAGAGAGGGAGAGAGGAGGGGAAAAGATGGAAAAGGATGGAATAAGGTGGGAAACAAGAAGGAAGAGAGAATTGGAGAAGGCGGAAACAAGAGGGAAAGAAAGAGCGATTGATACATGCACATATCTGACTAGGTAGCATCCCAGGAATAAAGCCAATGTGGTATAATTTAGCATACAGCCAAACCATTAGGGGTGGGTGTGCATGCAGTTATTGACTAGCAGGCAATGTCCTGGAGGAAGGGAAGCAGGTGTGAAGAAAGGCCTCTGTCCTGTCCTGAAGTTTGTAGATGACCTGCTCATGGGAGACTATCTGTTACAGTGTCATGAGTCATTCATAATAGGAAGGGAGCATGGGGGACCGCCAGTGGCGGAAAATGCTAATTTTAGCTGTGGCGAGAGACGTATGCAAGAGAGAGCCCTGTAGGCAGGAGAGGTCCAGGGAGTCTGCGAGGTCATGTAGAAGTATCAGGGGCGAAACAGAGGAGTCACAGCCAGAAGAGTCTTACTCAACGAAATGCCAACTACCTCCCAGAAAGGTCATATCGAGGGGCAGTCACAGAGGACGTGCATAAGGTTCACAGCAGGTTTATCATGGTGGCCGAGGTAGCAATTTGAGTGTGGTAACAAGCCATCTGGCAGCCAAGTTTGGAATACATTACTATATGTTCCTCAGCCCATGGCTGTACAGCAGAGGTAAAATTAATTCTTGCAGGATTATGCTACCTTGTGATAGTGAAGAAGGCCCTGACCTCTCAGTGCTAAACTACAGACAGAGGGGGCACTGCAATCCATTCTAGGCTCATTAGTGAGCATGGGAAAATGCAAAACATGTTCCAGGAGCTAACATCTAATGAGAATTGTAATAAAACTGTGTTAAAAAAACAAACTGAAATGCACAGTTAGAAGTGTTATGTTGTAAAAGAAAAAGCTACTAAGCTTAGAGAGATCCATTTGATATGAAAGCAGCATATTTCTCTTAAAAAAGGTTATAAAGCAAACCATAGTTTGGACCTGCTATTACAGAAACGGACGTACTCACTGCAAGATGGACCGAGACTGACAACAAAACCGTGACCAATAAGACTCCAGAGAACCTGGGACCAACAACAAAAGACTTTCCTTAGCCTGACCAGAAAAGAGACAAACCCAGAGATCACACTGTTATAAATGTTATAGATAAGGGACTGCAATGGATTGAATTCAGAATGGAACAGAAAATCTCAGAGGAAAGAAATACTGGAACACAGGATAGACAAGAATCAAGAGCAAGTAACCAGACAATAAGAAATAATGAAAGTCAGAGACTGAAGACAGATACTACATTAGCACTAGCTCAGAGAACAATAGAGATGGTAAGGAGACTGAGAGGAAAACCATAGCAAGAAAACATGAACAGGCTTCAGAAATTAAGAACAGGGATTCTGAGATCAAGAGCATGAGGTAATCAACATGTATTGGGATACAGAATACCCTTTTCGTACAGAGAAACTGGAACTAGGACTTAGAACAATTTATTTATTTTAATTTAATTTTTGCAATTTTATATAGCATGGATATAGCCCGAATGCATCAGAGCGCTTTACTACACACAGAATACAGAGTTACAATGGGTACTTGCTTATGTCAAAGTATGAATATAGGAATTACCTCAAGAGGCAGTTACAACAATAGGGCGGCGGACATGAATAGTTAAACAAAGTAAATCAAGGTGCATTGGAGAAAGTAAATAAGTCTGGTAAAGGGTGAATTAACCAAGATGTCTGTCAAATAGGAGGCGCTTGAGGTCCTTTAGAAGGTCGCTAGGCAGGAAGTTAGATGGAGTGAGGGAGGCAGAGTTTCAGATTCTAGTGGTGCTGCCAGAGATTCATATATTGTTCTCGTCTGAATGTGGGAGGGTTCCAGGAGCAGAGATTGGGCATTTCTGGAGCCCCTATTTGCCCCAGAGACTTTCAGTTTTTTGTTAAGATAGAAGGTGGAGGAGGAGTGCAAATTCTGTGGATGATGCAAACCATTCTGAATTTTGTCCACTCGTCAATGGGAAGCCATTGGAGGGTTCGCAAGGCAGGGGAAATGTGGTAAATTTCTTGAGACCTAAGAAGAAGAATGCTGCAGCATGTATTGTTGCTTTCAGTGGGCCTAGGTGAACTTTGGGAATGCCCGATAGAAGGGCAATTCCATAGTCTAGTCTGAAGAGAACAAGAGACTGAACCACTGTTTTTAGATCCTGTCACAAAATAATTTGTCCGATGCGACAAAGCTGCCTAAGTTGGTGTTGCGCACTCTTGGCCATGGCTGATATGCGGCTGTGGAGATTAATATGATTGTCCAGGGTGATTCCAAGTGATCTGCCATTTGTGACAATAGCAGGGCAGCCTACAAAGATGGGAAGGTTGACCTTCCAGTCTTGTACGTACGTTTTTGCTTTTGGGGTGAGATCAAACAAAATTCGGTTTAGTTGTGTTGAGTTTTAAATGGTGGTTAGACATCCAGTTTTGAATCTTTGAGAGGGTGTCTGAGAGCAGGGTAATGTCCTCTAGATTTTCAAGTATATTTGGGTATAGTTGGCATAGAGGTGGAAGACAATCCCAGTGTTTCTGAGAATCACACATAGGTGGTCATTCTGACCCTGGCGGTCTTTGACCGCCAGGGCGGAGGACCGCGGGAGCACCGCCGACAGGCCGGCGGTGCTCCAATGGGGATTCCGACCGCGGCGGTAAAGCCGCGGTCGGACCGGCACCACTGGCGGGGTCCCGCCAGTGTACCGCGGCCCCATTGAATCCTCCGCGGCGGCGCAGCTTGCTGCACCGCCGCGGGGATTCCGACCCCCCCTACCGCCATCCAGATCCCGGCGGTCGGACCGCCGAGATCCGGATGGCGGTAGGGGGGGTCGCGGGGCCCCTGGGGGCCCCTGCAGTGCCCATGCCACTGGCATGGGCATTGCAGGGGCCCCCGTAAGAGGGCCCCTACATGTATTTCACTGTCTGCTGCGCAGACAGTGAAATACGCGACGGGTGCAACTGCACCCGTCGCACAGCTTCCACTCCGCCGGCTCGATTCCGAGCCGGCTTCATCGTGGAAGCCTCTTTCCCGCTGGGCTGGCTGGCGGTCTGAAGGCGACCGCCCGCCAGCCCAGCGGGAAAGTCAGAATTACCGCCGCGGTCTTTCGACCGCGGAACGGTAACCTGACGGCGGGACTTTGGCGGGCGGCCTCCGCCGCCCGCCAAGGTCAGAATGAGGGCCATAGTGGTTCTGGGTAGAGGTTCAAGAGGGTTGGGAAGAGGATCGAACTTTGGACGACACCTTAGTGAATACTGACTGGTCTCGAGAATGAGTTGCCCATTTTCAAAATTTGGGAATGGTTGGATAGGTAGAGGAAAACCAGTTGAGGACTTTTCCTCCACATCCCATGCGTAGGTCAAGAATAGGAAGGAGGTCATGATAGTTGACAACGTTGAATGCTGCAGCTAAATCCAGGAGGACCAGGAGGACCAGACCAGGAGGAAGGAGTTGCTGGAGTCAAGAATTCTAAGGGAATCATCCACTATTTAAAGGATCGCAGTTTCTGTACTGTGAACCTTGAAGAAACCCAATTGGAGAGTGTCCAAGAGGTTGTTTGTTTGGATGTCTGAGGGTAGTTGGGATGCTACGCAGCTTTCAATGACTTTGCCTAAAAATGGGAGTGTTGACACTGGGTGGTGTTGTTCAGGTTCTCTGGATCAAGAAGTTACTTTTTTTAAGAGTCAAGTGATTTGACCCATTTTTAGTCTTTCTGGGCAGAGGCCCTTATTAAGAGAGGACTTGACTAAGTTGGTCCATAGGGGCAGTAGGCATGTGGCAAGAGATTTGCTGATAGATCCTGGAATGGCGTCCTGATGATAGTTTGAGGGTTTTACTTTAGAGATAGTTCGTAGTAGGTCCTGCTTGGAGATTTGAGAGAAAGATGACCATGGTTGTATTGATTTGCAGATTAGAGATTCAACCATTTCAAGACAGTTGTTGATGGGAAGCGAAATATGGATGTGTCTACCTTTTTATTGAGAAATCCACAAAGTCATTGCAACAGGCCTCGGATGGCTTGGGAGCTGAAGTGATAGCGGGGTTAGTAGACTGTGCAATAACTTCGAACAGGTGATTTAGTCTATTTTTTGCGGAATTCACAAGGGCTCCATTATGAGAAGATATAGCTCTGAGGATTTGGTTTTTGTATTGTTTTCTCGCCATGCAAAGCTTAGTCACACTCAGAAAGGATTGTGCTTTTCTCCTTCCTTTCTCATATTTTCTGATAAGCTTTCATTCTTCATAAAGCTCTTTAGGGAGTTACGGTGTAGAGGATTTTGGTTTGGATAATTTGCACTTCAGTGGTGTGTATTTCTCAATAAGAGATTCCGTGCAGGAGTTGAACTTGTTGGTAGCCTGGTTAATGTTAAAATGGGGTGTGATCGTAATTAGAGTGGGAAGGGCTGTGATGGCCATGGTTTCTGTGTCAAGGTTGGATGTGTCTCTAAACCATATTTTCTCTTTCTTGGGTTGCCCATAGGTATTGATGTAAGAGCCATTTAGAGAGTACGGGATCTACATGTGATAAGACCAGTCCATTGGAATGGGGTTACGTGACTTCAGGTAGGGGGAATTGGAGATTACCAGGTCCAGAACAGCACCTATGTGGTGTGTAGGTTTATTGCTGTGTTGTTAGAGATTGTTGACATTGAGGGGGGAGGTAAAAGTGTGCACATCACTATTGCCCACATCTCCCCAGTGGATGTTGAAGTCACCAAAGAAGATATTGTTGTCAGAGCTGATAATTTGAGTGGTGAAGAAATCTATTCATTCCTCGATTAAGGTGTTGTTTTGACCTGATGGATGGCAAATCACATTTAATCTGAGGTTGGAGGTAGTGGATGTGGACAGTTCCACTGACAAGCTTTTGAAGTACTGAAAGTGAGTCATTGGGAGGATTCAGCATCTTAGAGACTATTGGTGAATGAGTGCAAGACCTCCACAGTGTCTTTCTTACCAGTCACACCACAAAATGGAGTAGTTGAGAGGAAGAAGAAGGTCAAGAGCATGGTTAGATGAGGCATTGAGCCACATTCCCGTAAGGATCAGGATGTCAAGGTTATGAGTCAAGATTGAGTCTGATAGCTCAAGACAATGTTTGACTGCAGAACGACAATTGTGTAACATGCAGTTCAGGGAGAAGTTGTTAGCTGTCTCACTTGGCTGATCCAGGAGGGTAGCTGGGTTTTGCATCAAGTTTTGATGGGATGAGCGTGTCCTGAGGTAGTGCGTGTGAGTTTTAATGCAGTCAGAGATGATAGTGGAGATCTGGCAGCCCCCTGTGGGAAAGGAGGGGGTAGCAGGTAGATAGGAGGAGGGGGTAGCGGAATTTGAAGCTTCCAACTCTTTAGGAGATGGATTAGGTTTGAGTTGTCAAGGGGAGGTTGTGTTCATTTGGGTCTGGGTAGGCGGCTGTCTCTCTATATGCTAGAAAGTTGTGGGGGGACAGTCCACAGGGGGTGATGAGGATAGGAGTGGCAGGAAGATAGAGAGTCACTAAGCTGGTTTAAAGCCGAAGTGAGGATGTCCATTCTTCAAGAGAGGTGTGAGAATGAGCAATGGAGCTCGTTGAAAAGGGCCCAGTTGAGATCGGTGGGAGGATTGCGGTAAACTGTTAGGGATGGTTTCAGTGGGGTTGAGGTGTAAGAGGGGGAAGGTGCTGGTTGTTGGTGTCTGGTGATTAGAGATGTTGGGGTAGGAGGTGAAAAAAAGGGGGGATTTGTCGGTAGATTGTGGTGAGGAAAGAGGGTGGCAACAGCAACCGGAGTGGGAGATAAACGTTTGTGGAAGGTTGGAGAAGAATGGCATGGAGATGGTTTGTGGGAGGTATGCTCATGGTCTGGGATAGATAGTGGGCAATGGGTTGTGAGGGGCATAACGAATTGTGGGAGAGTTCGGGTGGACCAGAAGGGGGGAGAGTGGGTGGAGGGTATTGTGGGTAGACGGAGGGGGGAATGGGGATGATTGTAGGAGGGCCTGAGGGTGAGATAGATAAAGTTGATTGTGTTCAGAATTGTGTTGCTTAGAACATGAGTTTCCAATTGTTATAAATAGATATAGAAGGGTACCCGAGAGGCCAAAGAGATAGAGCAGCATTTGAGTTTGGATCCAAAGGGTATTTTGGAGAGAGAGGAGGATGGGAGAAAACTGTGCAAGGATCTGATTCATAGGTCAGTGTTGTGTGTGAAGAGCTGGAGGTCGGTTTTAAGGAAACCTTTGCGTTGACAGTGGTATAAGTCTGCAAAGAGGGTTTCTGGGAAATCTCTCAAGGTCCTGATTTTCACATTTTTCATTGCATTTTTGGAATGATTTGGGGGTATTAATCATAAAAGCATTTTAACCAGATTTGGAAAAGGGTTCTACAGGGGAGCTGGTGGCAGTGGATGTTGAGGAGTGGTTGGAGGCTGATGGGAGATTTAAATATGGTTACCTAGGTTGAAGACTTACGGAAGCAAGGAACTGCTGTCAATTCATTAAATGGGTGGTCAGAAGCCCAGAAGGGGAACATAGAAATTCTGGATATCATGGTAGAAATGAAAGGCAGAAAAAAAGCTGAGTAAGTGAAGCTGAAACAGACAGAATGCAATACTGCAAAGGGAAGCCACAAGAAAGCAAGGCACTGCAAAACACAGTAGAAGGAAAAATTATTCTTAGATTTTTAAAGATTCACCAGTGCAGGAAACTGAAATGGAAAGGAGGATCTACCAGAAATAGTAGCTTAAGCGCACATTCTGAATGTAGAGGCCAACCTCAACTCCTCTCTACCAGCGCACATCCACATAGGGTTACTGCAGCACAGAACATGTGTGAGTTAGCTGCAACATAGTGCGAGTTAGAGCAGTTAAAGTCCCTCCTCCATCCCTGTGATTGATAAGGTGCATAAAAGTTCCCAGAAGTAACAAGTGGACAGAACAAAACCCTGGAATGGAACATAGATTGAATCTTGTTTTGGAACATAGCCGGTATTCATGCAAGGAAGCACATAGGCATGATGAAAGTGGCAATGTGGTATTTATTTGTAGTGTAATTAAATTCACTAAAAATCTCCTCTTCAGCTCTTAGCTGTCAGTCTGGAATAAGACATACAAGTACCATAATGCATCAGTAGGTGGTAATTAAATCATTTGAACAGAATATGGGCTTGATCTTGTTTCCAAGTGGATAAGGAGAGTTTGTGAATGGTCATCAGAGCATGCCACAGCTTCCAAACTAGTGTTCATGATGGAGGCAAGGTCATGGAAGGTCTTCAGGAAGCTCCACTCCATGGCAGAATAGAAGGATCCTGACAAACTCGCTTCATGAGGACTATTGCTCCACACCGGAGGTAAACCGAATCCTCACATGAGTATGCTCGCTTGTGGTAGAAAAGGGCTTACTGATCTCTTAGTGCTGAACTGCAGATAAAGTAAAAAAAGACCCATGCAGAGCTTCTGTGGGAAGCTATAAAAAAAGAATACTCCATTTCACAATAGTATATTTCTCTATAAGCTAACACCATACATTGTTCAAAGTTTTCCTGGCATTATAAACAAAATCCTTGTTCTATCTGTTCAAATATTGTTTTGAATAAACAAACAAATACCAACCCTTGATAGCAATTGCTAAATCAGAAAAAACTCAGTCGTCATAATAACTAGAACACAAATTCTAAAATGTATTTAAGCAGCCTTAAATATTAAGCTGACCATCTGCAGAAACACCATTAGCAGTTCCTGTGTAGCATTTCTTGATTTGAAAGTAATCCTGTCTGGTTAGAGGTTGGTTAATTTTGCTTACAGTGAAGGGAAGGCACCGAACAATATTCATTTTACTAGGAGAAGTAATCCCAGTAACATCAAGCACAGCCATCTTGTTTGTAAATATTTGAAAGGTAGGAGAAACTGCAACACTGAGTCCTATTTCCAACAGAAATAGAGTACTAGGGTTTAGGGAGACAGGTTATTACCAGCAAATGTTAAAAGCTGCAGTGATAAGAATCAGTAGTCAGCAGAGCAGATCTGTTATAGGATGCCAATTAGGTAGAAGGAACTGATGCGATAATTTAATTCAAAATTAGATTTTTGACTTCAGACAATAGTGGATTCAATGAGGTGGAGCGATATATAACAGACACTTGAATATTTTGAAAACAGACAGCATTGTTTCTAAACACATCAAGGAAAATCATGTGATTAGGTACACCTGAAGTAGCTCACTGAGATATGTTGGTAAAGAGTGCTGTCAGTGAGTTTGTATAGGGTAGTAGCCAAATAATGAAAACAAACTGTCCCAATGATGCCCTGGATACCGAATAGCAGAATCCCAAGGGTCCCTAAGGAGAAGAGGTCTCAAGAAAACTACACACAAACCTACAAAGAATAAAGAAACATGTGTATAAACAGATACAGTGAAAAATGTATTTCATTATAAACTTCATTGCAATTATACTATAAAGCAATACTTCAACCTGATATATATACATATGACACTATAGTGAGATCAGTACTAAATGTGCACCCTGGAAAAAACAAGTTATAAAAAACTGGAAAAACGCAATCACACGTCTTCATTCACACAGTTTAAAAACAAGATAAAGTTTCAAGTAATTGCCTTGAAATCAATACGGAAATAGTCAAGCAGGACTATGAGATATAATATACAATCATGCCTAATGGGCTATTTCATCTTTACAATAATTACATAACTATATGGTGGTCCACTAATTTCATAAAATCATAATTATAGAAAGCCCAATATGAGGGTCCACGGTGTCTTAATCTTTAAGATCTTTAGTCTCTTTTGATGAGGATGAATGAATTGATCTTAAATTACCAAGAGATTTCCATGTTGGCCATAGCAATTATCTCATAGTCATTATACGGTGCCGACATACGTTTTGGTGACTGACGACCAAGAAGAGGTTGCCCACCTTCTTCAGGGCACTGACTTTTGTATGTTAGAATACAATTCGAGGCAGCAATAAATGGCATAACATCCTCCTAGATATGTGCCTGCAATGTCATAATGCCAAAGAGAGGATAGGGGCACTATTAGCCCAATCTTGATGGCACTGTTATCAGCATCTGATATGATTTTCACTGTAAAAGAAGTGGAGAGCCGATGGTTCCCCAAAAGGGTGCTCCGGCCGAGTCCATTGAAATCGCTCTGACGAGCATGCAGCAGGAGGGCTCCTGTCATGTCAACTCCCCTCTATAATAAAATAATAGAGTCAGGGCCTGGTAGGATGCTGCGCGGGCATCCGCACAGCAAACAGCTGTCTTTTGGGGGGGGCACGTTAGTCTATACCAGGTATTTAGAATTTCCATGTTCTGTTTTTAAGAGGTGAAACACAATGAATCTCTTGACTAGGGGCCGGTGTAATGCCTGTAATTCAGTCACTTGAAATTATCAAAAAGTTCTACAAGATTATTTATAATTACGTCAGAAGAGTAATTAGTTCTGAATGCAAAAATGCCCCCTCACATCCAAATTGGGCACAAGTATGATAAAAAAGAGTACTAAATGCAGGGAACTTAAATAGCAAGTCCGGGCAGCTGTTCATGCCCACTGTACTCTTGAGGCAGGATTTTTCCCCCAGCTTACTCCATTCAGCACTATTTTATCAGTGAAAAATGCCATCTCATGTCCTAAATGGGTACAAAAATGAATTTTGTGCTAAAATATAGTGTTAAATGCAACAGAACATGAACAGTGAGCGTGAGCAGTCACTTGTGCTTGCTAAATTGTCTCTTGGGGTGGTATTGCCTTCCCCCAAATTATTCTTAAATGTGCAAGCAAGATTAATCACATTATTATTAGAAATTTCAAATCAAAGGGTAATGAAAATTAGGCACAGGCCTACTCTTGACATGGTCGCTTGAGGTGTTGTCTTCAATTAAGATTCCATTTCCACTGTGCCCTCTTGGGCTATGTACATGTTGCTGTTTCATATTTGAGATTACTTTATTCTTTTGATTTGACATTATGACTTCTAGAAGTGTACGTATTTTAGTGTTACTATTTGGTTTGTGAGTCTGTGGATGTTATGCCATTAATTGTGTTTGACCAATGACTTTGTGTTTCACCACCGCGCATATTAGTTGTTCAAGGTTCATCAGGAGCACATTACATGCTGTATTCAGTTTAGCTGCCTATTGGCTTTACGTGGCATTAGACATTACATTCTGCATTCAGTTTAGCTGCCTATTGGCTTTAACATGGCATTAGACATTACATTTGCTATTTAAGTTAGCTGCCTATTGGCTTTAACGTGGAGTTAGACATTGCAGTTGAGACATTGCAGGTGAGCTGTGTTTTTCCACATAGTGGACCACGCTGTGCTTTTCAAATTGAATTCACACGAACCCTAAAGTGATAAGAGAGCGTATATTTGGTGTTTTCCTTTCTGCTCAGCCTTTGGAAGAGGAGAGGCTTAGTAGATCTGGCCAATCTCCAATGGCTTGTTTTATTTCCTGTGTCTGAGAGGAAGGGGCAGGCTTTTTTACGGTGGCCCTGGGCAGCAGCAAGGAGAGATTCTCCAGGACTTCACTCAGGAGCGGACATCAGCTGCCTGGCCTCCCGTTTGGGTGGAAAATGTTCTTCTTGCATTTGAACAGGAGTCATCAACTGGCAGGCATGAGAAGGATGACGAGTAGTAATAGGCCATACGGTGATGCAATTTTGACTTTTATTCTTTGCTTTGAAGTTATGCTATAATATAATCACATGTATTTGCTGTGTACATTGCAATTGAGAAGTACTTTGATATATTTTGCTTTCATTGCTGCGACTACTTTTAAACGTGTGCTTCCAACATACTAATCTCGCCTTTCAGGAACCTCGTGGTGAAGTAATAATAATAAATGTCTTCTTTAAACTAAGAAGTGCATTCCAGAGAAGTTTTGTCAGATTGGTCATAAGATAAGAGAAGGAAAGAAAAACAGTGGAGAAGTATTTTTATGCCCACTTTACATATTTAACATTGTTACAAGTCATTGTGCCTGAAAAAGAGGAGGTGAGAAACCCAGATAGTTATGTTACTTAGGGTTAACATTTGTTTTTTTTAGGGTATGTGGAAAATCCAAGATGGCACCCTTGTGCTAATATCTATGCTATAGATTCTATGTGCATATGAAACATTTGCTTTCTAGAACTTGAATGAAACCTTAGTAGTATAGTGGCATATTAATGCCTTCCACTGCTGACTTGGGGAAGAGGGGTGCAGGCAATGACCACTGCAAGTACTTGTGTGGAAAAGGCTGCTTTATTGGCAAAGATGCACAGTTGCAAACAAAAACCTGGCCTTCGCGTACAAAACTAAAATCTCACTAAACATGAACTTATCCTATCTCCTCCATCGCCTTCCCTAAAGTACCCACCCTCTCTTGATCATTTTGTAATGCAATTGTCCTCCCAATTGCACTATACTCAGTCCAACCTTAACAGGACTTTGAGATTGTCAACCTGTAAACCACTGAATTTATAACATTTAAAACCAACCTTTAAAGCCTGTCCCATCTGAGTTTGCTTTCATGTACCCCTGTCTCTCCAGCCTACCCTGCCCCCATGGCCAACCATGAACTGTGCGAAATGAGTATAGCCTGACCTCCACCTGCCATGCTTTTGCCTCAAGCGGCAACCCTGTACAAAAATACCCCTTCCTTGTGTACATAAAACAACCAAAGTCATCCCAATCTTCTAGAAACAGATGTTCCAACCCTCCTAATAACTAGCAATAGAACTATAGAAGAGGGAAGGGGGTGGGGGAAAAACCTGCAAAGGCCTATGATCAGCCATGGTGTCACCAGATAGAAAATGATGACCAGCCCTAAAATGGCTGGCTATATATCTCAACCCACCATCTAGCCCAAAGAACCTAAAGGAAGCCCATGTAGATCAAGGACTGCACCATACCTCAAATTTCCCCTGGGAGGAGACCTCCCCACGGACAGGTCTGCCCAAATCCCTATTGAGGAAAAGGGGTTCACTCAATGACCACTGTACATACTGTGTGTAATAGGCTGATTTGTAGGTGCACTATCACAAACAAAAGCCTGGCCTTTGCCTCACAAAACTAAAACATCACTAAACATGAACTTATCCTATCTCTTCCACTCCCTCCCCTAAAGTGCCCTTCCTCTCCCAATCATTTTGCAATGCAATTTCTCTCAGTTGCTTCATACTCAGTCCACCATATCAGCACTTTGAGATTGTCAACCTGTAAACCACTGAATGCATAACATTTGAAACCAACCTTTAAAGCCGGCCCGTCCTGACTTGCTCCCATATACCCCTGTCCCTCCAGCCTGCCCTGCCCCCAAGCCCAACCAACTGTGCAAAATGAGGATAACCTGTCCTCTACCCACCATCCAGAAAAAGGTCCTAACAGACTTTATTTGCCCTCCCAGTACCTGCTCTTTATTAGACCTTCAATGCTGCTTTCAGTGTCTCTTTCACTTGCAGTAAGTAGAGTTCCATGCCCATGAAGGACAAATGTACTCCACCATCTCTAAAGAATTATTTAGCCTCAAACTTAATATCCCCATGCTATTGTCTACCAATCCGCTTTTCTTTGCAAATTAATGTAATCTCTTTATTCAATTTTTTGTGCGCCTGGTCAATAGCCGCTGGGCAAATAGCCCCATGCCACGCTCTGCTAGGCATAAACTCTGTCCATATGATATGGCAACCATGCCATTGAGCTTGAATGTCCTTTAAATCCAGCTTTTTTTGTTTATTTACAGCTAAACCTTTTGACACCACCAAATCATTTTCCCCCAAATAGAGCAGCAGTAAGATGTTGAGTCATGTCCCCTTTCTCATAAGTGTGTTCAAGCAAGGAATTAACTCCCGCCACAACATACCCCCTTTACCACGCCATTGCAAGTGGTATAGTCTGCTGTCAAACCCCAGTTGTATACCTAAATGAGACTGCTGGGCTTGTCTCTCTGACCTCTTAAAGAAAGAATGCCCCATGAATCAAGTATGCAAGGCCTCTGCTTCTGGGCCCGCCACCGAACCTGTAATTTCCCATTCCCCTAACATATCTCTGGATACTATCTGCTGCCCATCTGCCCATTTGCGTGTTTTGATCCCTGCCCCATCCTTGCTGACCCACTTCCTTGGCCATGCCCATACAAAAAGAGAGTGTACTGAATTGCATACATCTTACTCGCCTCAGGGCTTTGTGCAGTATGGCCAGGTGTTGAAAGGCTGTTACTGGTTTCCGTGTCTGTGTACAAACCCCCCCCGAGTCGACCCTGACAGCTTGAAGTTGTCAACCTAAATGCACTGGGCAGAGTCTGAACTCAAAGGGACACAAAGAAACCACTACACCCTTACCTCGTTGGTCAGTTTTGGACCTACGCAGCTCCAGTTGTACACCCTGACTTGTGAAATGGACATCTTGCCCAGTCTGCCTGCGCCTCCCTTGCTTCCCAGCAGCTCAGACTCCCTGAAAAATTTCTAGAACATGAGTGCCCTGAACATTAATGTTTATTCTGCATCAGAGCACAGATCGGAAAGAACACCTATTAGCTGACCCAGCGGCGCTACTGTGATAGGCTCCCTCTTCTAATTGTCTGCTCCTGACTCTCTTGCCCAAACCTCCAGTATTCTCTTGCCCAGTTCCCCCACTGAAGAGGAGTATCCCCAAAGCCATTTGCCCCATTAAAAAAAATACCTGCCAATTTCCAGATAATGGTGACTGTGGACTGCCTCCTCTCAATAAGTGAAAGTGTGTATTGGACAACATACTCTGTCTTTGTCCATGTGTACAGCCTGCATCACACCCCAGGACTTAGAAACTCAGACCATGCCTATGCATATGCCAATCTGATGGAGACCACTAACAAATTCAAAACCAGTTGTAACATCTGCTGTCTCCTATCTTCCACAGTTCTATTGGCATCTGTGTCCTGATGGGATCTGTGTCCATGGGCAGACCATGGAATCTTTTCCACTGTAAACGAGACAAAGCGTCCACAATGTCATTGTTCACACTCAGCACATGGCAAGCCTGAAATACAATAGCATGCTTGAAACAACCCAAGATGAACACCCTCAACAATTTCAAAACTTGAAGATCCCTAGAAGACTGGTGATTAATCACCTGTAACACAGCCATATTGTCCAATCAGAAGATTACTTTGTGTGCCAGTTGTGCACCCAACAAAGTCAGTGCTACCACCACTTGGAACAGTTCCAAGAAAAGCTATGCTGCGGCCACCGTTCTCCCACCCAAGGGATTAATCCTTGGCACACCACTTCCCCTGCCAGTAGATGCCAAAGCCACGTCCTCCTGTTACATCTGTAAAGATCTGTGCATCCTACTCCATATACTGCCATGTGGACGAGGAAGAAATGCCACATCCTCAGATCTTCCTTTACACCTGCCGACAAGCCAACATGGTGGTGAGGTAAGTATTTGGCTTGCAGAGCGAGACCTAATTGTCTACAAAAGGCTTGTCCTATGTGAACCACCCTACATAAAAAGCTCAAGTGGGCGAGCAAGATCTGAACCTCCTTGACTGTTACCTTCTACCTGCACAGCATGTCATCAATTAATAACAGCCTTGCTGTTTTCTTGTCCCCCGGGCAGCCATGTTGTCATGGATACAGAATCTACCTCAATGCAAAGAAATGCCAGTTGACGGAAGGAACCTGTCAGTTTCTCCAGTGCCAGAGGCATCCCGATATCAGCCATGGTTGCCAGGAATCTCTCCAGCAAGCCAAAGCATTCTGTAGCCCCCAGATTCCCAACAATGAAGACATCATCCAGATAATGTGGGATCTTTGCATGACCCGTAATGTAAGTAAACAGCCACTGCAAGGAGGTTCTAAAGCACTCAAACAGTGCATAAGAAATGACACGTCCTTTGAGTAGGGACTTGTCCACAAACCAATGACTTTCGACATGCAGACCGAGTAGTTCAAAGTTGGTAGGGTGAACTGGCAACAAGCAGAAAGCTGATTTGATGTCACTCTTCTCCATAATTGCCCTCTGTCCGACTGGTTCCACCATGTGCAATGTCGCATTGACAGAGGAGTACGACACTGCCACAAGGTCATCTGGAATGAAGTCATTTACCAAAGAACCCTCCGGCCAAGATAAATGCTGGATTAACCGAAACTGGCTTTAGTCCTTTTTGGGGACGACGCCAATCGGTGAGACAATCAGATCATCCAACAGCCAGTCTGTGAAGGGGTCAGCCATTCTTCCTTCACAAACGTCCTTGCTTAATTTCTCACACAGTATGCATCTCTGTTGATTAACAGACATCAAATTTGTCACCCACATCGACAAGTTCTGGGACCCTGATACCCCAATTTCAAGCCCCGTTCCACAAAAATGTAGCGTTCTCTTCCCTGTCATAGAAGCTCAGTCAGAACAAAAGTCTGTTGATAATATTAGGAGTAAGAGACCTTCCCCCCAGTACTGTGACCACCCTATCCCCCTCCAAAACTAGCAGCCTGACCTGATTGGTGGTTACCTGCCCCACACTGCGTTGAAGGCCATTGTCCCGACATCCCGCTACTGGAGTTGTTTGCTCCAAATCAGTTGACCAAAGCATGTCTTTCACCACATTTGGAGCATTCATGATAGAATTTGCAATATTCTCTGGTACAAACTCCTTTGTTCTCACAGCAAGCTGAGACTGAGACTTCATGGCTAATCCCCCCCCATGAGTGGGATGTCCTTGAAAGGGCCAGTATACTATAGGCTAACCGCTGGCAGCAAAGACTGTTTTGTAGAACTTTTCCAATCCCACAGCCTGCTGCCACGGGTCCCCATCAATTTCATCCCACTGCAACTCCGGATCGGCAACCATGCATGCCCTGAATTCCTCATCATACAGGGCCCAAGCGCAACCAGCATAATTGATGTATGCCTTACATATAACGTTCATATATTTAAATAGCGTGACTGATCATTCCGGGTACTTCTCACAAAATATGCAAACATAAATAAGAAATGCTGCAGTCCAATTTTCTATCATAACTGCCACCTTAGGCATCTTAGCCAGTTCATACACTTCCTCTTTTGACCTCTTTTTTGCTGGCAACTCTCTGTGAAGTAGCACAAGCATTTCAACGTACTCTCCTCTCCAAATCCCCTCCTTCCCCATTAAATGGGCCCCTAAAGGTTTGGAAGTACCTCTGTAGGGCAACCGCTCCACCTTAAGCTCTTAACTTTCCAACGGCTCTTTCTGAACTTGTTCCTCCCCTTTCCCCGCATCTGTGGCCACCACTATGTGTCCCCTATGATCCATACCCCCATCTGCTCTCTACCGCCTGCTCTTCCATGCCCACTCTAGTGTCCAGCACATATAGGTGGTCATTCTGACCCTGGCGGTCTTTGACCGCCAGGGCGGAGGACCGCGGGAGCACCGCCGACAGGCCGGCGGTGCTCCAATGGGGATTCCGACCGCGGCGGTAAAGCCGCGGTCGGACCGGCACCACTGGCGGGGTCCCGCCAGTGTACCGCGGCCCCATTGAATCCTCCGCGGCGGCGCAGCTTGCTGCACCGCCGCGGGGATTCCGACCCCCCCTACCGCCATCCAGATCCCGGCGGTCGGACCGCCGAGATCCGGATGGCGGTAGGGGGGGTCGCGGGGCCCCTGGGGGCCCCTGCAGTGCCCATGCCACTGGCATGGGCATTGCAGGGGCCCCCGTAAGAGGGCCCCTACATGTATTTCACTGTCTGCTGCGCAGACAGTGAAATACGCGACGGGTGCAACTGCACCCGTCGCACAGCTTCCACTCCGCCGGCTCGATTCCGAGCCGGCTTCATCGTGGAAGCCTCTTTCCCGCTGGGCTGGCTGGCGGTCTGAAGGCGACCGCCCGCCAGCCCAGCGGGAAAGTCAGAATTACCGCTGCGGTCTTTCGACCGCAGAACGGTAACCTGACGGCGGGACTTTGGCGGGCGGCCTCCGCCGCCCGCCAAGGTCAGAATGAGGGCCATAAACCTTTATATAAGACGGTCTCCCTGTGCTTGGGAGACACCTTGACCTCCACACAAACAGACACTCTTCGAGCAAGTGGGCTTATCTGGCATCAAGGCTGATGCCCGCTTATGAGCCTGTAGCCTTGCCGGTTACCTTTGCCTTGACACATCCTCCTAGCAGTGTTTTGCAAAACGAGAAGGCTTAGGCTGAAATAAATAAGGCAGAACAGCTTGAGATGCCCCCCACACACACCAGGTGGCCACCCTTGCTCTTACATAAACTGTACATTCTCGTCTCTTACCTCCCCTTCCTCTAAACTATCTTCATCATAGCCCAATAAGGTTTCCACTGTCACTCCACACTCAGCTGCCTACGAGGAATTTGGATGTGGTTTAACCTGCGCTATAGCCCCTGAGTGTACCAGATTGTTGCTGCCTTTGTTGAGGTGAGAGGCCGCTTGTGACATCCCATGTTACTACCGCAGTGCAGGACGCATTGTCCAATGTGCAGTGATGTCAGAGGGCACCCCTGCTCTCTGTCTCGTGGCCACAATGCCACTTTGTCACTCGGCGCATTCCAGCTGGCCACCCAGGGCCTAACGTTCACTTCCTCCCAGAGCCACAGAGCAAACTATGCTCCCAGAAACCACCATGTCCCGAGATGGCCCCTCCTGTGCAGACAAGAAATTATCCGGCGTGCTGGTCACATCTACCACCTAGCCATAACCCCCTTCCACTGAATAGTCGTTTTTCCAAGTCTGTCCCTGTGTCTCCCTGTCCATCCTTAGACCAGCCCTCTCCTTCAAATCCCTGCCTGGTACCCTGGCACTATTCATCCCCTTGCCATACCCTCTTGTTGGTTGTTGGGGTTCTATATACAGCAACTCTACCTCATCTTCTTCACTGGGCATCTCCTCCTTGCTCCATTCCAAATGTGCCAAGTCAATGGCCAAGGAACCCGCAGTAACCTGGCATCCCTGCAGCCCTGACACTTTTTCCTGCCCTCCCCCCACATGAACCCCAAAATACCATTCGTTCCCTGGCAACCCCCCCTATGATAACTACACTACTGCTCCGTTGTGCCCCTTCCTGCCTCTTCTCTAGCCAGGGTGCCGCATAAGACTCCTGTCATCACATGTCTCCTCATTTTCTTGTCCATTTTCCCACTTCTGGTGCTTTCAAAAGCCATGCTACCTGCCTCCTCTCCCCACTCCCTGGAGCCTATTTTGCCCCCATCGCTACGGCCACCAGTAAAGGCATATTCTTGGCCGCTCTGAAAGAGCTCATGAGAGGCCCGGCCTCTGCCCCCCCCTTTCTTGCTCACAGCACGTGTTCACAGCAGCACTGCCACAAGTCTCCACACGCACGGACATGCTTCTGCTTTGAAGCTGTCCGTGTGCATTCTGAGTGCTGCAGCCAGGCCCCCCCTCAGCTGGCAACATTATGTTGCTAATTTTTGTGGGCACCACACCCTCTCCCTCAACAGATAGGCCCCCTGCAGCTCACGGGGTGGCTCTCTGCAATCTAGAGTAGCCCCAGCCACCTACCATTGGCAGCTGTCGACAAGCAAACCTGTACTGCCACCACCACTCCACCAGCTGCCCCACGCGGTGACCGACCACGCTCTTGAGCCATGATGCAGGCCGTTCGATCGAAGGGGCCTGCTTATTCTAACAGCCTTACCACCTGCCGGACCTTATCTTTTGCCATGGTAAAAACCCCACAACAAATATTGGGGTGTTAATGTTCTGGGACTACGTTATACACTGTGCAAGCACCTGCAAGACCTATTGACAGGGAAAAAAGAAACCTGCTAAGGGCTATGGCTAGCCACTGTGTCATCAGGTATAAAATAATGACTGGTTCTAAAATGCCCCCCTATATATCTTGACATCCTAGATAGCCCAAATAGCCCAAAGGAAGCCTGTGCAAGACAAGGACTGCACCATTCCTGAAATTCCCCTGTGGGAGGAGACCTCCCCTCAGTTTGCTCGTCTTCAAGTCCCCATTGGGCTTTCTTTCAAGATACCATTCATTCTACTTGTGCTTGTGATGGGTAATTAGTGGTGTTCAATTGTGTTTTAGTTGCTCTTTAGCCCCTTGATTACGCCTGATGTCATACACTACATTTTTTGCTCAGTTGAGCCATCTTTAGTTTTCTAACAATTCTCACTTTTTGATCTTATTTTTTTTGCCAGTCTTATAGAAGGCATACTTGAACTAAGTTGTGTCCAGATTTGTCACCTAACCTGGTTTTAACAAACATAGGACCAGAAAATCAATCTCTGCTCCTGTGGGGTTAACATGCTAGTCTGTGAATGGAGGAAAATGGAACCTACACAATGCACCTTAATCCTGCTTTAGTATTAATTTTATGATTGAATGATTTCATTTTGTATTGTGATTAAATATATTGGCAGTTCCAGCAGAGTATACTAAATGTACAATGATTATTTGTTTGTATTACTATTTATATAATGAAATCTTGTTACAATATGGTGCACTCTGTAACATTTGCCAGAGAGTCACCCAAGTCTTCTGTTTACTTCCTAGGTACATTATAAATAGTGCTCTTATTTCTTTGTTTAGTCACCTGTGACATAGGCCAAGTGCAAAACCTGTTGGGAGTTGTTTAACAAAGAAACACATTTCTAGCAGCAGCATCTGAGTGCATGTTACTTCCTCTGTTCAGATGTTGGAAGCAGACTATGACTGTAAATGTGTAATAATAGTTAGATCAAAATTCTATAGCAAGTGCAGTTTTTGCTTTGATAATAACTTTGGTACCATTTGATGAATATACACGTTATAGTGAGGCTCACGTTTTAAAAGCACAAAACCATAGAAATTCAGCTAATATATAGTTAGAGTTATTTCAAGTAACTATAACTTGTGCCCTAAGGCCCCCAAAAAGCACTTCATTATTCATTTTACTGCATATCTCACTCTAACATTATCAATGCTGTTCTAAAAGATGTAATGAGTGCTGAAATATCTGGGGTAAATAGCAGCATATTGCTAATAAAATGTAATATAATACCCAAGATCCCTACATAGCTAGTACTCTGCAGCAGAAATATGAGTGAAGTAGATGAGTATTCCATAAATGATGTAATTGAAAACTATTAAATAATTAATTAATAGCAAATAATTATTTTAAAAATTATAATTATAAACGTCCCACCCTATATCCCCACAGACCTAACAGCCTGCAAATAACATATATCAAAGTAACATAATTCACATACTAAATATAATTCACATAATTAAATACAATTTATTAAATAAATCACTAATATTATTGGCTAATTAACTTTCCATCATAGCCCCCTATTCACACCACAAACCACTACAACACTATACGCTACCATAGAAATTTAATGTAAAAATATAAATCACTTAAATTTAGATACCTATATATAAAAATAAAAACATAAAATTAAAATAACTAAAACTCATTCAATCAAAAAACAATATTTTTAACTGCCATCTTATTAAAAACGATATTAATAATATCAATATTATTAAAATAATCTTACTTACCTATAAAAACGATATTTTTGTCAATGTTATATGTGCATCACAGTGTTTGTGTGACAAATATTTATTTTCCGATAGTTCTGCCTCCAGATAATTTTAAATTAATATTTTGTCGAAACACCCAAAGAAAAAGGGGGTCCCTTATTAATTTTGGGAAGCAATACAGAAAAAAGGTTGAACTGAGTTATTTTCTCATGCTTTTTGTTATTTTGTTAAAATTTGTTCTGCCATTTTCTAGAAATGTGTTTTTAATCAGGGAGTTGGGATGAAGGGGTTAAAAAGTTATATGTACCAGGACTGTTGGTGTTCTGATATGATCTAATTGGCTATTGTAACGAGGACCAGTAAATCCTGATTGGCCAGCCACAACCTAAACAATATGTTCTGGAAGCCATTAAATCATTCTTAGTAACAGAAAATGAATCAGTGGCAGCTAACTAGTAGAGCAAACTCCATCAAATCAAGCAGTTGTATCTGCTCTGGGTGCACTTAAGGATTCTTCTCTTGGTGAATCTGAGGGACATGTAGTTAAACAATCAAAAAATTAACAATAAAGAACAGCTTTGTATGAACTGTTCTTATGAAACCAAAGCAATGGACTGGCACATTGTTCTATAAGAACCCGGCTTGTTCATTTACAAATACTAGAAACCAGAACTTGTAACTTGAGGTAATAGTTTAATCTGCTTTATTAAACAATCAAGTGCCCTCATCTTTATCACATGTTGCACCAATAAAGAAAAACAATAATATAAATAACAATACATCAGAGGTACTGAATTCTATGGTTGATTACAAGGAGTCAGACTTGATTTATGGAACAGATCCTGTCCTTATCAGATCCAGGAAAGAATACAATTAAAGACCAAGGTCACAATTTTACTGTAGTCTCTATGGGGTACTCCTTGGTTAACTATATGTTCCAGATGTAGTAATTGACCATTTTTCAGACCGCCAGGCTTCTTCAAATCCACTGAGTCAATATACTAATATCACAGTTGCCCACAATTGTTTATTATGCTCCTCCATCAGCCCTTCCAAGTGGCAACCTTGTCACACAACCATTTTATCTGGTGCTTCAAGCAATGGGGGCTGTGAAAGAAGCTTTATCCACAATGATGGATCTTAAGGTAGAACAGTCTTCATCTCTTGCTGAACAAACCATGGTATTGAAAAGAATCAAAGAGGAACTTATCAGTATTAAGAACTTACAGAAATGTACGCTAGACCCTTACAAGGCATTACAAAAACTGGAGTTACATTCCGAGAATGTATCTCAGTTGCATGATATAGTAGCTCTCTGATGACTATTGCAGGAGAAAGTTTGCAGAACTCAAACAGGTGGAAATGAACTAGCCCCTGTCATTCCAGATGTAAGTGCCGTATCTGAACCTAAACAATGCAATATTACGGTCAGGACTTTAAATAAAGTCAAAAAGGAGCTCCATCCCAGTTTGAATAGCAGTCAAATTCTAGAAGCAACTGCACAACAGGTACCGAAGGACCAACTTAAGGATTCTGCAACTACAGACAAAGGGGACTGTCAAAGAGTTGTCACAAATGACAGCTTTCGACCATATGTAAGCAAAAGACAGTTAAAAATGTTAAGGAAACTAAATTAAACATCCGGGGCAAATGCCACAAAAATAAATTCTCAAACATAATGGCACCCACATAATCTACAAAGCTCTTTCCAATGTTTACATCAAATAGTCCTATTGACAGTTTATATGTGACAGACAATATATTACCAGGACCCTCTACTGCCACCTTTGATCAGGAGGCAAACGTTATGCTAATGTCAATCTCTCAAATTGTCAGTCGGCTAACTTCAGCAAATGGTAATGGGCAATAGAACATCAGGATCTGCTACTCTTCCTTATGACCAGCCGAAAGTGGCAAACCCTGTCATTTACCCCCCAACCGAATACACTGAGCCCAGTCCCAGACATGGCCCAGATAGCCTGATGGACTACACCTCCATCACCTACAAATTCAGCTAGCTTCCAGCCAGCTCCAAGCTCTGAAAGGAATGATACCTTGGGGAAACCAAAGGCTATTACTGATGGATTACTAACCCTGGTAGGATCCTATTTGGTTATTTTACACCTGTTGATATCAGTTACATACCACTGATGGTTCATCTTTGTATCACAAAAGAAGGAAAAATAATTCCATTGACCCAGGACCTGCATTTAGCACTCTAAATGGACCAGGAAATGATATCCTAATCTCTAAAAATTGTGTAAATGATCAAGCAACTTTTACAACTGATCCTAAACCTGAGGGGATAATTTTCACTCCAGTTTATTTAGTAGAAGGGTCCATGAAATATTAAATAGGTGAAACATCCTAAAATCATTGCATTGTTTCGATTAATTACATGGAATAAACCCTAATGACTTATTAACTTTCTGCTTCTGGGCTGACAATCTAAATAAAAAGGAACTAACTATTACAACCTGGCACACCCAAACTATAGTAAATAAAATTAAGGCAAAGAAAAATGACATTAAATCATGGGGATTTCTGATAATGACTCCATCAAAATACAAATACCCTCATATGTTGAAAATATCTCTGAGGGCACCTCACTGTTGCAAAACACAAACATCATTGCACAGCCCTTTAAGGGCTCTTCAGGCTACCATAATGAAGTATGGTGGCATATTAAAATTTCTAATGCGTCTAAAGAAAGACAAATTATATTAGAAGGACAATAAGAACAATGACAGCTTCAGATTTCCACTGTCTTGGTCCATATCTAACATTAACAACTTTGCTGTTCAAGACCGGCAGTGTTCCAAGAACATAAACTGAGTTTATTCAGTGTTGACTAGAATTTATTAGGAGGGTATAATCTGTTGGACTTTTTTGCAACCTTTTCAAATCATTCAAAATTATTTACTGACAAGAACCATGGCATCATCACTCCTTCACTTTGAAAAACCTCCAAACGTACCAGATTCCAGCTATTGGCACAGTCAAGGGCTAGTAACCATGGTTTATAATAGTGTGGAACTTACTTCCATAACAACTCCAGTCAAGTTGAGTTACATTCTGCCAATATTTTTAGGTAATAAACCACAAAATCAAGTGCTGCTAGTCAATATATATTTTCCTCCAACATTGGTGCAGAATAAATTACATTTACATTCAACCTTAGATGATTTCGAGAAAATCGTGGATCACTTTGCAGAAGGTATAATAGTAATTACTTGAGATTTCATTGATAATTTTCTCTTTACAGACATAGGTGTCCCACTCCAAGGTGACATGCCAGACAGAGCATTCAAAATTCCCTTTCCCAAGTGTGAAGCAAAGGTGGGCAACAAAAATCCTAAAAGTAGATATTTGTTAGGCTTCTTTAAGGATCTGGGGTTTTGCACTCTCAGTGGAATGTTTGCCACTGATCAACCAGCCAGACCCACATTTGTCACTTCGCGAACCAACAGAATACTTGACTTCACTGTAGTAGACTATTCTTCCTGTTCCTGGTGCAAGAGTTTACAAATCATTAATAGGAAAGAAAGAGACCATGGTCGGCAGTGAATATTTCTGCATTTTAACTGTACTTGCTACAGTGCTGAGAAGCCTATTCATCCAAATCTTCTTTTTCCAGTTTATCACACTAGACAGGGACAAAGTCAAAGGTTCAGGCCAATAGGACTGGAGTGTGAGCTGGCTACAATGAACCATTTAGGCCCGCTGAGCAAAATACCTCAAATCCTGTTTGCAGAGCATTGCATGGATATCAGCAGAATATGTGTGGTGCGTCTGTTCTGCTTGAGGATGTGCTGCTCAATCAAGGAGATGCATAAGTTCTGCTTGGGGATGCACTGCTCAGCAGAGGAGATGCATAGGTTCTGCTGGGAAACACCTTAGGCCCACTTCCAAGGGTCCAGGTCTAGCATGGCACCTTTTGGCAGAATCACAGATGGCAGAGTCCAGGTGCAGAAGCAGGATGGTTGGAAGTCTTTTATGTCTCCGAGACTGCAAATCAAGAGGCCAGTCAACTAGCCCTTGGAGTCACTCTGGATTCTGGGTTGTAGTGGTACAGGTCCACTCCTTCTCACTCCCAGTCAAGAGTGTAACAGGCAGCAGGCCAGCACAGCAAAGCAGGGGTCCAGCATAGTAGTGCTCTGGCAGAGTGGCAGTCCTTCAGCAGCACATCAATCCTTCTTCCTGACAGAGCATGCACAGATCCAGAAGCGTTCTGAAGTGATAGCATCTGAGGTCCAGTTCTTATACCCAATGATGTCTTCAATGTGGAGGAGACTTCAAAGAAAGGCCTTTGAAGTACACAGAGGCCCTGCCCTTCCTGTCCTGGCCTTAGACTCAGTACAGGGGGTATGCAGTCCTTTGTGTGTGGACAGGACACAGCCTATTCAGGTATAAGTGAGGCTGTGTCCAGCTCCTCCCTCCCATCCTGCCCAAGATGACCATCAAGATACATATGGGCCATCAAGTCACACATAGGATCCCTTTTTGTATGTCTGACTAGGGGGAATACACAAACCCCAGATGCCCCCACCCCAGATGAGATCAAAGAGAGGCAGAAAATGGCTAAAATAAGAAAATTACAGCTTTATAAAAGTGGTATTTTCAGAATTTCAATTTAAAATTTGACTTCACCATTAGTAAGGATTTAAAATTGTGATTTGAGGGACACCATACTCAAAGGGGTTATCTCTTCCCATTTAGAAATGATTCTTATAAAGTGTAATAATGCAATTCCAATATTAAATGATGGTTGAGACAGGCAAGGCAATGGTGAAAAGTGAGTTTTTCACTATGAGGACACGTAAAGCTTAAAACTACATGCCCTGCCTTTTAAATACGTTGCACCCTGCCCAGTGGGTACGCTAGATATGACATATGTATTAAAAAGGCAGGTTGAGCCTGGCAAGAGGTTTATTTTGCCAGGTCAAAATGTCAGTCCAAATCTGCACTCACAAGCTGCAATGGCTTTCTTAAGTGGGTGGCACAATCAGTGCTGCAGGACCACTAGTAGTATTTAAAAAAATGACACTTTATTAGGGGCTTACAAGTAATTCATATGCCAATTGCATATAAACCAATTTTGCCATGTTTAGAAGAGAGAGTGGAAGCACTTCAGCACTAGTTAAAAGTGGTAAGGTGCAAATAGTCGTGTAGGTCAACAAAAATGGGTTTGGAAAAGAGGAGGGTGAAGCAAAAAGTTTGGTTATGATCCTGTAAAGGGGGTCAAGTCCAACAACAGTTGAGCATGAAGGTGGGATAAACAATACAATAAAATGATTGAGACAAGAATAACACATTACTCAGCCTCAACAGGACATCATGGTTCAGATGTGCACTTTCTTTTTACTTACCATTGTAATGTGGTAATTTTGTTGCATTTGTACAATTCAATACAACAGGCCCCCAACACCCATAACGTTGAAGACTGACATCCCATAAGTTAGCACCCATTTCATTTCTCCATGCAGAGCAGCACTGGAGCAAACATACTGTATATGTGAAAGGGTATGGCAAAGTCATTATAACAAGCAAGCTCTTTAGCAAAATGCTGTGTATATTGGAGGATAACCATCACTTTTCTGGCTTATGCCTTAAAAGCCAAGATTATTCCCTATTCCTAACTCAAGTTCAATGGTTGCATCTCAACTAATATGATGGTATGAGAGGGCTTTCTACCCTTCAGGAACTCTGAGGAGGTGCCGTTTATGTAAGTATGGTACATTTTATGGATCCTTCCACGACTTACAAGTATAAGACATATCATTGAAGAGGATAGTCTTAGTTATGCTGAAATTCATATTTGTCCCATTCTCCCACAGGCGTTACCTCTCACCCCTGTTTTTAGCCATAAAATAAAATTATTCTTTCAATTAAATGAATGTGTATAATTATATCAATAGGCTCATTTACAAGCCCCTAACACCACTGGAGAGTCACTTTCAGCAATGCTTCAGTGTCGCTGTGCCCTTTTCCATATTTACAAATGGTGCTAAGCCACTTTGCGGGGCTTAACGCGGCCTTGTGAATATGGGCCTCCTGATGCAGTTTTCTGTGCCAGACCGGCCTGCAATAGGTGTTGCTGTGTTCCATGCAACACCTATTGATTTTGACACTAGCCCCAGATTTACGAGAAAGAGCAAAACGTCATTAATGATTGTTTATGTGCAGGAAGATAATCCTTCCTGCACATAAACAATCATTGAATAATAATGATTTGCTACTTCTTTGTGACCTGCATTCCGTGCACACATAGAAGTAACAATTCACTATAATTGATTGTTTATGCGCCGGAAGGGACACCTTCTGGCACATAAACAATCATTCCATGCAATGCAGGAACCGTTGCACTATGGTGCAAGGGGACCTGTGATGGCCCTGGGTGTCTAATTTTAGCACCAGTGCTATGGAACACACTAGGATGTGCCCTATTGTTGTAAATATGGTGTACCCCTGCATTTTTTAAATGTCAGAGGGCAGCGCTGCCAAATTCGGTGCAGCTCAGCACTCCGACATTTCCTTGTAAATGAGGTCCCAAGTTTTTAATATTGACCTGCAAAGATCTTGACTCAAGGAACACAACTTCAGCTATATAAGGTATTGCAAGCATATATATTTTAAGTTGATTGATAGAGAAATAGCCAAGGAAGAAAATATTGAACAGATGGAAATATGAGGGAGGGAATAAGAAACAGGAAAGAACGCAGAGACAGAAGCTGGAAGGACAAACCTGAACAGTATAGAGACAGACAGGGGATATTATCAAGAACAGCTTGAGAGAACATCGGGGTAAATAATTGTGAACATAGGAATGAACAGAAAGAAAAGGGGAGACCGAAAAAGGAAATAATGGTGAAGGGATCTCTATAGAAAAGAGTACCATACTGAATGAGGTAATGAATAAGCTAATAGTGAAATAGGAAAGAGAAATGGAGTAAACACAGATAAAGAAATGGAGAACGCCTCCCCTCGACCACTGGCGATTGGGACACAACGAGGTTTGTACATCTATAGCAGGCCTCACCTATCAATCCAATAAAGAAAGGTAAAAAGAGTTCCTTGTGCTTGTCTATTATCAATTATAATTATTTTGAAGTGCATCTTATAATAAGCCATTTCGAGGCCAGGATAAATTAAAGGATCATGTTGCTGCATGTTATTTTTTACCGAAAAATGCTTAGCATTGGGCAGGCTTTAGAGCGCAAGATTGAGGATGTTCACGGTCTTTTATTTCTTGATCAGAGTACAATGAACTAACTGCCACAGTGTTGTGGCAGTTTGAGTTATATTTATACTTCTATATTTTAGTTGATCTTATATGACACCCTGTCAATAATACTTTGTACTTCACAGTGCAATATTGACTACATGTGGACTTGAATGAAAAATAAAATAACAGACAGGTATATCAAAACAAGTTTTTGTATGGGGACAGCCAAACAAATTGTATATGTTAAAAATAACAATTTTAATAAAAATATTTTTCAGAAAGTATTTTGTTGTACTGGATTTCTATAAATTGGGATTATAAAGAAAACGTGGTAGTTATTTTAACATGTAATAAATCTCGGATGGATTCAGCAATCGAAAATATTTCACTGACTGAAAATAAATTTGAATGTGTGTCACTTTTGGAAGGTTCCTTCTTTGTGAAATAAAAATGACCCTTTTTCCCTGTATTGGTAGTAACGGGATGAAAATAACTTTTTCTCTGGAATTAATTCCTAAATTTCTGTTTTAGAAGCGCTTTGTGTCGCTCTTTGGTGCTCGGCCAGATCGATGCAGTATTAAGTGGATAGCATGGCTACTTTGCTAAATCTGGATGGCCCCCATTGACCATAAATTGAAATTATTTGGGCTTCCAGAAAAAGTGGAGACTGGTACATTTTCTAATTTCTAACATATGGGATAAGCATCCCAAGCAAATAAGATCCGTATTTTTCAAGATGCATACAGTCGTCTAAGCTACAAACCTCCTCCCACCTCTATCTCGGAGGGCATTCATATTCATGGGAGGAGCAAGAGACTAATCACAGAAAATAAACATTAATATAATGAAGAAAACACAGTTTAATTAGAGCCTGGTTGTAATTTAATATTCATCAGCGTACCGTACTGGGAGTTAATTACTGTGGCTGTGTATTGATTTCTGGAGGACTGATCCGTAGAGTGGCATGGACCTCAGTGTCTCACTTTATAATGATAGCAGTAGTAGTCCTTAATCAGCTCTAAGAGATTACTAAAATTGGTTTGGTTTCTTTGCAATTCAAGTTCCCTTGGCGTTTACATACCACAGTTATTGTCTATGTTTGCCGTTTCCTAGTCTATGGTTTGTTCGCTGGACTGGTGTCACTGTTCAAGTAAGTTTATTCACTGAAATGTTTCCAATTTTCTGATTTGTGGAACATTTTCCTGTTTCCTGTCTTATTTACAACGTCCTTTAACTTTCCTGCTTGTTCACATTGTCTATGCACCCTGGTTTGTTTACACTTTTAGGCCCATATTTATACTTTTTAGCACCCAATTTGCGTCATTTTTTGATGCAACAGTGGCGCAAACTTGCAAAATACAATTGTATTTTGTAAGTTTGCGACTATTTGCATAAAAAAGCAGCGCAAATGGGGTGCTAAAAAAAGTATAAATTTGGGCCTCAGTTTTCAATAGTTCTATAGTATATTATTACGTCTTCCTTCATATTACTCCCCAAAGTCCTTACTGGTGGAGTTCCCCCCTCCCTTTCCTGATCCCTAACAAACAGAATAAAGTTACAAACATGGCTGCCTGTTGTTTCCTGTAGCGACACATTAGAGTGGGATAGGCCGTGAGCACTTCCTGCTTTCTCTTGTCACTAAGTAAGCCGGACTGAAGTATATACAAATATTATCTTTTATTATTTTTTATTAATTATTTACGCAGCCTCACTAGAGCAGACCATCTTAATTTAATACTGTTAACACTGAATTTTACCAATTAATATTCATGTATTTTGAGTGTTTAATTTTCGTAGAAAATGTATTAACTTATAGAGAATTAATGCACACATTTGAAATTGCGCACGCCTGAGCGGCCGCCAATGTTCACTAAATGTACTTATTAATGGCATGTTAATGTAAAATGCTGAGCTTATATTTGATTAATGTAGTAATATGTCATATTACGGGTTATGTATTATGTATTAGCTTTATTAATCAGACGCCTTAACTTAACGAGGTCTTGGCCTAGTTGCACGGCCTCATGTCAAGCTGCATTTTCTTAGGCGTTATATAAATTGGCTGCTTAGAGAATGAAATTGTGATTTTCCACTGTACTGACCATGTGCTCATAGCTGAAGTTATTTCTCATGAGAAACTGCTTGCTAGAAGATGCTGTATTAGCTAGGGATACATTGTATATCGTAGTATGTGTAAGATTGACATTCCCAGGAGAAGACAATGGGTGCACTGACAGGAATACAAGCTGCAACAATATTGATACCTGACAAGCCAAAAGATGGGAACAGGAGAAGAGGAGCCAATCATTGACATGTGAACCACGTAGTAGTGAAACTTGTAGATTTGGGTTTTTATTTTCATTGGACTGAATGCAAACATGCAATTCTTTGACCAATAAGGACGTGGGAAGTCGTTTTAGGAAATCGGACTTAGCCGGAGTGCACGGAGAGAAGAAAGGCCATTAGCCATTTCCTTCCTAATGGTCCTGAGAGGCCATTTCCACATTATTCTTCTTAATTGTTGTTGGACCTGGCTCTTGTGGCAGGTTCATTCCCTGACTTTTTGCCTAATTCCTCCTATTTTTTCTGTCCTCTCACTTGTGACTCTAGGACACTGAGCACTTTATCACTGCTGATCAGTGCTAAAGTGCAGGTGCTCTCCCTTCTAAAGTTGGTATGATTGGCTTATACCTAATTGTCATATTTATTTACCTGTAAGTCCCTTGTACAGTGGTGATTCGAAGTGGAGAGGAGATAGGCTGCATTGCACCTGGGGCTACTGCCCGTACTCATTGTGGTTTCAGAGACCAGAGGCTCCCAGATGGCCTAGGGCCTGGTTCAGGCCATTGGCAACTAGGGAGCCCCCGTGGGTTAGTCTGGGTAACTATCTTTGGTATGGTGCTATGTATGCTATGTAAGTAGAAGGCAGGCATGTGCCTAGTAGTGTGGCCTGTCCTGGTAGTGACAAACAGCCTATTTGGTTTCTCACTGCTGTGAGTGCTGCCTTCTCATAGGATTGCATTGGAAATACCCTGCCTTATTTGTAGGGGATATTGTCTGATTTATGAGCCGTAGCGTAGGCATGTTTGGTATGGTTGTAATGGTGGTGAGAAATGCTGATTACTGGTGTAAGTGGATTTCTTATTACTACTGCAGAAACACCACTACTAGAAAGTGAGCATTTCTCTGTGCTTCTTACTCGGGTGTTTTGCAGCTTGACTCAATCCACGTCTGGGCAGTGACAGTTGGGATTTGTGCACATTTTTCAAACAGCCTGTACACAGGGAGGGTGGAGGTGTCACAGAAGTACATCTGCATGCTGAATAGTCTTCCTGGGCTGGGAGAAGGGAGAGGCGGGTCACACCTGCATTTGTAAAGGCTGTGCCCTGGCCTCACACAATAGGGTTGTTTACCCTCAACTGATGTTTGGAGCCTGTGCTGGAGGAGAGAAGGGGCACTCCCCGAACAGTTGTATCTGGGTTGGAACCTCCTCTCCCCTCTCTTTGAAAACACACTGTAAAACTGAGTATAAGTACAGGGGAATTTTCCCCACAATTTGGTGACACTTTGGGTCTGAAACTTACCTGTAACTGGACACAGAATGCTGCTGGAGGGACTCCCCCAGAACTGCCTTGGAATGCTGCTGCTGTGCTGACCTGTGACCTGCCTGGTCACTTGGAGAAACTGCCTGCATCCTCCTTGTGCTGGCCTGCTGCTGGGTCCTGCCACCTTGTGCTCCATCCATCCTTTTGTGTACCCTGACGATGAGTGCTGTGGCCCCTGACCCCTGCAACTGAAGACTGCAGCACGTGAGGAGAGCTGCTCGTTTCCTGCCTATTGTCCTCGAACGCCTGGACAGCACTCGTTCTTTTCCCTGCAAAGGTGCCTGGAGAGCGCTCTGTGGAAGTAGCATTAAGCACCTTAAGAGTGCTGCTGTCTTATTGGATTTCGTGCCCTGCGAGTGCTTCTGCTGTTACCAGTCACCTCCCTGACCCGAGTGTGAAAAAACAACGCTGTCCGGTGTGCACCCGGGGCATGGGGAAAACAAGGAGAAAGGGAGCACGGAGTGGTGGTACACCTGGGGAACTGGGCCACTGTAAATAGTGCCACCGGAGCTCAGGCAGGCACCACCCTCTGAGGATCTCCGCTGCATCCCAGATCGAGTGCAGCATCTTGCCAAAGGGATACAGAGAAGAGGGCAGGAGGATCTCCCTGCTGGCACCCTCCATTCCCAAGGCTGGAGGGGACTTACGCTAGGAGGCTCAACCCCACCCAGCGCACTGAGACCAAGGATGTGTGGTCTTTAGTCATTAGAATGAGATGGGGCTGGCTGAAGCCGCCCCCCTCACCCCACTCTGCACTCCCCTGCCAGCGAGCCGGGGACCAGGAGCACAGACCAGAGGTGAGGGTCCCTGCTGTACCAGGGGGCCCCAGTTGTCACTGGGCCCCCCCTTGTTGTTCTGGCTTTGGCTCCCAACTGGAGGGCCTGTTGTGGCCCGGGGAGGGGCCCCCAGAGATCCTGGGGCCCATTATAAAACCAGAGGGGGTGCACGTCGCCCCCCTCCTAACACAATCGTTAGAGTTGCCCCCAGAATGAGGACCGTGGGCCCCACTTTGTCACTCGTGGCACAAGGAGTGCCTTTTCATCAAGACAACCAGGTACTTTTAAAAGGCATCCCTATTACTTATGTTCCTAATATGGACTTTATGGATTTATATGCTAACCTGTTTGTTTTATTATGTGCTGCATGAATGTTTGCTGATGTTCCTTTTATGGACATGCTCTGCTGAAATGTTTGCGTGACTTGCCATATGTTTTTTAATGTTCCTGATATAGGCGTTTGTGATATTTCTATGACAAGTGCATTTGTGTAGTAATGTGATTCCTGACTACTGCTTATGTTGCGGGATCCCAAGTAACCTCTGTGCTATATGTAACTACTGCTGGCTCTGCAGAGTAACTAAGGTGTAATGTTCTGACAATTGCTAAGGTAGCAGATTATTATTGCCATGTCGTGTTTGGTCTAATAATTGCGTTGCGTACAATACAGTATATATTTATATAACTTGGTGTTGTGTTTCCTTTGTGGCGGGGATAGTACATCACGTGTGTTGTGTGTGTTGTGCAAACGCTTTACATATTGCCTCTGGGATAGGCCTAACTGCTCATGCCAAGCTACCAAGGGGGTGAGCAGGAGTTATCTTGGCAAGTAGCTCCCTGACTAGAGTGGGTGGGTTCTGCCTGGTTTAGGTACATACCCTAGCCAAGCAGAAACCCCATTTCTAACAACTGTCTTGAACATTTAGCTCTATTCTTTTCTGAACTGCACAAAGAGACTTTGCTTTTCTGAACTTTAATTCTGAATCCTGATGCTATGCCAACCGAACCGATGTCCTACTGACGAAGACCGTCACAGCTTGCTGAACCATATTGAGGCCAGATATAAGACAATGTTACTGATTGTTATGTCTATTTGCTTTTGTTTCTAGGTACAAACCGCTAATTTTGATAGAGCCATAGTTAGATGTTTTCCCAAATTTGCGTGACTAAATCGTTTTGCATGAAGTCCAAACATGCTGATCTAATCCAATGTTAGTTTGGGTTTTCACTGATGAAGTTGACTACATGTAATAACAGCTGATGTCTTTTCTTTGCCGAATCTGAATGTGTGTTATTTTGTTTGTGCAGTTATACGTGTTCTTAATTTGTTTTGTAACCTTAGAATGTGTAGTGGCTCAAGCTTTGATTAGGTTCCGAATCTTTCACCGCTTTGGTCAGCCAGTATTGTTTTTGTATGTTTATCATTTGATATTGAGACTAAGTTATGTGACATTAGCATTGTTAATATAGGAGAAATAAACATTCTAACTTTTACATAAAGGTTTGGTTATTCATGGCCGAGAGGTCATGGTGTGTGGAAAATTACTGATTCATATTGATTATTCATGTCATTGTTTGTTGTCATTATTGATCTGTATTGGTACGGGGTTAAATGGTGGGAACTACTCGCTAGCTGTCTAATGGTCCATTGGCCTATATGTGTCTCCCTTGTAAGTTTACTTAATAAGGTCTAACACGCTCACAATATCATCCTCTCGTTCTACAGCGCTCTGTATGCCTTAGCAAACAAGTCTAGAGAGCGAGGGGCCAGATGGACATGCTATAGCGATCCGTCCTAGGAATGAGTGATTTCATACCATAGCGTGTGTAAATCACTTATGTCCTCTTACCTGAAGACTGCATTTGAGTGCACCTTAGGTGAAAAGAGGTTGTCTACTAAAATTGTAGTAAACGAGATTTGGTTGGTAAGTGACCATTATTTATGGAAGTACTCTTTCTGTGGGTTCTCTGCTTCAAAATTAACAATAAAGCAGAAATTGAGAGAAAACACCTGGGCCCCAGTTTATTCAAAAGTGGCGCAATGTGGTACTGCACCAAAAATAGCAGCACTGCGCTGCACCACTTTTGAAACACATGGATGCACTGTATTTACAGGAATAGGGAGCACCCCTGCGCCGTCCTGAATTATGCTGCCTGCACCAATGCAGGCATCCTTGCACCATGATGCCAGGGTGTCTGCGTTGACGGGATAGATTGTTTGTGTGCAGGAAGGGGTCCCTTTGGCACTTCTATGTGTGCTGCAAAATTCTGCAAAATAGAGAATCCCCATAATAACCGTGATTTAAAAAGCATCCCCAAATAAGAAAAAAATGTAATACCATATTTATACTTTTTTTGCGCCGCATTTGCGTAATATTTTGACGCAAAAGCAGCGCAAACTTACAAAATACAATTGTATTTTTAAAATTTGCGCCGATTTTGAATAAAAAAATGACGCAAATGAGGCGCTAAAAAAGTATAAATATGGGCCTCAGCTTTAGTGATTACATCACCCAGTACAATGAACGATTTTGACTTTGTTAACTTGAGGCCACGCACAATAACAAAAGACTTTCTGTGGTTCAGTTTTAAATCAAGAGATGACAAACTCAACAAAAGCATTAAGAGTTTTAAGCAGACTCAGAGCTGTTCATGCTAATATGACCGCATAAAGGACGATTGGAATGACAGTTTTTCCAATCTTTGGATAATCCATTTTCTTCTTTTCTAATAAAGCCACCTCTAAACCATTCATATAAATAAGGAACAGGAAAGGGGCCAATGTACAGCCCTGTCGGACTCCATCAGTCAAAAATATTGAGTGTGATTTCTCACCCTCAATGATGTGTCGTATTTTAAATGTAGTATTAGAATGTAATCTTCATAGGAAAACAACAAGGGGCTCCTCCACCCCCATGTCCTCCATCATGCTCCACAATCTATTTTGATTGACTGTATCAAAAGCACACGATAAGTCTATGAAGGCCAGGTGTAAAGAGCTCATCATGGACTTAGGTGGTCATTATGAGTATGGCGGAGTTGGACCGCTCTGCCAGGGGTGTGGACTGCTGACAGGGTGGTGGTGCGGACTGCCGTCTTATGAGTGCAGCTGTGAACTGTGAGCAATACAGCTACCTCACCGCCTGCACTGCCAGTGCGGTACGACCGCCGACGACGACGGAGGCCATCTTCAGGATTGCTTGCGGAAAGGCCCATCCCGCCCACCATATTACGATTCACCACCCCACCACAACTTCTGGGGAGGAAGCACTGCCACACAAAGCCTGGCGGAAAGGAGTAGTAAAAAAGGAATTACTCACCGTAGGGACACAGGCGAGGCCGATGATGACATGGAGCATGAACTCAAGGTCTTCCCAGCGCTAATCCTCGTGATTCATCTCACTGTGACCGCCAACGAAGACGGCAATGGTGAGTACAGGCGTCTAGCACACAAGGGAGGGAAGGGGACAATTACACACCCACAAGCCACACGCATCCCCCACACCAACTACCATTCCCACATACAAGCTCACCAACACCCATACACACACACCCTCCCCACCAACACCCAAATGCACACACACACACACACAAACACACACACACACAAACACAGGCCAAACAATTTAATGACTCAGCACAGATATATACATACCTGACACATGCAGAGAAATAAATAAGTGGATGCACATACCTGTGTACACGACCCTCCCATATTAAAATGCAGGACAATGGAATATCATTGCACCAACATGCCTGTTGGACCTATATATTAAGGAGTTTTGGAAAGATGAACAAACTATGTACAAAGAAGGCCATGGGCAAGTCCATAGGAAATGTCCGAGTGTGCTAACAAGGCAAATACTTGACTCCTACCACAACCATGTCCTCCACAGGGCAGGGGTACCAATGGGGCAGGCAGGCACCCCAGGGGGCAGTGGTAGGGGGTGGGGGCTCAGGTTTGGAAGGGAGGGCTTGGGCTTAGGAGTTGGAGGGGTTGAGAGTGGAAGTGAGCTTGGACAGGGGTGGGAGAGGGATCAGACCTCTTACAAATTTTCTTAGTGGCTAGGGAAGGGGCAGGGGACCAGGAAGAGAGGACTGTGGAGAAGCTTAAAGGGGAAGGACTGGATCTGGGGAGGCAAAGGGAATGTTTGGGGACAAGACAGGATGGGCCAGTGGGTTCAAACAGGTCAACACAGGAAAGATAAATGCTTTTTAGGTGCAGTTGGAGACAGGTTTGAGAGTGGAGGTTGAGGGAGTGGTTGTAGATGGTGTGGGTTTGCTGCTAGAGGAATCAGGTGCATGCTGAGTCAGCTTATGTTTGGTGGATGAATGTTGTGTGTATTGGGGGTTGAAAGAGTGGGAGAAGGCAGGAAGTGTAGGCAGGTGTTTGGGTGGTGTCTGTTGGTATGGTGAGTGTGCTGCAAGTGCCTGTGTAGGTTGACGCGGTGAGTGTGGGTGTGGTGTCTGGGGTGCATGTGTGGATAACTTCTGTTGTGGTGACTGTGCCAGTGACTGAGGGTGCAGTGCATGTGGTGGGAGGGTGCCGGAAAGACCAGGGACACTGGCTGCCATCAAAGAGAAGGCCAGAGCCTGAAAAGATCTCTGTTGGCCAGACATGGCACCATGAATGCCTTCCAGGTAGGCACTGCATTGCTGCATCTGGGATGCCAGCCCCTGGATGACATTCACAATGGTTGTCTGACCTAACGAGATGGATTTCAGGATGTCAATAGTCTCTTCAGTGAGGGCAGCAGGGCTGACTGGGGAAGGGCCTGAGGTGCCTGGGCGAAAGAGACGCCCACCCTCCTGTGTGAGCAGGCATGGGTAACTCAGGGGGCAGCTCCTGGGAAGGCAGAGCTGGTACGGGGGTGGCAGAAGATGGCAAAGGTTTGGTGGTCCCAGAAGGGTCCACCACCACCAGGGAGCTGCCATCAGAGTCACTACCATCAATGGTAGTCACCTCCCCCATGGTGCTCCCCTCGCCCTCCAAGCCACTGGTCCACTCGGCATTGGTGGTGTCTGCCTTCTGGGTCCTGTGGACTGCAGCATCCTCATTCACTGGTACCCCTTCTCCTTTGCCTGATGATACCAATGCACACAAGGAGACAAGTTGACAGAGAGGGTGGGGTTAAAAAAGAAAGGGATGCAGGCTGTCAATTACAGTACACATATGATGTAGGCACAAATGCAGTCATGCACATCCCAACAACTATCCCTCACCATTACCAACTCCTTAAAGGTAAGTAACTATGAAAGGAAACCGAGCTCCCTCACTACACTGACATACTGACACTATACTGGCCAACCACATCACCATCCAGTTCCTACATCCCCTTCCAGGCAGACCATGGCAATCCGGGAGTGATCCAGGTCCACTACAATGTGACAGATTGATGATGTGGTACATCAGAACTACAGGCTAATCCATAGGACCCGTTACATGGCCATATTCCCACCCATACCCAGATAACTACACAATCCCAGTGTCTCAAGGGGCCAGTTGCATGCCCACACCTGTCGATGACCCTGATACTACCTGCTACCCACTCATGGCATTAAACTACAAAGTACAAAGTTAAAACAGAACAGTGGTGGTACACTCCCACTAGTGGCTGCTGTGCTGCCTTCAAGTGTCCGTCCAACTCCGGATTGGCCACCTCCAGAATGCGGGCCATTAGGGGGTCAGGGTCCGACATGCACCCCTTCCTTGTTGGGAGGCTGTCCCCAGCTGGGCCTCTGTGGTTTTTCGGGCTCAGCGTCTCAGGTCCTCCCACAGTTTCCTGTAGTGGGTGCACTGCTGGCTGTAGACCCCCAGGGTCCGCACTTCTTTGCTGATGGCTTTCCACAGCCCCTTCTTCTGATGGGCGCTAACCTGGTTGGGAGACGCGTAGAGTAAAATATTGTAGGTCAAGCCTCCACATTCACAGTTGGGCTACAACACCACATGTATCTGTACCTCAAACAATGACTCCCAACCATGCCCCTATACACATATGTCCTGTCACACTTCACCTATCCATTGGGACATATAACAGTCACACACACATGCATCCGCTGCATTGGTACACACTCCTAGGATGCTATAATACCACTCACCTGGTCCCCTGGTCAGCCATAAAGCTTGGCATACAGGGGTAGGACCCCGTCCACAAGCTTCTCTAACTCATCCAAGGTGAAGGCTGGGGCCTATTCCCCTGTAGCACATGCCATTTCTGCAACCAGAGGCAGGACACAGCAGAACACACAGTGGTGTAGTGGCCGTCCCGAGGTACAGGAGTCAAGTGGCAAAGGGTACACAAAATGGCGGTGAGGACAGCTGCGGTGTGCACCGTCACTGCTGGGGCAGAGCATGATTGGTCCCTGTTCCTGATAGACACCAATGCTAACCAATGAGGAGTTGCACGGCGGTTCTGACCGCCTATCACCATGATGACTAACGCCAGCGGAATTATGTCACTTCCTCCTGTTCTCCACACGTGAGACAGGCAGCTGCCATTTTACGAGGGCAACTTGTTTATACACAGTACAGGGCCAGTGTTTATGGCAGAATAGTATTACCTATGAGAGTCAAAATGGTGAAGTTACACATACAGGGGGTCATTCTGACCCTGGCGGTCCATGACCGCCATGGCGGAGGGCGGCGGAAGCACCGCCAACAGGCTGGCGGTGCTTCCTGGGCTATTCTGACCGCAGCGGTAAAGCCGCGGTCAGAAAAGGGGAACCAGCGGTTTCCCGCCGGTTTTCCCCTGGCCCAGGGAATCCGCCGTGGCGGCGCTGGTTGCAGCACCGCCATGGGGATTCCGACCCCCTTCCCGCCAGCCTGTTTCTGGCGGTGTCCACTGCCAGAACCAGGATGGCGGGAACGGGTGCCGTGGGGCCCCTGGGGGCCCCTGCACTGCCCATGCCACTGGCATGGGCAGTGCAGGGGCCCCCTAACAGGGCCCCACAAAGATTTTCACTGTCTGCTCTGCAGACAGTGAAAATCACGACGGGTGCCACTGCACCCGTCGCACCCCTGCAACTCCGCCGGCTCCATTCGAAGCCGGCTTCCTCGTTGCAGGGGCTTTCCCGCTGGGCCGGCGGACGGCCTTTTGGCCGTCGCCCGCCGGCCCAGCGGAAAAGTTGGAATGACCGCCGCGGTCTTTTGACCGTGGTGCGGTCATTCGGCGGTAACCGCATGGCGGGCGGCGACCGCCGCCCGCCGCAGTCAGAATGACCGCCACAATGTTCAATGGCATGGTAGCATCCCAACCTACAGGTGTATATGTCCTTGGCACACCAATATCAACACATGTCATTAATGTGTACAGTGGCTGCACACAACATTCTACAGTAATGTGTGTGCAGAGTTGTGTATGAATGTACATACCTGTATACAGATAGTTGACATCTACACATCATTGTGCTTTTTTCCACCATAGCCATCGACCCATGTGGAGAGGGAAGGCTATGCCAGTATACAGACCCCTTGTTGACCTGACTACCATTGAAAAGCACCACATTATCATCAGCTATTGTCTGAAATCCTGGCAAAAGTCCTAAATGCCTTCTTGCAACACCTCCAGAGTTACATTCAATTTCCTCAAAGGGAAGATTTTACCACAGTGCAGTCTGATTTGTATGCAATTGCCAACATCCCTCATGTGATTGGTGACACTGATGGCACACATATTCCCCTCATACCCCCAGAGCCACTGAGCAAGTGTTTTGGAACCACAAAAACTTCCATTCCATAAACGTACAGGTGGGGTGTCTTGCAGATCAATACATCTCACAGGTTGCAGCAAGATTCCCTGGATCAGTCCATGACGCCTACATTTTGAGGAACAGCATTGTCCCACACATCATGGCACAACTACAGGGAGACTGAGCCTGGCTAGTTGGTGAGTGGGCATGTGACAGTTTTGCAGTGCTACCTGACCAAACACGTTTGGCATTGTACAACTGTGTGTCATGTGCTACCTTTCTCCACTTTTCCTAGGTGATTCTGGTTATCCTACCATGCAGTGGCTGGTGACACCTGTGAGGAATCCCAGGACGGGGGTGTAGGAGGCTGGACTGGCTTGTAGTGAGTACCTAGGGGTACTTACACCTTGCACCAGGCCCAGTTATCCCTTATTAGTGTATTGGGTGTCTAGCAGCTTAGGCTGATAGATAATGGTAGCTTAGCAGAGCAGCTTAGGCTGAACTAGGAGACGAGTGAAGCTCCTACAGTACCACTAATGTCATATGCACAATATCATAAGAAAACACAATACACAGATATACTAAAAATAAAGGTACTTTATTTTTATGACAATATGCCAAAAGTATCTCAGTGAGTACCCTCAGTATGAGGATAGCAAATATACACAAGATATATGTACACAATACCAAATTATGCAGTAATAGTCTTAGAAAACAGTGCAAACAATGTATAGTTACAATAGGATGCAATGGGGACAAATAGGGATAGGGGCAACACAAACCATATACTCCAAAAGTGGAATGCGAACCACGAATGGACCCCAAACCTATGTGACCTTGTAGAGGGTCGCTGGGACTGTAAGAAAACAGTTAGGGTTAGAAAAATAGCCCACCCCAAGACCCTGAAAAGTGAGTGCAAAGTGCACTAAAGTTCCCCAAAGGACTTAGAAGTCGTGATAGGGGAATTCTGCAGGAAAGACACAAATCAGCAATGCAACAACAATGGATTTCCAAACGAGGGTACCTGTGGAACAAGGGGACCAAGTCCAAAAGTCACAAGCAAGTCGGAGATGGGCAGATGCCCAGGAAATGCCAGCTGTGGGTGCAAAGAAGCTGCTACTGGACAGTAGAAGCTGAAGATTCTGCAGGAACAAGAAGGGCTAGGAACTTCCCCTTTGGAGGACGGATCCCTCATGCCGTGGAGAGTCGTGCAGAAGTGTTTTCCTGAAGAAAGACCGCCAACAAGCCTTGCTAGCTGCAAATCATGCGGTTAGGGTTTTTGGATGCTGCTGTGGCCCAGGAGGGACCAGGATGTCTCCAATTGCGTCTGGGGTCAGAGGGGGCGTCGAGCAAGACAAGGAGCCCTCGCAGAAGCAGGCAGCACCCGCAGAAGTGCTGGAACAGGCACTATGAAGTAGAGTGAAACGGTGCTCACCCGAAGTTGCACAAAGGAGTCCCACGCCGCCGGAGGACAACTTAGGAGGTTGTGCAATGCAGGTTACAGTGCCATGGACCCAGGCTGGACTGTGCACAAAGGATTTCCACCGGAAGTGCACGGAGGCCGGAGTAGCTGCAAAAGTTGTGGTTCCCAGCAATGCAGTCTGGCGTGGGGAGGCAAGGACTTACCTCCACCAAACTTGGACTGAAGAGTCACTGGACTGTGGGAGTCACTTGGACAGAGTTGCTGGATTCAAGGGACCTCGCTCGTCGTGCTGAGAGGAGACCCAGGGTACCAGTGATGCAGTTCTTTGGTGCCTGCGGTTGCAGGCGGACGATTCCGTCGACCCACAGGAGATTTCTTCGGAGCTTCTAGTGCAGAGAGGAGGCAGACTACCCCCACAGCATGCACTACCAGGAAAGCAGTCGAGAAGGCGGCAGGATGAGCGTTACAGAGTTGCAGTAGTCGTCTTTGCTACTTTGTTGCAGTTTTGCAGGCTTCCAGCGCGGTCAGCAGTCGATTCCTTAGCAGAAGGTGAAGAGAGAGATGCAGAGGAACTCGGATGAGCTCTTGCATTCGTTATCTGAGGAATCCCCAAAGACAGAGACCCTAAATAGCCAGAAAAGAGGGTTTGGCTACTTAGGAGAGAAGATAGGCTAGCAACACCTGAAGGAGCCTATCAGAAGCAGTCTCTGACGTCACCTGCTGGCACTGGCCACTCAGAGCAGTCCAGTGTGCCAGCAGCACCTCTGTTTCCAAGATGGCAGAGGTCTGGAGCACACTGGAGGAGCTCTGGGCACCTCCCAGGGGAGGTGCAGGTCAGGGGAGTGGTCACTCCCCTTTCCTTTGTCCAGTTTCACGCCAGAGCAGGGCTGAGGGGTCCCTGAACCGGTGTAGACTGGCTTATGCAGAAATGGGCACCATGTGTGCCCATGAAAGCATTTCCAGAGGCTGGGGGAGGCTACTCCTCCCCTGCCTTCACACCATTTTCCAAAGGGAGAGGGTGTAACACCCTCTCTCAGAGGAAGTCCTTTGTTCTGCCATCCTGGGCCAGGCCTGGCTGGACCCCAGGAGGGCAGAAGCCTGTCTGAGGGGTTGGCAGCAGCAGCAGCTGCAGTGAAACCCCGGGAAAGGCAGTTTGGCAGTACCAGGGTCTTTGCTACAGACCAGTGGGATCATGGGATTGTGCCACTTATGCCAGGATGGCATGGAGGGGGCAATTCCATGATCATAGACATGTTACATGGCCATATTCGGAGTTACCATTGTGAAGCTACATATAGGTAGTGACCTATATGTAGTGCACGCGTGTAATGGTGTCCCCGCACTCACAAAGTCCGGGGAATTGGCCCTGAACAATGTGGGGGCACCTCACACTAAGTAACTTTGCACCTAACCTTTACCAGGTAAAGGTTAGACATATAGGTGACTTATAAGTTACTTAAGTGCAGTGTAAAATGGCTGTGAAATAACGTGGATGTTATTTCACTCAGGCTGCAGTGGCAGGCCTGTGTAAGAATTGTCAGAGCTCCCTATGGGTGGCAAAAGAAATGCTGCAGCCCATAGGGATCTCCTGGAACCCCAATACCCTGGGTACCTCAGTACCATATACTAGGGAATTATAAGGGTGTTCCAGTAAGCCAATATAAATTGGTAAACTTGGTCACTAGCCTGTTAGTGACAATTTGAAAGAAATGAGAGAGCATAACCACTGAGGTTCTGATTAGCAGAGCCTCAGTGAGACAGTTAGTCATAACACAGGTAACACATTCAGGCACACTTATGAGCACTGTGGCCCTGGCTGGCAGGGTCCCAGTGACACATACTACTAAAACAACATATATACAGTGAAAAATGGGGGTAACATGCCAGGCAAGATGGTACTTTCCTACAGGGGGTAAAACTGGTACAATGACGCCCATGGTCATACGAGAAGGGTGATTGAGAGAATCGTTGGGCTCCTGAAGGCCTGATTCAGGTGCCTGCATATGCCTGGAGGAGCCCTGTGCTACTCCCCAAACAAGGTGTGTCAGATCATAGTAGCCTGCTGTACGCTGCACAATTTGGCCCTCAGGACACATGTTCCACTACTGGAAGTGAATGATGGAACACTGCCATCCGTGGGACCCCAGAGAATGGAAGTTAGTGATGGAGGAGAGGGGGAAGATGTGGACTCCAGGAATCAGTTGATTCAGCTCTACTTCCAATGAGTCTCATGTAAATGTTGCACACTGAATCAGACTACCCTGGGTAGGATTTTAGTTTCAGTGTTGCTGTGTTGCCTGCCCCTTTGCTATTGCTACATCATGTTGGAAGAGATGATGTTTGTGGAAACTCCTGGCCAAAGCTGTGACATGAACTTGGCCTACCCCTCTCAGTACATTGGATCCATTATACATTAACATGCATCTGTGCATATCTGCTCATGAATGATGGCTTACAAAAGCGTGCATTTTGAATAAATAGCAACATCTATTGGTGTTTTCAAACAGTGTTTATTAAAATAGTGAGACAATAGGGATTATATTGTGCAAGGGAGTGGGCAGACGGTGAACAGGATTCTCAGTGCAGTGTCCACAGCTGCTGGTAGCACAGTGGCAGTGTCCATGAGGCCATAAGTAAATGCAGATATGGCAATGGACAGTCAACAAGGTGGCTCAGTGGCACAAGGGAGACAGTTCAGAGCAGAGTCACTTCCTGGTGGTGAGCTTGGCCTTGGCTACAATGTCATTGGGATGTCTGGGTCTCTGGCCACGTCTGCGAGAGGGTTCCTGGGCTACAGGGGAAGGGGTGCTGGTGGCCTGTGAGTGCTCTGGCAGGGCCACCATTCCACTGGCTGCTGCTGAGGTTGAGGGCTGGGCTGTATCTTGGCTGGTGGAAGGGACCTGCTGATGGGTGGAGGACTCAGGCATGATATTGGGCATCCTCAGCAGCACCACTGCAATGGTGGGCATGCTGGCATTCAGTTGTTCCCATTGCTCCATGGCATCCTGCTGGTGTGCCACCTGCAGCCTCTGATTCTCTTGCAATGTGGCCAGGATCTGGCCCATCCAGTCCTGGGAGTGGTGGTATGTCCCACGACCTCTGAGATGGCCTCACGGGCAGCAGAGTCCCTCCTTGGCCCACACCCTGGGCCACTCATACGCTTCCAGTGGCCCTGGTCCCCTGTGCCTGTGTCCCCAGCACAGGTCACCCAGTCTCACTTGCACTGGGACCTTCATGGTCCTGCCTGGCGGTGGGTGATGACTCCGGTCTCTGTATAGGTGGGCAGACAGTCAGTGGCTTGGTGACTGGTGTGGGGGCGTTGGGCCACAGCTGATGGTGGTCACTGAGTGGTGGGGGAGTCAATGGTGTCCTGGGTGGGGCTTCTAGGGGAGTGAGTGACCAGGGCTGTGAGATGGGCCAGGGTAGTCATCTGGGTCCAGACATCCAGTTGGGCTATTGTCACTAGGGCCTTCTTCTGCTGGTGAACTGGCACTTCTTCTCAACTCCGTCTGGGTGGCATGGGCAGTGGTACCTGTGTGGTAGTACAAACATTGTTTTGTGGCTCCTGAAATGTATGGGCATTGTGGCTTGTGGATGATGGTGTAGTTGTAGTGTTATGGGGGATATGGCATTGACAGTACTGCCTGTTTGTACAATTGACGTGGTATATGTGTCTAATGTAATAGCAGTTACCATTGGCATGTGATTCTCCTGTCTTCTGCACCCTATCCTTTCATTGCCATATCCCTTCAGACACTTGCCACCAGTTCAATTTGCTTACTTCCCCAAAAATCTGCATGCAGAGGCCTTTAGAGATGTGTGTCATGCATTGTTAGTTGAGGGATTGTTGGTGCATTGTGGGTGACAATAGTGTAGACTACAGTACACATTGGGGATGGTTATTGGTCATACAGGGATGGTTTGTGGGTTGGTGGGGAGGTGTGGGCATGGAGTTGATATTTGTATGGGTGTATGGGGGATGTGTATAGGGTAGGGTGATTAGTGGTTGTGACCGGGGTAGTGTGAGACCTGCATTCCAAATGTGGCAATTGTTAGGGAAGTATATGTGACATACCAGAGTCCAGTCCTCCAGTGAGTCCAGTGAGGCCCTCCGAGTGAAGGATAGACAAGACCTTCTCCTCCCAGTCGCTGCATACGGGTGGAGGGGGAGGACTACTGCCAGTGTTCTGTACTGCAATTTGATGTTGTGATGCCATGGAATGTACCTTCCCAGCATCCTTACGTCATCCTTTGTCCGTGGATACTTTCCCACTGCCTTGACCTTATTGACAATCCTCTGCCATAGACCCATTTTCGGTGAGATGGATGTCAGCAGTACCTGGGCTCCAAACAGCTGTGGTTCGACCCTGATTATTTAGTCCACTGTGGTCCGCAGCTCCCTGTCAGTGAAGCGGCGGCACTTAGGGGGTGCCATTGTGTATGATGTGAGTGGTGTGCACTTGTGTGTGTTGCATTTCTGGTCTGTGGAAGTAGTGAGTGTCCGGTAGTTGTTGGCTGGCATTGATTTGGTGTTGCAAAGGATGGTGGGATGTGTGTGTGTGTTTTATGGTGGTGTGTGTGGGTGTGGTGAGTGTGTTTATGTGTCTCAGGTGTGAGGGTTTCATATTGTCCTATGTGTGCAATTGTTGGTGGTGGGTGCCTTTATTCATCGTGGTAGTCTGTACCGCCAATGGTGGACTGCTGTTCTATGACCGCTGTGCTGATTTGTGGATCTGAATTTGGTGGGTGGTCTGTTGGTGGCATGGCAGTGGGGGGATGCTGTCCTCCAATTTACCGCCATTATTGGCGCTGAAGGTGTCATGGATTTGGCTGTTTTTACGGGTAGTGTTTTTGTACTCATAATACGACGGTATGGTTACTACTGCCACCAATGGTCTTTTGGCAGGCACCAGCACAACTGTCAGCCGTAATTACCACTGAACCTATAATGAGGACCCTAGTGTACCTTCTGACAATCAGTGACTGATTAAGGCATTGTTCTGTCGTGCCCCTTCCCTGCCTAAAACCAAATTGAGGCCCTCATTACAACCTCGGCTGTCTTTTCAAAAGACCACAGAGGCTGCGTGAGCCAGAATACCCCCAGTGCTGGCAATATTTCTGGCTCCCTATTACGACTTTTCCGCTGGGCCAGCGGAAAAGTCACATCAACATTGCTGCTGGCTCGTAATAGAGCCGGCGGCAATGTTGATGTGCAGCGGGTGCAGTAGCACCTGTCACGCATTCCACTGCCAGAAATTTGGTCAGTGAAATGCACAACGGGCTATGCCTGGGGGCCCCTGCACTGGCCATGCCAAGTGCATGGGCAGTGCAGGGGCCCCCAGAGCCACCCCAAGTCCCCCTTACCGCCAGCCTTTCCATGGCGGTGTTTACTGCCGTGGCCAGGCTGGCGGTGAGGGACTCACAGCTGCCCTGGGGATTATGTATAGTGGAGAAGCCGGTGGTATGGCTGTGGCTATTGAGCCATGGTCATAATAGCTGGTGGAACACTGCCAGCCTGTTGGCAGTATTACCGCCAGCTTACCGCAGGCCGCTAGGGGCATAATTAGGCCCTGAGATTTGGAAAGCACATTTTTGGTCAAAACCCACTACTCTGGCTGGACTGGTAATACCCTGCTCAAAACCCCTACTGTGGCATCAATTAACGATCTTGGCCTATACCAGGCCGGGTTATTCCTATTCTCCTTTTTGAAGATAGGAACCACCGTAGCCGCTTTCTAAGATGTGGGCAAAGGATCTATTGGTTAACAGGGGCAGCCAAAAGCTAAAATTATCCTTAAAAAGTGCAAGTGCGATTCCATCAGGTCAAGGAGCTTTAAGCCAAATAACCTGGGTAATGACATCAGCTACATCATTTATTGAGATAGACAAACCAAACTGTATGGCTTGATCCATATTTGGAATCATGTCAAAATCCATTTCCTCTAGTTTCAAAACTTTGAGAGATTAAAAATACATGAAAAATGTGCCACCCATGCCTCCCCTGAAACCAGGGAGTCATTTTTTTTTTGCGAGGGGACTTCAGAGAACAAAGGAGGATTAGTAATGTCCCTGAATTGCTTTTCTGTCCTTCAATGTCCCTGCTACCAGTCCAATCATGCCTCTCGCCTGAATAGTTTTTCTCTGAGTTATTACCACTTTATAATTCGCCCAGGTTATCTTGATTAGCTCTTTGTTATGGGGAGAGGTTTGCAGGGCTTTTTCTAAGTCCTTATTGGCTTGTTACAGACACTATTGAACCATCGCACAGAGGGGACCTTGTTAACAGGGCCTCTCGCTAGAAAAGCCAATAAAACAGCCATGCAAAACAATTCAGTACTTGCACAGTGGGAATGCCCTCAGCAGTCAAGCAGCTATTAATAAGGTCTAAATTCTCATTCACAATTTTATGCTGTAGGATCTGTGTGTCTATGTTGTGCCATTTTACCATTAGACCTTTATTCGGGTTATACCATAAGGAAAGATTGTTCCGTCCCTGATTTTACAAGTAGATTGACATGCGCTACCTAAGGATTATGGTAACTAGGGAAATTTGGAGATATTGTAAAATCCCGAACAAGAGGACTGTAATTTCCAGATATTAACATAAAATCAATTATGCTAGCGTGACGTCCCCCAACGAAAATCGGACAATAATTAATAAAATCATTGACACAATGATTTAGGGGGATCAAGAAATTAGATATCAAAATATCATGTAACACCTCTTCGAATGAATAAAATGTGCCATGTTTTCATCTTCCTTGTATTTCTCCCCACATACACGTGTACCACTAGGATCACAAAATGTACAATTAAAATCCCCACACCAGAGTACATAATGGCTGTGTGGACAGGGTTACTTTCCCAATTTCGTCTTGCAAGTTTTCCACCACCTGTGAGTTACGATGGTAAAAAATATTATGATAAAAATGTACAACTGGAAAATCCACAGTACCTAAACGGAAAACAAGAGCAGTTGGTACCAAGGTGAAAAGCATACCAATTTAACCTTTATCATATTGATTGTAGGTGAAATTAGTACAGTTTAACCCCCCTAAGTCCTCCCTGATGTAACAGGGGCTGCTGGGGAACAATAGGCGCCATACCCGTTTAAATAAAAGTCGTTCAGCCACACCCGTTTAAATAAAAGTCATTCACAGGTCTCCTGTACACGTTATTTCAACACCGGGAACAAATCCCACCCAGTCCTCATTGCTTAACTTTCCATGAACACCAGAAACATTCCAGGACAACATTGAATGGGGAAAAATCTGAATTTTGGGGCTTCATAAAGGTAGCATGCGCAGGTGCAAAAATAGTCTGGTATGCAATGGTAGCCAGAGAAGACACTTTCCCAGGGCCTGGGTCCGCGTTTTCTTCAGGTTGACAGTCATCTAGAACGTCAGTTACTTTGAATGTTCCTGATAAATTTCGCAGAGGAAATTGGCACTAATAGTCAGTCATTCTCAGTTAGCCCTGATAATGCCTCATAACGATTAGGCTGGGCAAATTATGCCAAAGATGGAGATTCATGCAGACGACTCTGTGTTCTACTCTGTTGTTCATTAAAATGTTGCCCTGGTGGTGGTGAATTAAAAAACCCTGGTAGTTGTACTCTTATTTTACCAAAATCATAGTTCATGCTCCCCAAACATGACAATAAAAACCAAACACAATCGGAGTTGTTGACATTTAGAGCTACACAATCCCCTTCTATAAATTTAGCTGTGGGCCCAATCCACTTAACAGTGAGGGCCATGAATAATTTGTCAATCACTCCACAGTGGCAGTCAACACTCCTCGCACACCAATAACCAGCGTTATTGATGAGATTTCGACAATTCTCATTTGTGTCTTTTGCCGAAGGAGGGACTCCAGTCAGAATCATTTTAAAAAGAGTACACTCTGGGGGGTAAATGTAAACTTTCAATAACACCTTTATGATAACTGTATACATTAGGCTGGGGTGAGTCATTGTGTCCTTAGAACCATGTAGCTGATTTGGCTGAGCTACCTGAGCTGGAACTGACCCACCTAAGCCCGTCTGTCCCCTTGCACTATGCTTATCAATGGACCTGGAAATATTAGTGTTATCTTGCTGTATACATTCTCGAAGAGGATCTGCGGTATCCATGGATGAGGGACCTATAACCCACTGCCCATTCACTCATGGGTAATCAGGTTCCTGGTAGAAGAGATAGGTCAATGTCCCTCTATACTAGCATTAGCCAGAGTCAAAAGTTGATCTTCAATTTTCCCAGGCTGTATTGATATAGGTTTTAAAACATGTGTAAAAAGGTTTACAAAGCGAGAATAAAAATTCTCCACAAAAGCTGATGTCCCATCCTGACCCACAAGATTAATCTCGATATTCCCCTTTTGACCAGGACTTTTCAAACTCTGATGGGAAGCAATAGGTTGCTTTTCAGATTTTGTGCCTGCCTCTGCTCTTTTCCTTTTTCCTCCCTTTGATTTTAAATTTCCATCCTCGCCCATTCTCTAGTCTGTGGGTTGCAGATGGGAATCTGAGTTGGTAACAGCATTAAAAGAAGCAGCAGAAGAGGAAAGCTGGGGAATAGACTGCAAAACCTGCCTGTCCTCCCCATCACAGGCCCCTAGTTCCTGATCCATAGCTGGGTGTAAAAGAGGTGGTGAGGACAGAGACAGTCTCTTCTCAACTAGTTTGATTTCTTTACTAATGGCACCCACAGCACGGTGCAGAAAACAGTCAAGGGAAGAACTAGTAGTGGGTGGCATCGAAATGATTTTATATTTCCCCATGGCTGTTGCTTCAAAACTCCCAAAGTGGTAGTTGCACAATACCCTATTGACTCCTCCTGATATTAAGGCCAAGAGGGATATGGCCCAGCCCAACTTCGTCCGGCCGCGGATGGGAGCAGATGGGTCCGATCTTTGCCCAGGCACATCCTGGGCACATCCCATACCACTGGTTGGGACGATTACATTTAGAGCCCCTCAAGGCTCACAGATGTGGGTGGCCCCTCATCCTCACCGGGCTGATGCAGGCTGATACGGGGTGGGACATGCAGCCCCCCTGAAAGTCCAAATGACCCACACTGTGGGTCAGGCAGATTACTTTTAGAGTTCCTTGCTGCTCACAGGTGCGGGTGGCCCCTTCTCCTCTCCAGGCTGATGCAGGGTGGGACATGCAGTCCTCCCTGAAAGTCCAAACATCCAGTGCTGCAGGTTAGGGAGATTACCTTTAGAGCCCCTTGTGGCTCACAGGTGCAGGTAGCACCTCATCCTCACCAGGCAGATGCAGGCTGATGCAGCTTGGAACATTCAGTCCCTCCTAAAAGTCCAAATGTTCAGCGCTGAAGGTTGGACATATTACTGTTACAGCCCCTTGTGGCTCACAGATGTGAGCAGTCCCTCCTCCCCATTGGGCTAATGCAGGCTGATGCAGGGTGGGACATGCAGTCCCCTCTGAAAGTCCAAACATCCTCTGCCATGGGTCAGGGAGATTACTTTTAGAGCACCTTCCTGCTCACAGGTGCAGGTGGCCCCTCCTCCTCACAGGTCCGATGCGGGCTGATGCTGGGTGGGACATGCAGTCCCCTCTGAAAGTCCAAATGTCCCGTGCATGGGTCGGCCAGATAACTTTTAGAGCCCCTTGCAGCTCACAGGTGCGGGAGGCCCCTCCTCCTCACCGGGCTGATGCAGAGTGGGACATGCAGTTCCAACTGAAAGTCCAAAGGACCTGCATCGCAGGTGGGGCAGATTACTTTTAGAGCCCCTCACGACTCACAGGTGTGGGTGGCACCTCCTCATGCAGTCCACCTGAAAGTCATAAAACCAATTGAATCATTTTTTTTTTAGCTCTCAAAATAGATTAATTCCTAGAAAATTATCTGTTTGTCTCATTCCTACTTTTGTGTCAGTGGCAGGTGAACACATTGCTCGTAGACAACTCCTTTCATTCTGCATCTAAATAAAATCAATTCATCAATTTGCTCCGCCCTATGCCAGTGTATAATATTGATACTGTAATATATTCTTGATGTAACATTTGATTGGTTAATAGAAATCTAAATGCGAATAGCAGTATGGCCTACGTTTCCATGGAGGCATAACTCAGGGTTGGCATACATGCAGTGATATTGACTGTCGTCTATAAAACCTGATATAGTAATATCAGTTTTCTCCCCAGATATGTAAAGTATTGCTAGGATTGTGGTGTGCCATGCATAGGATCAATGAGACATCGTGTCCTATGTCAGAACTCTCTGCTATGCTACTTTTCCTTCTGGTGTCGCTTAACTGGCCATCAAAGGCCCTTAATGAATTCTCAGCTTTAGGGCGTCACAGCTCTGTGACAAAGTCTGTAATAACACAATTCTTCAAATTCACGTTTCACAAGATTATTGATTTATCAAAACTGCTTTTTGAAAGAGTCACATTATAAAACGGAACTTCACAGGTGATGTTAAATATAGTTTGACAAGATTATTCTACATCCAGGAACGCAAGGTCACCAATCCAGTGATTTTATTGAAAATGCAATGATTTCTGGAAGCTATAATTTTGATCCCCATTAGTTCGTCGACCACAATTTAAACCACATATTTGCAAATTGAAAGAAGTGAAATAAAAATAGGGTGTTCCGAAGACGTTCTTTGCCCTTTCAAAACTCTGGTTTAAATCTGATATTTCAAACTGCTCTCCTGTGTCACTTCTGAATTACTAAATCAACGATCAATCAATCATATTCTTTATTTGAATGCCAAGACAATAACAAACAATTCACACAAAATATCCACGAAGTTAACATTACATATAAATATGATAACATTCAAAGGTTTAAAATATAGCCCACCTAGAACTGCAGATATTTTCAATAGGACGTAGCTGATTTAAGAAAACTACCCAATCTAAAACATTCATCAGCATTGGGTAACAATTGCAAAAAATGTAGGACAATTATGCATTGTTATGAATTTACATGCCAAAAAGAGGTAATAAAAACTGCGACCCCAAAGTTGCAAAAACATTTACCAAATAATGTAAAGTGCAGTAGAGTTTATGATGAAATATCTTCACAAATACATTTTCCTTTCCAGATCACTAAACAATTCTTGTGAGAAACACAATAAATGACAAATAGTGCCCGCTCTAAATCTCAATAACAGAGCTCTCTCCCAATTATTGTGTGCGTAAGACAAATACGGTTCTGTACCAATGTTGATTTTTAGGACAGTGTAGTTCCTAACTATGGGCTTTCTTAGCTCCAAACTTTTTTCTTAGTGTCTGTCCATAAATAGGCGTTTCACAGACTTGTTATAGTTATAAAATGTCAGAGGTCAAGACCTTCTCACATCAAATAGAATCTTCAAATATTTTGTGTCTAAAAGTAGCCTGAAGGATGTTCCACACTGAGGCCCTTATTAAAACCCTGGTGGTAAATCCCGCTGACCGCAGTGCCGACGGCCGGCAACATACCCACGTGTCCACGGCTGTAATCCGCAATGGGTATTATGACCCACACTGAGAATTCCGCCACTATACAGACACCCACACAAGTCCGCCATACCAAAGGTCAGTGAAAAACTGGCAATAGCAAAACACACACCAACTGGAATACGCACACAGTATCACGACCCACGAATCAATGCAGCGGTCTTTAAACCGCTGTAAACCATTGGGGGTACACACCGCTGCGCTCAAAATGCACACACACGTTCAAAACCACAGCACATTGGACAATTCAAAATACACACACCTGACACACGTACACACACTACACCCACACACCCAATCCAATATAAAACACACAGCCAAAATACCCACAACCCCTTACAATGAAAAATGTTGAAGAAGCAGAGTGAGAAAAGCAAAGACCACACCAGCATTCAGAGGCACACAACACCATCACTCATACACCATCCACGCACAACACACCACACACCCCAACACATCACCCCACACATCACATCAATCATCATCTCACACATCACTCACACCACATCATGGCACCTCAAAGACACCCCAGGTTTTCTGAGGAGGAGCTCAGGGTCATGATGGAGGAAATCATCCGGGTAGAGCCACAGCTATTTGGATCACAGGTGCAGCAGACATCCATTGCAAGGAAGATGGAGCTATGGCAGACAATTGTCAACAGGGTCAACGCAGTGGGACAGCATCCAAGAACAAGGGATGACATCAGGAAGAGGTGGAATGACCTACGGGGGAAGGTACATTCCGTGGTATCCAGACACCAGGTTGCCGTACAGAGGACTGGCGGTGGACCTTCACCTTCTCCCCCACAACTAACAACATGGGAGAAGCAAGTCTTGGCAATAATGCATCCTGAGAGCCTCGCAGGAGTAGCCGGAGGACTGGATTCTGGTAAGTCAAATCTTTACTATTATATCCCCCCCACCCTACCTGCATGCCATCACATATTCCCACCCTCATCCTCACTCCAATGACTACACCATCTCCCACACACCCCACCATCACGCCCCACAACTCCCACAACCAAGCCCTGCATGCAACAACAATGCATGGACACCCATCACCAAAGCATGTCCAATAGAGAGACTCACTTAAGGCACACAATCACCACTCACACAAGGGCCAAGGCGATAGTGCAAGCAAAGTAATAGAGGGAAACACACCCATTGTACAAGATGGCACACGCAGATAAATTAGCAATGCATTTACACCCCAACAGGACCCCTACCCAACGTCACTGGACAGGAGGTGCCAGCCATATCCAGTCTCCCCACAGAAGAGGCCCACAGTGACAACAGCATCTCTGCACGCCTGGATCAAGATGACCAGTCTGGCCCATCAGGGACCTCTGGACAGTCGGTTCCTCTGCCACAGTCCCAAGCCACCACAGAACCTCCCCCCTCAGGAAACACCACCACTGCACCCACCAAGCAGGCCCATGCCACTGTCCCCAGGACACGTCAATCAGCAGTGTGTCCACACTACAGGGACACCAGACAAACCCACTAACCCAGGACAATCAGGGACCTGGGGTCAGTGGCAGTGGGCACACGGTTCAGGGTACAGAGGCACAGGACAACAGGGAAACTGGGAGGACTGCTGTGCGACAGAGGGAGGACAGGCCCAGGGAACCGACCCTCCATGAGGCACTATCAAACATCATGGGAGCATACCACCATTCCCAGGAGACCATGGGCACGGTACTGGCCAAGTTTCAGGAGACCCAGAGGCTGCAGGAGAGACAATACATGGGGATCAGGGAGGACCTCACCAACATCTACACCATCCTGGTCACCATTGCAGGGGTGCTGGCTGACATAGGCAAGACCATGAGGGAGGCAGTGTCACAACAAAGGGCCCCTGACACTAGCCAAATCGAGGAACAGCCCATCACCTCTGCCAGTGCTAGAGGACAGGAGGCCCTGCCACAGGAACAACAGCCCATCAGTACCCCACCCCCTGCAGAAGGAGAACCACCCCGCAAACGGTCCCTGCGATCCAGGCAGAAGACAGAGAATATTGCCAAGACCCCCACCAGGAAATAAGACCCTCCTGATTGTCACCCTTCTGTACCTCTGTGTCACCCTGTCCACCTTGAACTGCCATTACTCCCCTTCCTATGCCGCATTGGACAATGCACCTGTGAGACTGGACTCTACTATGGACCTTCCTCCACCATCACCCCAGCCCCTTCCACATTCCCCTACACACATTAGCCCCTAAATAAACACCCTTGAATCACAAACCAATCTGAAGCCAGTCTGTTCTTTCACAAATTTTATATTACAACATCACCAACAAATATCAATGTAAATGTTCATTTGCTCATACCAATGTATGACAGTTGTTGGGCAGCAGTACATATAGCAGAAGGCTGAATGAGGTACCCAGATCTGTAAAATGGAAAGCCAAAGTGAACTGTCAGAGTCTATAGACAGAGGTGAAGAGGCTGACTTATACAATGTCCTACAGTATTCAGAAATGTGAGGAGCAGTGACAGTCTCTTACCTGTGTGTCACTGGAAGCACTGCATGATGATGTTTGTTCAGTTGTCAATATATTCTTCCTCTGCCTCCTCTTCCTCATTGTCCACAGGCTCCACCACTGCCACAAGACCGTCATCAGGCCCATCCTCCTGCAGAAAAGGCACCTGGCATCGCAATGCCAGGTTGTGCAACATGCAGCATGCCACGATTATCTGGCACACCTTCTTCGGTGAGTAGTATAGGGAGCCACCTGTTAGATTGAGGCACCAGAATCTGGCCTTCAGGAGGCCAAACGTCCTCTCACATAATACGCCTAGTTCACCCATGAGCCTCATTGTAGCGTTCCTCTGCCCTTGTCCTGGCATTCCTCAATGGGGTCAGTAGCCATGAGAGGTTGGGGTAACCAGAGTCACCTGCAAATGTCGATGGATACCTGTTAGATACACACTAACCCTTAGGGACTACCCCATACCCAGACACCTACTCATACTGTGTAGGGACCTTGGGCTCACCTATTAGCCACACCCGGTGCCTCTGGAGTTGGTCCATCACATAAGGGATACTGCTATTCCTCAAAATGTAGGCGTCATGCACAGAGCCAGGATACTTGGCATTCACATGAGATATGTACTGGATCGCCAAACACACCATCTGCACGTTCATTGAATGGTAGCTTTTTCGATTTTTTGAACACTTGTTCATTTCTGCAGGAGGGGACAAATGCCACATGTGTACTATCAATGGCACCAATGATGTTGGGGATATGTCCCAGGGCATAAAAGTCAGCTTTCACTGTGGGCAAATCCTCCACCTGTGGAAACACGATTTAGCTGCACATGTGTTTCATCAGGGCAGACAACACTCTGGTCAACACGTTAGAAAACATTGGCTGAGACATCCTAGATGTCATGGCCACTGTAGTTTGAAAGGAGCCACTTGCCAGGAAATGAAGTACTGGCAGGACCTGCACTAGAGAGAGTATTCCTGTGGGATGGCAGATAGCTGACATCAGATCTGGCTCCAATTGGGCACACAGGTCTTGGATTGTGGCCCGATCAAGTCTGTAGGTGATAATGATGTGTCTGTCTTCCATTGTCGACAGGTCCACCAGGTGTCTGTACACTGGAGGATGACGCCATCTCATCATCTGCCCCAGCGGATGTGCCCTATGGGCGAGAATGGTGAGCAGAGGGTCATGTACCACATAGGTTGCACAAGTGTGTTTGCAGTAATGTGAGAAAATTTGTGTGTGGCATAGTTTGTCTGTATATCTGCCAAATTGTGCTGTGACGCAGTTAGGTGCCATGCCATGTGCCTCCCGAAATGGCAGCTGTCTGACCTGTGAGGAGGGACAAGGGGAAATGAGGTAACTGTGCTGGCGTTGTGCAGCGTCGCGGTAGGCGGTCGAAGACCGCTGCGCAATTCAGCATTGGTTATCATTGGGCCCTATGGGTTCCAGGAGTCAATGACGATGTACGCTGGCGGTGACGGTACGCTCCGGCGCGGACGTGACCGCCATTTTCTATCTGTTCACTCACTTGATACCTGACCTTCAACAGGAGAGGACCTACACTGCAAGTGCTGTTGTGACCTGAGTCTGGAAGTGACAATGGCTCGAGTGTCTGGGGAAAGGACCCCTGCCTTCATCGCGGAGGAGTTGGACAAACTGATGGATGAGGTCCTCCCCCAGTACACGCTACTCTACGGTCCTCCAGACAAACAGGTGAGTACACTGTGAGCATGCTGCGTGGGCAATTGCTGTTTTGAGTGGTGTGGCTGGAATATACATGTGGGAGGGGCTGAGGCCTGCATGTGAGGATGGTGATTGTATGTGCGTCAGGACATGGGTGGGAACTGGTGGGCAATGAGTATGACGGTCCAGACGGGTGAGTAATTTCCCTTCCTCCTGTACCTTTCCTCTAGGTCAGCGCCCCCCAGAAGAAGGGTATTTGGAGTGCCATCGCCAAGGAAGTGCGGACCCTGGAGGCCTATCATAGACGCAGCACCCACTGCCGCAAGAGTTGGGAGGACGTGCGCCGCTGGAGCAAGAAGACGGTGGAGGCCCAGCTGGGGCTGGCCTCCCAACGTGGAAGGGGTGCCCATTGCACCATGACCCTCCTGATGTTCCGGATCCTGGCGATGACATATCCGGAGTTGGATGGGCGCTTGAGGCCATCATAGCAGCCACAAGGGGGTGAGCACAGTGTCATTAAGCTGACTCTGCGCGCTTTACGAAGTGTCTGGATGGGGGATGTTGGCTGTGGGTTCCCCTAGGCCAGGGCGAACTTGGTATGGTAGGTCCCTTGTTGAGCAGGCTCTGAGGCACTCCAACCCCAATATGTTTAGGGGGTATCTACAACTGGGCAGGCTCCTGTGTGTTCCAGGTGTGCAGCAAATGGTGTTAGGTATAGTACCCCATGGCCTAGTGAATTTCCTACTAACTGCTAGTGCATAGCCTAGTGCATAGGCCTGCTCTCTGTGTGTTGTGTCTGCCAACGGTAGTGGTGTTGCTGGCATTGACCATGTGTGTTTTCTGTCTCCCCCCCCTTCTTGTTTTGTCACCCTGTCCTTGTGTGCATTAGCATCATCTGGCGGAGGAGCAGAGGCACCGGAGACGGAGGGAGGTGCATCCCACATGGCCCCGGAGGGTGAATCTACGGAGGGGGAAGGCACCAGTGGGACGGAGGGGGAGGGGAGCTCCACGACGGGGACAGGAGGGGACACCAGCGACAGCAACTCCTCCTCTGATGGAAGCTCCCTGGCAGTGACGGATACCTCTGTGCCCACCCCAACAACAGGTACAGTCGCCACCCCCCTACCAGAACCGCTCTTCCAGCAGCCCCTCAGCGTGTTTCCCGTGCCCACTCACCCAGGAGGGTGGGCATCTCCTTCGCCCCAGGCACCTCAGGCCCTTCCCCAGTCAGCCCTGCTGTCCTCAGTGAGGAGGCTATTGACCTCCTGAGATCCCTCACTGTTGGGCAGTCAACCATTCTGAATGCCATCCAGGGTGTCGAGAGGCATTTGCAGCAAACAAATGCAAAACTGGAGGGCATTCATTCTCGCATGGCGGCCCAACAGAGAGCATTTCAGGCTCTGGCCTCAGCACTGATGGCAGCCATTGTCCTTGTGTCTAACCTCCCGCCTCCAACTTCCACTACCCAGACCCAATCCCCTCTACTTCAGCCTATCCCAGGCACACCATCAGACCAGCATGCACACACATCAACACACAAAAGTGGCTCAGGCAAACATAAACACCACACATCCCACAGGCACTCACACAAGCACCATACCCATGCACACATACCAACATCCACTTTCTCCACTGTGTCCCCCTCCTCCACGTCCTCCACCTCCCTCCCAGTCTTGTCTCCACTCACACCTGCTTGCACTACATCATCAGCCACTGCCTCCATCACCAGCACCCCCATCACTACACACCGCTCACGTGCAATCACCACCCCCACCCCCACTACCATTCACACGTCCCCTGTGTCCTCTCCCAGTGTGTCTGTAAGCCCTCCTCCCAAAGTACACAAACGCAGGCACACACCCACTCAACAGCGATCCACCTCACAACAGCCTCCAACCCATACATCTTCACTCAAACTCAGCAGACGTTCACCTCCTACAACCACTACCTCTTCCTCCACTCCCACACCCCCTCCATCTTCCTGTCCCAGTGTGTCAAAAAACATTAACCTCTTCCCTACACCCCCCCAGTCCTTCTCCTAGGTTCAGGATGTCTAGATCCCAGCCCAGCACCTCAAGCACCAAATCTACATCCGCTGTGGTCCTTGCTACTCCAGTACGGTCTAAGGGGGCACCCATCAGAGCTGACAGTGTGCCACTGACAGAAAAGAAGGACCACCCTATTCCACCACCTGCAAAGGTCAAAAAGGGGCTGGCTTCCAGCAGGGGACAGTCACACCACCCACCCAGCAAGGCCTCGCCCAAACACCGAGTGGACAGTGCCAAGGTCCCTACAGAGACTGTGAAGATGGGGAAGGGCCACAAGCCAATGGGCACATCACCTCTGGGCACGATATCTCTTGGTGAGGGGCTGGTGACCACCATATAACAGGGATGGCAGCCACATGCACCACAGTCACCACCGGCGCTCCGACCGCCACCTGCACGGCCACCTGCACTGCCACCTGCACCGCCGCTGCCACAACATCAGTCTGCATCATCCTCCCCAAGGATCAGCCCTCCGAGGCTGCCCACAAGCTTATCAATGATCTGTTTAATAATTCACATAAAGCTTTATATTGACCACACATATTTCTGCCCACAACATTATCAGATAAATATGCCACAGAAGTGTTTATATTGGATTTAAGTAAGCTGTTCGAAAACTTAATAGAATCAGGCAGGCACCAAATGAGCCTAAGCCCATTATGTTTTGGCAATGGATGTATAACAGCTAGGTCCATGCCTGTCATAAAAATAAGGGCAAAGTGAATTTGGCTACTAAGGGATTATGTGTAACTCATACATGCCATTTTTTTATTCTGGTTATAAAGGTCTGTTTCAGAACAGAAAAAGACAAACTACAAGGGATTATATTCCAAATTCCATAGAGCCTTTCTTTCTTCTGGAGTTGTTAAATTAGTACGGATCAGTTGGTAATGATAAACATCTGTTATTCAGTGCCAGGGTCCCCCAGGGGTGAACACACACGTTATAAATGCACCTTATTTTACATTACATTGAAGACATATAGTTAAAGAGGTCAAACCTCAGGCAAGCCTTGTCAATCTATGCGGCCAAAATCCGGTATAGCATGCCTTAACCCCACATGCTTACCCTTTCACTCTTTAACATGATTGCATTCTTGAAAACACATCTATTCAAGTAATGCATCATTCTTTGTCATTATGAATCCACTAATCTACCACCACTCACCCTGCTCCAATGCAGATACACTCTTCTTCCTGCCTTTGCAATATCATGTACACAATCTGAACCAGCCTCTTCAAACCCCATGATATTCAGGGGCAGATTTAAGAGCCCCTTGCTCCATAAAATTGCCACATTACGGTAATTTTTTATGCTAATGTGGCGATATTAAGGCAAAAATACTGCACCAGATTTACAAAGACACCAGGCATAATGTAAGCAAAGGGGGTATTCCCCCATTAGAAGGGCCTACAGTGACACATTTAAAAGCAGAGAGAGCATAAGCACTGAGGTTCTGGTCAGCAGAGCCTCAGTGACACAGTTAGGCACTACACAGGCATACACATTAGGCCACAAACTATGAGCACTGGGTTCTTGGCTAGCAGGATCCCAGTGAGACAGGCAAAACACACTGACATATAGGTTTTTATTTATGAGCACTGGGGTCCTGGCTAGCAGGATCCCAGTGACTCAGTAAAAACACACTGACACACACTCACAAACAGGCCAAAAGTGCGGGTAACTATGCTAAAAAGAGGCTACTTCCCTACACTGAGTTAGCAACGTCTTTTGGGAATGCCAACCTACCTTGCATCATTTTGCGATCATGATATGCAAGGTAGCTATTCCCTTCCAAAAAATTACGCTAGCCCTGTAGCGCCATGTTTACTGCCCGACCCTAAAACAATGCACAGAACGGAATTGGTCTAAAAAAATGATGCAAAACCACCTGATTTGCGTCATATTTTAACTCCTGTTCAGACCAAATGTTAAAATAAGGCCCACACTCCACTACTCAGGGAAAACACACAGAAGAAGCATTGGCAACCTCCTGGGCAACATGGAACTGTTAATGCTCCAGCTTAGCACACACTGCAGATGACAACGTCGACAAGAGGTCCCTCTAGCACCACCACAGCAACCCCAAACTCCACCATAGCAGACACAAAGGCAGCGCAGAAAGCAGGAGAGGATATTCCGACAGCGCACAAATATCCCTGGGCTCAGCAAACAAGATGTCATTAGAACCTACCATCTGAAGCAGAAGTCCATTGTACGCCAGCTGCACCACATAGCACCAGACATCACTGCAAGGGTGGAAACTCCAACTAATATACCACCCATGACCAAACTCCTCGCTGTCCTCCATATGCTGGCATCAGGATCATTCCAGACAATGCCCATGGGCAGGGTGCAGTGTATGTTAAAGGTGGAACATTTACTGATGTGGTTTACATGTCCTAACAGTGAAAGACTGCTAAATTTAGCTTTCACTGTAGCAAGGACTATCTCTCTAAGTGGTTAACAAGGGGGCTGCCGTTATATATCATTAAAGTGCAGATTTCCTTTGGGAACAGACAGAAATATGGAGTTGAGGTCTCTGAACTCACAATTTAAAAATGCATATTTTAGTGAAGGTGGTTTTTAGATTATTAGTTTGAAAATGCCACTTTTAGAAAGTAGGCATTTTCTTGCTTAAAGCAATCTGTGACTCTGCCTGTTTGTGGATTCCATGTCTGGGTCAGACTGACAGTTATGCTGGTGTGAATTCCCTCTGGTCAGTGAGACAAAGGAAGCTGGGGAGTAGTATGCATATCCTGATGGGCCATCTGTGCTACAGTGGAGGGAGGAGTGGTCACTTACACCTGAATGGGCTATGTCTGCCCTCTCACAATGTAGTCTCTCACCAGCTGGTACGAGTCTGGAACCTGGCCTGGGCAAGGCAGGATCATGTGAGCAACAGAGACTTTTCTTTGAAGTAGGCCTACTTCAAAGGCAGAAAGGGGTATAACTATTTGACTCAAAACCCCTGAAAATCAGATATAACCTCTGAAGAGCTTAGGAGAAGTGCTGCCCCTGCCTGTGACTGTGCTTTGTTGAGGTATCTTGCAGTTGCTGCTTCTGCCTGTAAAAGGGGAGAATGACTGGACTTTGTTGTGCATTCCTGCTTGAGAAGAATCTCCAAGGGCTTGAGCTGAGCTTGCATCCTGTTGTTGAAGTCTCAGGGCCATCAAAGACTTCCTCTGCCAGCACTTGGACTCTCCGGTGAGACTCCAAGTGGTACCCCATGCAGTCCCAGGGCCCTTGAAAGATGAGGCTGGAGGAAAAGGACTAAAATCCACACAAAGACCACTGTGCGGGGACATTTTCGACGCATCATCCGCAACATGGCTGATATATGGCACACCACCGGCCTCGCGGCTGAAATTGACACTCTGCCTATATTGCAGCTAGAAGATGGACTCATCCTGGCTGGAGAAAGAATGCGCAACACCCGCTAGCGGCTGCTGATAATGGTGCAAACCCCATACAGAGTGGTTTCCTGACTCCGTGCAACCGGATTTCAATGCAACATCGCTGAACATGAAGAATCGACAAAAAGCCTGCCCGACCCGAGGTGCCCATCTTGAAATTGATATATCACTCTCTTTCGAGGGAGGGAAAACTTCGCATTGCCGACCCAACCAGAGAAGGAGACAATGCACAGCCTCACCTGCGAGTAAGGAATCGATGCATCACTGACTTTTCGGATGCATGCTCGCCCGTGCAACTTTATTTTTGATGCAAACCATGTACTTTGGGTCACAACAGTGTTTTCTAAGGATTAAGGCCCTCATTACAACCCTGGCAGTCAGTGATAAAGTGCCGGTGGTACCATCAACAGGCCGGCGGTGAAAACAAAGGCATTATGACCACGGCAGAAACCGCTCAGACTGACAGCCACTTTAACACACTGACCGCCACAGTGGTTTCAAAAAGCACCACAGCGGTAACCTCCAACAGCCAGACGGAAGACAATGTACTGCCCACTGTATTATGACAGGCTTCTCTGCCACTTTTTCCGGGGCGGTACCAATGACATCAAAATCACGCCAGAAACAGAACACAGAGGTCAAAGAACTCACCTCTGGAGACTCAGGGAACAACCACGACGCCAGGGAGCCCGAGTCGCACATTTTTCCGATGCTCATCTACCTTTTCCTGCATTATGAGCAGCAACCCTGGCAAAGACCACCATGGTGAGTACTGCTGCCTAGCACACAAGGGAGGGGGGAGGAAAAAGAGAGTGAAAAACACATGTAACATGCAACACCCCCACCACCAACACCATACACAAAACCAGATGTAGTAACATTACATATACATCCCGTACCCCTCAAAAATAATGCAAGAACAAAGAGATTGGAAGAAAGTGAGTGTAATGCGATTAAAGAACATGAATAAGTGCATCAAAATACAAACGTATATACATATTTACAAATGGAGGGACACTGTCCAGTCCTCAATGTCTGTGGGTCACAGGGCCACAACACATAGGTCAAGGCCCCACCTCAATCCTGCAACAACACGGAGAGAACACTGCAGGGGCATCAGGTTGAAAATACACAGGCACCTAAGGGGGACGAGGAATAGGGGGGCACCTCAGCTGGAAGATGGTACAGCGCCACTGGTCCTGGAGGGGGCTACATGCCCTGTGCGATGTCCTAGTGAGTGCAAGGCCACAGTCTCTCTAGTGGGTGGTTTGCCTACTGCTTGGGCCTAGGGAGTGCAAGGCCATGATCTCTCAAGTGGGTGGTTTGCCCACAGGTTGGTCCTGAGGAGTGCAAGGCCACAGTATCTCAAGTGGGTGGTTTGCCCACTGCTTGGTCCTGGGGAGTGCAAGACCACAGTCTCTCAAGTGAGTGGTTTGCCCACTGCTTGGTCCTGGGGAGTGCAAGGTCACAGTCTCTCAAGTCGGTGGTTTTTCCTCTGCTTGGTCCTGGGGAGTCCAAGGCCACAGTGTCTCAAGTGGGTGGTTTGCCTACTGCTTGTCCCTGGAGAGTGCAAGGCCACAGTCTCTCAAGTGGGTGGTTTGCCCACTGCTTGGTCCTGGGGAGTGCAAGGCCACAATCTCTCAAGTCTGTGGTTTTTCCTCTGCTTGGTCCTGGGGAGTGCAAGGCCACAGTCTCTCAAGTGGGTGGTTTGCCTACTGCTTGTCCCTAGGGAGTGCAAGGCCACAGTCTCTCAAGTGGGTGGGTTGCCCACTGCTTGGTCCTGGAAAGTGCAAAGCCACAGTCTCTCAAGTGGGTGGTTTGCCCACTGCTCGGTCCTGGGGAGTGCAAGGCCACAGTCTCTCTAGTGGATGGCTTCTCCCCTGGTTCTGGAGGGGGCATTGTGCCCAGTCTGCTTCTTCCCGGGAAGGATGGGGTGAGTGGATAGCTTCTTCCACTAGCTCTGGAGGGGGCATTGTGCCCCGTGATGCAGATCTTGGGGAGTGCGAGGTCACAGTCTCTCACCTGGGTGTCACACCTACAGGATTTGTAGGGTCCAGGGCGCACTACAGCCCATGGAGGCAAGACTACACACTGCCCACCGGTGGTGACGGCTGCTCAGTGGTGCCAGTGGCAGGGCTGGTGTCGGGGATGGCAGTGGTGGGGGTAGGCTCTAGCCCTTCCCCTGCAGCCTCGGACGGTTGCCCACTGGGGGTGCTGCTGCTGGCAGTGGTGCTGGTGGCAGTGCTGGTGGTGGTGCTGGCAGTGGTGGGGGAGGCTCCAGCCCTTCCCCTGCAGCCTCGGAGGTCTGCCCACTGGGGCTGCTGCTGCTGGCAGTGGTGCTGGTGGCGGTTCTGGCAGTGGTGGGGGGAGGCTTCAGCCCTCCCCCTGCAGCCTCGGACGGCTGCCCACTGGGGCTGCTGCTGCTGGCAGTGGTGCTGGTGGCGGTGCTGGCAGTGGTGGGGGAGGCTCCAGCCCTTACCCTGAAGCCTCGGACGGCTGCCCACTGGGGCTGCTGCTGCTGGCAATGGTGCTGGTGGCGGTGCTGGCAGTGGTGGGGGGAGGCTCCAGCCCTTCTCCTGCAGCCTCGGATGGCTGAACCACCATGATTGGTGGTGGGGGCTCCGAATGAGTCCTAGCACCAGGCCTCCTGTCCTTCCTGCCTGCAGGTCCCTTGCCCTTCCCTTTGGCACCTGATGGTGCCTCCTTGCCCTTCCCTTTGGCAGCTGGTGGTGCCTCCTTGCCCTTCCCTTTGGCAGCTGGTGGTACCTCCTTGCCCTTCCCTTTCTCAGCTGGTGGTGCCTCCTTGCCCTTCCTTGATGCACCTGGTGTAGGCACACTTTCAGTGCTGCTGGCTGGTTCCCGAGATCCTCTCCCACCTGCAGTAGCTGTCGACACTACAGTGGCCGTGGACTGGGTGGCCGAGGTGCTCGCCTGGGTTCTGACCACCCTGGCCCGACGTGAAGGACAGGGGGAGGGGTAGGGAAAAGGTCAACCATGGAGAGGAAAAGCTTCTTGGGGACATTGGGGCAGGAAGAGGGTGAAGGTTTGGGGGTGGAGGAAGAGGAATTGGTTGTAGGAGGTGTCTGTCTGCTGTGTTTTGTGCAGGTGCATAGGCTGGATGCTGTTGTGAGGTGGATGGCTATTGGGTGTCTGAGTGCTTGCGTTTGTGTATTTTGGGAGGAGGGGGCACAGACACAGTGGGAGAGGGCACAGGGGATGTGTGCATAGATGTGGGGGTGGTGACTGTCAGTGAGGGCCGTGTAGTGATAGGCGTGATGGTGGTAGTGGATGAGGATGTAGTGCATGCAGGTGTGAGTGTAGACGCAACTGGGAGGGAGGTGGATGAGGAGGAGGAGGGGGACACAGTGGAGGCAGTGGATGTTGGTATGTCTGCATCTGGATGGTGTTTGTGTGAGTGCCTGTGGGATGATGTGCGGTGCTTGTGTTTGCCTGAACCAATCCTACGTGTTGTCCTGGGTGCATGCTCGTCTGCCTGTGTGCCTGGGATAGGTTGGGGTTGACGGTAATGGGATAGGGTAGAGGAAGTTGGTGGCGGGAGGGTGGAAACAGGGACAATGGCTGCCATCAGAGAGTAGGCCAGAGCCTGGATTCATCTCTGTTGGGCCACCATGCTAGAGTGAATGCCCTCCAGGAATGCATTTGTTTGTTGCAAATGGCCTGCCATCCCCTGGATGGCATTCACAATGGTTGACTGCCCAAAAGAGATGAATCGCAGGAGGTCAATAGCCTACTCACTCAGGGCAGCAGGGAAAACTGGGGCAGGGCCTGAGGTGCCTGGGGCGAAGAAGATGCCCACCCTACTAGGTGAGCGGGCACGGGAAACACGCTGAGGGGCTGCTGGGAGGGTGGTCCAGGTACGGATTGGCGGCTGTACCTGTAGTTGGGTAGGGACAGAGGTGTCCGTCACCACCAGGAAGCTTCTATCGGAGGAGGTATCACTGTTCAAACTGTCCCCTCCTGTCTCCACCGTGGCGCTCCCCTCGCCCTCTGTCCCACTGATGCCCTCACCGTCGGAGGATTCGACCTCCAGGGCCATGTGGGCTGCAGCTCCCTACGTTGCTGTTGTCTCAGCTCCTCCGCCAGATGATGCTAATGCACAGAAGGACAGAGTGACAAAACAAAAAAAGGGGGGGGAGAGACAAAGGATACATTTGGTCAATGGCTGCTCCAACACCACCATAGGGGTACACCACACACACACACACACACGGAATAGCCCTACGCATTAGGCAATGCACTACCAGTCACAATGCTAGTCACCAGGCCATGGACAGTAATACCTAACACCAATAACAGCATACCTGAGACCCACAGACCCCCGCCCAGTAGTGGATGCCTATTAGCTTGGTTGGAGGTGGTTCACATCATACCCTACCCAACATGGGACCTACCCTGCAATGTCTGGCCTGGCCTAGGGGCCACCACTGGCCCCCATTCCCCACCCGGAGACCACCCCACCAGGCGCAAGTTGTATATTGGGAAACTGTACTCACCCCCTTGTGGCTGCTGTGATGCCATCAAGCGCCCATCCAGCTCCGGATAGGTCACAGCCAGTATGTGGGCCATCATGGGGGTCAAGGTTCGACGGGCGCCCCTTCTTCGTTGGGAGGCCATCCCCAGCTGGACCTGTGCCATCTTCCTTGCCCAGCGTCTCAGGTCCTCCCATAATTTGCAACAATGGGTGCTCCACCTGCCATAGACCCCCAGGGTCCGCACGTCCTTGGCGATGGCATGCCATTTTCCCTTTTTGTGATGGGCACTGACCTGCAGAAATATATACGTAGCAAAATATATCAGTCAGAACGTCCGCCCTGTTACACTCATGTCCCACCATAGCCCTCCCATCCCTTTACGCACAGACATTGCCTAACATACATGCAGCACACATCCCAGGGCCCTTCCACTAACCCACCCTCTACACGAGGACCTCCCACACAGCACTCCATGCATTCATGCCCCATGCATCGTGCTCACAGTGTACTCACCTGTTGGTCTGGAGGCCCATACAGCAATCGTAACTGGGATAGGACCTCATACACCAGTCTTTCCAACTCCGCAACGGTGAAGGCAGGGGCCCTTTCCCCAGTGACACGAGCCATGGTCGGTTCCAGACACAGGTCACAGCAGCACTTGCAGTGTAGGTCCACTCCTGTTGAAGGTCAGGTAGCAAGTGGGTGAACAGATAGAAAATGGTGGTCACGTCCGCGACGGTGCCTACCGTCACCGCCGGCATACACCACCATTGGCCACTGTAACCCATAGGGCCCAATGGGATACAATAAGGAGTTGCACAGCGGTTTTCAACCGCCTCCCGCAATGGCGCACAATGTCAGCGGAAGTACCTCATTTCCACATGTCCCTCCATACAGGACAGGCGGAAACCATTTCGGGGGGGAGGAAGCCATGGCACCTAACTGCATCACAGTACACATAGGCACCATTTGGGCCTATACAACAATATTGTGTTACAGTCACAACATGCAATGCAGTGTAGTGTTTGGAATTATGAAATACTGACAAGCTACTCACCTTTTGCCCTCTAGATTGCAACTGCTGTGGATAAATAGGAGATGGAGACATCCCCACGTGTACAGGCCCCTGGTGGACTTGGCAAGGACTGAGGACAGGCACATTATCCTCACCCATAGACTGGACAAGGCCACAATTACAGAGCCGTGTGCCCAATTGGAACCTGACTTGATAGCTGCTATCCATCAGCCCACTGGGATCCCCCCTCTTGTGCAAGTCCTATCTGTGCTCTATTTCCTGGCAAGAGGCTCCTTCCAAGTGACAGTGGGATTGGCAGCAGGAATGTCTCAGCCAATTTTCTCAATAGTGCTGACCAGAGTATTGTCTGCCCTGATTAAACACATGCGCAGCTACATCCTTTTCCCCCAAGTGGAGGTTTTGGCCACAGTGAAAGCTGATTTCTGTGCTATGAGTCATATCCCCAACATTATTGGGGTGATTGATGGTACACATATTGCATTTGTCCCCCCAGAGAAATGAACAGGTGTTCAGAAATCGAAAGAGCTTTCACTCCATGAATGTGCAAATAGTGTGACTGGCGAACCACTTCATCTCCCATGTCATTGCAAAGTATCCTGGGTCTGTGCATGATGCATTTATCCTGGGGAGTAGCAGCATCTCATATGTGATGGCTCAATTCCAGAGGCACTGGGTGTGGCTGATAGGTGACCCCTGGTTCCCACCCAGGAGTTGTTGGTATATGGGTATGATGTGGGCCCTAAGGGTTAGTGTGTGTCTAACAGTTGTCTCACGATATTTGCAGGTGACTCTAGTTACCCCAACCTCTCATGGCTACTGACCCCTGTGAGGAATCCCAGTACAAGGGCAGAGGAAAGTTACAATGAGGCACGTGGGTGAACAAGAGGAATAATAGAAAGGACATTCGGCCTCATGAAGGCCAGGTTTCGTTGCCTCCACCTAACAGGTACTACTCACCCAAGAAGGTGTGCCAGATCATCGTGGCATGCTGTATGTTGCACAACCCTGCCTTACGTCACCAGGTGCCTTCTTTGCAGGAGGATGAGGCTGGAGATGGACGTGTGGCAGCAGTGGACCCTGTGGACAGTGAAGATGAGGAGGCAGGGGATGAGGATGAGGACAGCGGAAGTGCTATTACAAGGCAGTACTTCCAATGACACACAGGTAAGATACTGTTATTGCACTTTACATTGACAGTTTTGTATTTGACATTTCCACTGGTAGGCTGATTTTCAAACTTCTATGGCCATGTAATGTACCCTTTGACATCTCTATTTTCAGATATTTGTGTCCCACTATCGCTCCTGGTGTGTTGACTGCAGCCAACTACAGGTCATTCCTATGTTTACAATACTGTACAGTTATATTGCAGGGTTTAAAGCTTGTTAAGCGAATACATGGTTAAATCATTTGACAGACTCCATACTTGTATTTATTCAAATGGTTATTATTTAAGTGCTAATGATTAGAGGGGGATGTGCAATCGGCTGGGGTGAAGATGGAGGAAAGTCCAGGATAGAGTCCAGTCTATTTGTATCACAGGTGCATTGTCCAACGGGGCATAGGAAGGGGAGCAATGGCAGTTCGAGGTGGACAGGGTGACAGAGTGGGACACATGGGTGACATTCAGGAGAGTATCCTGGTAGGGTCTGGGCAATGTTCTCTGGCATCTGCCTGGATCTGTGTCATCCAAGGGTCTGACTCCTGAAGAGTTGCAGGACAGACAGGCAGAGAGGGCTCACCAGCTGGAGTTAGAGAAGTTGAGGATGAAAGTGGAAAGGGAAATGGAGGAAACAAGACTGGCCATAGAAGAGAAGAAGCTGCTCCTGGCTCACAAGCTTAATTTGAGGGAACTAGATCATATGAGCTAGTCTTGTAGAGATGGTGTCAGCAGTACCTCAGTGCAGCCTGAAAGGAGGGTACACGTTCCAAAGGACTTAGTGAAAGATTACAAGACGGAGGGTAACATATATCTGTGGTTTAATGGGTATGAGTCAGCTCTCCACATGAACATTGTCCCTAAAGCAATTTGGGGGGGGGGGGTTTGTGGAAGTACTTCGAGGTGGAGAGGAGGGACACTCTGACATCCTTAGGGGATCCCCTGAGCAGTACAGGGATAGGTTTAGGTCCTACAAAAAAATGTAGGAATCCCAAACTTGGTTGGAATGTGTCGACTATTTTTACAGGTCACTGGATGGCTGGGTGAAGGGCAGCAAGGTGAAAACTTATGAGAGGCTGTACAATTTCATTGCTTGGGCGCATTTGTCAAGTCTTTGTTTTCCAGAGCTGTGCCACCACCTAACTGACAGAAAGCTGACTAACCCCAGAAAGCTTGCACAGGAAGCAGACCGGTGGGAGAACACCAGGGTACAGAAGAGGTATGGCCGAGACCATGTCAATTGTAGTCAGGGTCCCCATCAGAAGAAGTGGGGGCGTAAGGGTAAAAAGGGAGAGTTCTCTAAAGGGCTCCATCCAGTTCCCAGTGTAAGGATTCCCAGCCCCCAGTAGAAAAAAAACATGGATCTCTACAGGGAAACATGTAGAGAAGGGTCCCTACAAGTGCTTTGCATGTGATCAGCTGGGTAACATAAGGGGGGACCCCAAATGTCCCAAGGGGACACAGTCACCCACTGGTGCTACTTCACAGGAGTTGGCTAGTGTAGCTCCTGGGGAGGAGTTGGTTCCAGGTAGGTGAGAGCCAGCTGACATGACCCTTATCTCAATAGGAGACAGTGAGATGGTCCAGATGACCCTTGTACCTGAGAACATTAAGAAGTATAGGCAGTGGGTGACCATCAATGGACAGAGGGTGGAGGCTCTGAGAGACACAGGAGCCAGTGTGACTACAGTGAGGAGTCACCTGGTGTCTGAAGAGCAGGTAGTTCCCCATGCACTTCACCAACTAGTTGAAGTGGACAACTCAGAGCGCCTGTGCAGAGTGGTGCAGGTTCCCTTTGAATGGGGGGGTCTCAGTTTTCTTGAGGGTAGCTGTGAGTCCAACCATGCCTGTAGATTGTCTTCTTGGCAATGACCTGGAGGATTCCCTTGGAAGGATGAGGAACACAGGTCTCACTTGGAGACATTGGATCTGCCTGGGTGTGTCCGTGTCTACCCGGTCCATGGTGGCCCGTCAAGGTGATCAGGAGACTCTGGAGACTGAAAGAGTGGCCCAGGTGTCTGTCAGAAGGAGGAAAGACAGCATGGGAAACCTGCTCTAATAGTTCCCACGGTCCAGGAGGAGGCTGAACTTGAGGGGATGGCCCTTGAGCCGCCAGGGGAACAGGTGGCTTCACAGGGAATTCCCTGAACTGACTCAGTGGCAGCAAGAAGGGGGACCCACCAGGGAAGCATTCTGTGAGGCACAGAAGACATGCCCTACTCTGGAGGGTTTGCGGCAGCAGGTTGCAGACCAGGCATCTGGCAAGGAGCCTGGATCACATTTGATTTACTTGAAGGACGGCCTCCTGTATAGTGAGCCTAAGGTTGCTGACCCTGGGTCGGCTAGTGTGCTGGTGGTACCCCAGTGTTTCAGAGCGTTCTTACTGGGTCTGACTCATGATGTGCCTTTGGCGGGACATTTGGGGCAGGACAAGACCTTTGAGAGGCTTGTCACCCACTTTTACTGCCCCCAAATGCACAGGCACTCAGATGCTTACTGTAGGTCTTGCCAAACCTGTCAGGACAGTGGCAAGAGTGGGGGGAAATGTAAGGCTCTCCTCCAAACTTTTCAGTTGGAAGCACTCCTTTTGAGAGGGTGGGTATTGACATTGTGGAGCCTCTGGACCCCAAAATAGCCCTTGGGCAGCAGGTTTATCCTGGACTCGGTGGACCATGCCACCTGGTACCCAGAAGGCATTCCCATAAGATCAATCACTGTCCCTGTGGTGAGATGTGCGTTGATGTGTGTTTTTCTCAGCATGGGGTTCCCCAAGGAGGTGGTATCTGATAGGTGTACCAACTTCATATCTACTTATATGAAGTCTCTGTGGAAGGATTGTGGGGTGACATATAAGTTCACCACTCCTTACCACCCCCAAAGTAATAGTCTGGTTGAGAGATTCAACTGCACCATGAAAGGCATGATTAGGGGCTTGTCAGAGCCCTTGAGGCAGAAGTAGGACGTCCTCTTGTCATGCCTTCTGTTTACCTACAGGGAGGTGCCTCAAAAGGGTCTTGAATTTAGTCCCTTTGAGTTACTGTATGGCCACCCTGTCAAAGTACTTTTGAGTATGTTAAAGGAGGGCTTGGAGAAAGTAGGCCCTCCCAGGATGCATTCAGTTGCATGCTAGCTTTCAGAAACCAGACAGCCCCCTTCCAGCGGCTTGCTCAGGAGAACCTGGAGGCTAGCCAGGAAGACATAAAGGGCTGGTATGATTAGAATTCCACTCTGGTTGAGTTCCATCTGGGGCAAAAGGTTTGGGTTATGGCCCCAGTGGGGCCTAGGGTGCTCCAGGTTACGTGGACTGGCCTTTTGAGGTGGTGGAGCGCAAGAGAGATGTCACCTATCTGGTGAACTTGTAGACTCCCATGAACCCTTTGAGGGTCCTGCATGTGAACCGGCTCAAGCTTCACTTTGAACGATCAGAGGTAAACATGCTCCTGGCAACAGATGATGGGGTGCAGGAAGAAAGTGAGCCTCTTCCTGACCTGCTCTCTACCAAGGAAAACTATGGGTCTGTGGAGGGTGTGAACCTCTCCCCTCACTGCCCCCACAGAAACAGAGGGACTGTCGCCAGGTGTTGGGATAGTTTGTCTCCTTGTTTTCCTTGACCCCAAGGGTCACTCACTTGTGTACATATGATGTGGACACTGGGGACAGTCCTCCTGTGAAACATAAGCTTTATGGAGTGACTGACAAGGTTAGGGCTAGCACCAAAGATGTAGGGGCATATTTATACTCCGTTTGCGATGAATTTGCGTCGTTTTTTTCGACGCAAATTAGACGCAAAACTAACTCCATATTTATACTTTGGCGTTAGATGCATCTAGCGCCAAAGTTCATGGAGTTAGCGTCATTTTTTTGCGTGAACACCTTCCTTGCGTTAATGATATGCAAGGTAGGCGTTCCCGTCTTAAAAAATGACTCCGATGCATATGCGTCGTATTTATACTTCCGGGCAAAAATGACGCCCGGGAGTGGGTGGGTCTAAAAAACACACATTAGCGCTGGATTTTAGCGCCTGGGTCAGGGCAGGCGTTAAGGGACCTGTGGGCTCAGAATGAGCCCAGAGGTGCCCTCCCCTGCCCCCAGGGACACCCCCTGCCACCCTTGCCCACCCCAGGAGGACACCCAAGGATGGAGGGACCCACCCCAGGGACATTAAGGTAAGGTCAGGTAAGTATTATTATTTTTTTTTTTTTGTGGCATAGGGGGGCCTGATTTGTGCCCCCCTACATGCCACTATGCCCAATGACCATGCCCAGGGTACAGAAGTCCCCTGGGCATGGCCATTGGGCAAGGGGGCATGACTCCTGTCTTTGCTAAGACAGGAGTCATTTCAATGGGGGTTGGGCGTCGTAAAAAAATGGCGCAAATCGGGTTGAGGCGATTTTTTTGCCTCAGCCTGACTTGCACCATTTGTGGACGCCCATACGCCATTTTCCCCCTACGCCGGCGCTGCCTGGTGTACGTCGTTTTTTTTAACGCACACCAGACAGCGCCGGCGGCTAACGCCGGCTAACGTCATTCAATAAATACGGCGCCCGCATGGCGCTTCAGAATGGCGTTAGCCGGCGCTAATTTTTTGGGCGCAAAACTGCGTTAGCGCAGTTTTGCATCAAAAAGTATAAATATGGCCCGAAGTATCTAAGATGTTACCATTAGTGGTTATTGAGTTTTCCAGTAGCGATTGGGCCAGCCCTGTGGTCTTGGTCCCAAAGACTGCTGCTCCTGGTGCCACCCCGAAGTCAGGCTCTGGGTGGACTACCGCAGACTCAATGCGGTCACCAAGACTGACGTGCACTTCATCCCCCAATCTGAGGAGCTCATTGACTGGTAAGGGGCAGCTGTGTATCTAAGTACATTCAGTTTGACCTCTGGGTATTGGCAGGTCACCCTACCTGAGGGGGCTAAGGAGAGGTCTACATTTTCCACACCAGATGGGCACTACCAGTTTAGGGTAATGCCCTTTGGGATGAAGAATGCGCCTGACACCTTTCAGAGGTTGGTCAAGTAGGTGTTGGCTGGGCTAGATGACTTCAGTGCAGCTTACCTGGATGACATTGCTGTGTTTAGCTTCACTTAGGAGGAGCACTTAGAACACCTCTAAAGCGTTGGAGGCCCTGCAGAAGGCAGGCCTCACTATTAAGGCAAGTAAGTGGCAAATAGGGGAGGGTTCCGTGGTATGCTTGGGACACCAGGTGGGGAGTTACCAGTTGGTCCCCCTACAGGCAAAAATTTATACCATTTTGGCTCTCAAGACCCAGACTGAGGTGGGAACATTTTTAGGTCTCACAGGATATTACAGGAGGTTTGTCAAGGGGTATGGCACTATTGTTGCGCCCTTGACTGAGTTAACCTTCAAGAAGCAGCCCAGAAATTTGATATGGACTGTAGCTTGCCAGGCAGCTTTTGATGCCCTGAAGGCTTCCATCTAGGAATTCCCTTTAGGATCAGATAGAAATATGGAGTTTGGGGTCGCTGAACTCACAATTTTAAAATACATCTTTTAGTCAAGGTGGTTTTAAGATTATTAGTTTGAAAATGCCACTTTTAGAAAGTAGTCATTTTCTTGCTTAAAGCATTCTGTGACTCTGCCTGTTTGTGGATTCCCTGTCTGGGCCAGACTGACAGTTGGGCTGGTGTGAATTCTCTCAAGACAGTAAGACGGGAGTAGCCTGCATATCCTGATGGGCCATCTATGGTAGAGTGGAGGGAGGAGTGGTCACTTATCCCTGAATGGGCTGTGCCTGCCCTCTCACAAAGCAGTCTCCAACCCCTGGTGTGAGTCTGGAGCATGGCCTGGGCAAGGCAGGATCTTGTGAACAACATAGACCTTCCTTTGAAGTAGGCCTACTTTAAAGGCAGAAAGGGGTATAAGGATTGGACCCAAACCCCCTGAAAATCAGATTTCTTCACAGATTCAAGAGAAACCTCTACCAAGGAGAAGAGCAGAAGAGCTTGCCTCCTATTGGTGATGTCTCAGGGCCATCAAACACTTCCTCTGCCAGCACCTGGACTCTCTGATGAGACACCTACCCTGCCAAGTGGTGCCCCATCGAGTCCCTGGGCCCTTGAAAGATGAAGCTGGTAGAAAAGGACTGAAATCCGCACAAAGACCGCTGTGCTGGGAACTTTTCGACACACCATCCTCAACATGGCTGATAAACGAGGCACTGCTGGCCTTGCAGCAGAAATCGATGCGATGCCTGTATCGCAGCTGGAAGATCGACACATCCCAGTTGGAGAAATGACACGCAACACCCTCTAGCATCTGCTAACAACACAAACCCCACACTGTGTGGTTTCCTGATACCGTGCAACCAGATTTCAACACAACATTGCTGGGCATGAAGAATTGACGCAAAGCCTGACTGGACCCGAGGTGCCCATGCAGAAATTGACACATCGCTCTCTTGCGAGGGATGAAAATGACGCATCGCCGACCCTACCAGAGAAGGAAATCCCTGACTTTTCTGACACGCTCGCCAGTGCAGCCTTAGTTTTTTACGCACACCAAGTACTTTGTGTAACAACAGCATTCCCACCATTTTCTAGGGATTTAGAGCCAGATGTAGGAAGTGTTTTACATGGCGCAAACTGCAAAAATCGCAGTTTGCGCCATTTTCCGACTCGCAAAATGGGAATGCGACTCGAAATAGGAAGGGGTGTTCCCTTCATATTTGCGACTTGCACCGCAATACAGATTTGCTTTGTGACCGCGAACGCGGTCGCAAAGCAATTCGCAGTTACCACCAGTGTCACACTGGTGGTAACCCATTCGCAAAAGGGAAGGGGTCCCCATGGGATGTGAATGTCCCCATTAATGTTTTTTCAGAGCAATCAGTGGTCCAATGAACCACAGCCTACTCTGAAAAACCGAAACCAAATGGTTTCGTTATTTTTTTGTATTGCAACTCGTTTTCCTTTTTTGTCCAGCAGGCCACCATCCCTGTGAGTGTAGGGAATCTCAATGGGGTCGCAAAATGCGACCCACCTCATTATTATTAATGAGGTGGGTCTTTGCGACCCCATTGAGATACTCAGACGGTGTCTGAGACACCGTTCTGCATCCGAATTTGGGAATCGGAAATTGCGAGTCGCACCGACTCACAATTTCCGATTCGCAAAATCGTTTTTTACCTACATTTGGCCCTAAGACTATTATTCTATTCTATTTAAAATCATTATCTTGACTTGTGTGTGTTGGATTTTTGTTGTTTTGGTCTTGTTTGATTTAGATAAATATTACCTATTTTTTCTAAACTGATGGGTCCATTTTGAAATGTTTTCACTGTATTTCTGTGTGTGTTAGTACAAATACTTTACACATTGCTTCTAGGGGTAAGCCTTTTTGCTCATGCAAAGATTCCAAGGGGATGAGTGGGGATTAACCAGGTATATTTCTCCTTTACCCTGACTAGACTGAGGGTCCCTGCTTGAACAGAGTGCAAAGTGACTGCCCACCAGATTCTAACACCTACATATTCCGACATTTCACCATCAACTAGCGGTTCCAGGATGGGCAATATGGCAATATTCTACTCAGAGATAAGCCACCATACCAGCCAGTACACAGACAACACACCAACCTTGTAGGACAAACATGACATACACCACACTAAACACACATGAGCAGGGGAACACAGATGTACAGAAAACACATATGCAACATGCCACACTACACTACATTCACTGCACATCAAACACACATACACACATATTTACATAATACAGCCACAACCTGACTGGCACACCATGTGAAGGACAGGTGGAGCTATGTTCCCTTTACACACAGAAGCTTGGCCCAAACCACTACAGGTGTCCACTGGTTGACAACTAAATACAGGTCCCACACACATTACCCCAAACAATGGATAGCTCAGCTATGTGAATGGCATAAGCCATGTCATTTTAAAGAAAGTCACAAATAGGCACAGCCCAACATTTTTCATGGTGTGTAGGCCTTTGACGGCACCAATATCAAATGCCACACAAGTGTTGCCATGACCAAGTATATATCACCTACACATACCTGTAGTGTGAACCTTCACCTGTCTTCTGCATTGTGCCGCACACATAGGAATACAACATCACCAGCCATGAAAAACCATGGGGCAGATAAATGAGAAGTGGTGCTGCACCTAGTCCGGGCCACCTTGGAGACATTAGGTGCAATACTGTAATGATAATGGATGCTATAGTAGGGCTCTGTAGGAGTATTGAGAACATACCTGACCTTTCATGCACCATATATAGGGACCCATGCAAAAATATGGTGTGCCTTCTACCAATGCCTGCACTGTTCTTGTGTTGAAAGTGTCTATGATAAATCATGTATAGGAACCTTGGAGATTGCACTGCACCTATTTTCTACTCTTCCAATTGTGTGAATCACACCCTTGCACAAATGATGGCTAGCACAGCCATTATCTGTCAGAAAGGGTCAGAAAGTGTTGCACTGCATGCGTAGTGCCACATGGTAAAATGGTGGCCTGAGTATGGCTCTGAAGGGCTACCATGGAGTCAATACATATTACACTCTTTTGGTGCAAGGAGGTGGTAGATCCCACTAACAAAAGGACACAGCCACAAATATGGACAACACAACATGTTTGACATGGTTTAAATGTCAGTTTACATTAATTTGACAATCACCCGGTCACTGAGCCACAACCCATGATAGTAAGTTCCATTAACACAAACCAATGAAAACATACTACAAAACAGGAACACACATAATACCAGAAGCAAGTTGTTGTCACCACTCCACCTAAAACTAACATCTGCCATGGAACATACAAAATCACAAATATGTATTACCAACACATGTTCTCTTATTCGCTTTGCAGCCGACCAAGGTTACGGCATACAGCCATGGGCGATGACTCCTTTTGGCAACCCAACAATGATGGAAGAGCGGGCATACAATGAAGGGCACAGAAGGACATAAAATGTGGTGGAGAGGACATTTGGGCTCCTGAAGTCAAGGTTCAGGTGCCTGGCCCTGACAGGAGGAAGCCTGTTGTTTGCACCACACCTGGAATGCAAGATAATACATGTATGTGCAGTCTAGCATAACATATGTATACGGACCAATGTTCCCTGGGATGAACTGGTGGATGTCCCCAGTTAGGAGGAGAATGACAATGATACAGCACAGTTGGAGGGGGAACAACAAAGCACTGCTGCTGTAGTTTGCAGGCGACAACAAATTGTACAGAACTTCTACACCTAGTCACTGTACGAATATTATCACTTTGCAATTTTCATCAATAAATCATTGTGCACCAGAATGTCAATGGTCTGCTCATTCTCCACTACATATATCATTGGAATGTTGCTCATACCTCACAGAGCAGGAAAGAAAAACAACAGTAACAAAGATGGTTGGAACATAGGTTGTGATGTGAGAGGGTCTAACGACTCCATACCACACATCAGTGTCACATAACTCACGGCCATGTGGCTCTCGAAGGCCAGATCCATGCACCGTAAATAATATGTGGTATTTATTGGGCATTGTGCAAATTCCTACCCCTTTCCCCACATCATCCCTATTCCCGGCAAGATGTATGCAAGAGGGGCCTACTTACAGTAGGGGCAGTTTCCAAATGGTGCATTAGCAAAATAGAAACTGAACTGTGTCACCACTCAGGTGGATAGCTGCCACAACAACACTGAGCACGTGGGACAAGGGGGGAGACCATTGGTATCAATGGACTTTCATTGACTGTTCAGGGTTAGGAACCAAAGTTTGAGCCTAAGCCTGCACAGAATTTCAATAGCGTTACGTTCCGGCACCGCTATTGGGCCCAGCCCTGCCATATGATGTGCTGTACCTCATAAATAGCACACACATTTTGGCTGTGGGGAGTGCTATGGGTTGCTAGACAAGTAAAGCAGGAATGGGTGCTTATCCACTCACCATCCATATGGCCCATAACCAGGATTTAACTATAAAATGGGAGAATGCACCACCAAATTAATGTCTGGGTAGAATGTAGGCAGAGTCTGTCCTACTCCCTATGTACATTCTAACACAATCTGCTGTCTTGACACATGCCTGCACCTTATCTGTATGTACTTTTGAAGTCTGATGTATGGGTGTATGGCCTAGGTAGGAAAAGGGTTTGCAATTACCTACAATGGTTGACATGTGTCAGCAAGGTTACCCAGTATAATCTGTATGATCTTATCACACACCACATATGAAAACACACCTCTCAATGACACTCACATGCCCGACCAAGAGAAAGTTACCAACAGTGACAAAATTTCCTAAAATGTCTAGGTCTCCAACATGCCACTCTGGTGTGGGGTGTGCAAGTATGTCTTGTAATGTCCAGACATGTCACAGACCCATCCTAAAATGTATGTCTGAAGAAGGACACAGATATGTTGCATGTGGCCAAAACAAAAGCGCTAAGATGATTTCACTCACTAAAAAGATACACTCATGGTGAGAATGGCATAGGTTCTGGAATGCTGAATTTAGTGCAAACCCATGTACACCAAAGGATATAGAAGGACAGCTGAAAGAATCACACAGACAGCTGAGAGAATTGCACAGATACATGGGGAGGGCACTTGGAGACTACACAAGTGCTGTGGCAGATGTACTGTCATGTTTGTGTGGATGTCATTTAGGGCCAGATGTAGCAAAGGTTTTTCCCCACTCTATGTCTATGGGAAAAAGTGTACGTACATATGGCCCTTAACCTCGCAAAGTCTGGAAATGTGAGGGAAACTGTCATGTGGCCAGTAGTAGAAGATGTGTACATCTCCAAATTACGCAGCCTAAAGAATGCCAGCAATATAGGACCTAATCTATTCCAAACAAGATATGCCGTAAATGATGACCAAGGTACACACATAGACCAATACGGACTGTGTAACACAACAATGTCACCATTTGATCACCCAACATATGTTCAGAGAGGATGGCTAGGTCAGTACAAAACCCACTAATGTTTGCTACAACAACAACGTTGTAGTTGCCCACCGCATACTATTCTGACAGAAGACAGTGACAGATGACATCATCTACGTCCTGGGTCATACAAAAATTACAAGTTACACTAGAGATACGGGCCCTAACCAAGCTGCAAATGGAAATTACTCAGAATGTATTACCATGTCTGTCAGACCATGCCAAATGATGAGACATGTCGTACACGTGGAAGTAGCCAGTCCTCTGTACGTGATAGTGCAAGCTGTGCCAAAACATGCAACCATGTGTCTGTGTGGGCATAGAACGTCACACAGTACAAATGATCACTAGGCTGCCATCATTGCCTGACAGCAATACTGCTACACAGTTGTGACAGTCATAACAAACATGTTGTGGCCGATTTTAAGTACCTAGTTTGTGGCAGATGTCTGATATCTCTTCACACCTGTACCACCTAAATGGCAAAGGCATGGTACTGTATGTTGGAGTCTACACAAAATTCAACTTCCCACTAATGAACATTCATTTGTATCACATGATCACTGACAAACTTAAGTGACCATCAGATGTGTTCCAACATACAGATACATAGGTTGGACTGATATGACTACATAGCCATTTAACAAATTCCAACATTTGTCCATGCAGGAAGGTAGATATGTGAGGTTTCAAATCCCATGAACACACCACTGTGGTAAATTCTGCACATGTGGCACTACACGTCTTCCAACCCACATGGCACATACTTCATAGACACATGTGAGTACACCATCTCCTGCATCATAGATGCATGGGGAACTATATGTCACACGTGTAGCAGAGCATCATGAAGCCTGAACCTAACAACACACCTCAGTGTGGACACACATGCACTCACATTGCCAGGTGTAACTTGAAATCAACCCAGCCAGAGCATCCTCTAAGAATGATTTGTCATGGTGTCATGTGCATTACCATGTATTGGACATAGCCCATCATATCTACTGTGTTGTTATATTTACATTTGGATTCAAACATTACAATGTGGTAAACCCACATATATGTGTTAGATCACAGATGTACACTGCTAGTACACATATGGTAACATGAATGTGAGCAAATTCTAGTAACACATGCACATATTAAAATGGTATCAATCATCGCATGCATCACACTCACATACCAACATAATGGTAACATATACCAATGTTACCGTTAAGATTTGTCCTAACATGCACACACAGGTAGCCATACCATACTTACTACATACTACATACAAGCATAGTCCCTGTGACATTGTATGTAAATCTGGGTGCACTGTCAGCCTTTCCAACAAAATCCACGCATTCCCATTATGTGTCAATTTTTTTTTACACAAATAGCAATATTCAATACTCTGCTATGCCAAAAATGTGACACCTGGCCCCTGTGCGTCAGTCACAAGTCCTGAGGCCTTGTCAGCCTCAATCGGGAAAAATGACCGTCATGTGTCAAAGAAATGCAGATTATCAGAAAACATAATGCACACGCCAAGGAAGTGATGAAACAGGACTTCCTGGCTGTATACATGGTACACTACATTGACTTTCACTGGAGCTGGTGCTGGTGGAGGATTGGTGTTGCTGGAGAGTTTTATGCTGTGTCCTGTTGCTGTTGTGTGCTTTTTGTCTTTTTTCCTCAGTGTTTTGTAGTGTTTTTGTCCTGTATTTGTGATTGTATTGTGGGGTGTTTGTCCAGGGATAGCATAGTTTGTTGGGGTAATTCAGGTTAGGTGGGGTAATTTATTTTGTTTGTTTGGCTTGTTGCATTTGCAGTTTGCACATACTGCATTATGTCTGGGAAAGGGAGGGAAACCAAGATAGTAGCTGATAAATTAGGCGGGTTCATTTGGTGGATTCAGCATTACCTTCTGATGGTGCTAGTTTTGGGTGCCCACAAAATCCAGGGCTTCTCCAAAGAGGCATGGAAACTGGGGTGGGGCTAGATGCTCCACCACCTGCACAGAATATTTGGAGTAGTGTGCAGCGACCACCAGTTGAAGCACCATTGGGCTGACCTGATAGCATGGAAGCAGGATCTACTGGATCACCAGGGGATACAGACTGGTGGACCAGTTGGTAAGTACCCTATGTGCATTACTGCATCCTTATTTGCATGTGTAAGACAGGCAGACATAAGGTTGAGTGCAGCATGTTTTTTCAATGGTCAGGACAATTGTTGTGAGCCAGATTTAAGAGCTCCTAGCAACACCTTAGTGCTGCCATTGTGAAATTCATAAATGATGCTAAGCCAGGGCTGAAATGCCTTTTTTCCTGAGCCATAGTAACAAAGTGGTCTGATGCATGCATAGCGCCACTTTGTTAAGCCTTGCACAGCATGATGGCTGTGCCAGGCATCATGTATGGGAGGGGTTCCTTCCCCCCTAAGGGGGCCAAAATAAATGGAGGAAGGAATAACTTTATATATCCTAGAGCCATTTTTCCTGCACTTTGAATGCTTGCTCAGAGCAGTCATTAAAAGTGGACATACCTTTATATATGATGGTCCCCTATGTACTCTGCACGAGTAGTGCAAACTTTGTGGTGCTACTCTTGCTGAGGACATAATTTGCATCTATATAAAATGACGCAATTGCTCCCCACCCTGCGGCATGGTGCGCCGTATATTTCATATGGTGCACACATGGTGGGGGAAAGGAAGGCGCTAAGGGGCATAAGGAAGAGTTGTGAGACAATATGTGCAGCACCACTTTCCTTAAATCAGCCCCTTTGTGTCTTTGGCCAACAACATTTAAAAGTGCTTAGCTAGGCACCGAGTCTGGACTATTTGCATATTCCTCTCTGTTTACATTATGTATCACTGTTAGAAATGGGGTCTTTGGTTGGCAGTCAGGTTATCCCCTGTAAAAGCAAGGACCCTCACTCTAGTCAAGGTAAATCACACACAATCCAAATTATCCTGTGCCCACCCTCTGGTAGCTTGGCACTGAGCAGTCAGGCTTAACTTAGAAGGCAGTCTGTAAAGTATTTGTGCAATAAATCATGCAATAACACAGTAGAACACCGCACAGCATTTAGAAAAATATATAATAATTATCTGATAAGATGCAGATCAAAACGATTAAGATGCAATAAGTATATGTTGAAATATCACTGTAAAATGATGTAAGATGACTTTAGTCTCTTAAAAAACAAGAAGTGTCTTTTGCAAGCACCAAGTACCTGGTTTGCATTCAAATTCTCCACAAGGGACCCCAGAGGGGGAGATGCATGGAAAATGAGGAGGTGTGCGGCGATTTCTCAGGCCGCACACCGATGATGCATTGTTTATTTTCCAAGCAGGGAAGACTTTACGCCGATTTCCGGCGTGCGGAATTGGATCCTCTTCGGGTTGCTGGGTTTTTGGACACCCCCGGGACGATGCATTGAAATCTGGTGCTTGCAGGACAAAGTCACGGGGGCTGCGTTGATCCGGTGGGCGATGCATGGAAATTTCTACCGCACAGCAGGCGCTGCGCCGATTCCTCTCAGGAATTCAGGCTGCAACATTCCGGCTTGGCTTTGCATCGATCCAGTGGGTCGTGCGTCGAATTTCCAATCGCAACGCTGGCACTGCGTCAATCTTCTTCTTGGGAAGTCGGGCTGCATCATTCCAGTTCGGTGTGTGGTGATTTTCTCACTGCAAAGAAGGCTGTGCAGCGATTCTTGCAGGTTGTGCATCGATTTTCGCTGCTTAAGGAGTTCTTTTGCAGGGATAGAAGTATTTTTGTTTCTGAGTCTTCAGGGAACAGGAGGCAAGCTCTATCCAAGCCCTTGGAGAGCACTTCTAAGCACAGCCAGAGAGCAGCAAGGCAGCAGGGCAACAGCAAGGCAGCAGTCCTCAGAAAAGCAGTCCAGGTGAGTCCTTTGAGCAGCCAGACAGTTCCTCTTGGCAGGTTTCAGGTTCTGGTTCAGGGTTTCTTCTCCTGTGGTATCTTGTCCAGAAGTGTATGTGAAGTAGAAGTGTCTATCTCAGAAGTGCTTGTGAAGTAGAAGTGCCTACCTCAGAAGTGTCTAATTTGGTAGGGTCAAAGTCCCTGCTTAAATACCCAATTGTGCCTTTGAAGTGTGGGAGACTTCAAAGAGTTGCTTAGAAGTGCAAAAAAGTCCCATTTCAGTTCCATCCTGTCTGCCAGGGTCCCAGTAGGGGGGGTGGCAGTCCTTTGTGTGAGGGCAGGCTACTGTCCTGTGACATGTAAGTGTCAGGCCCTCCACCCTTCCAGCCCAGGAAGACCCATGCTATATGCAGATGTATGCAAGTTTGACTGAGCATCCTGTGTTTGAGGTTGTCTGGGTGAATACACAAGGGAGCTGTCAACTACACCTAGGTAGACGTGGATTAGAAGGCACAGAAGGATTTAAGTGTAGAGAAATGCTCACTCTCTAAAAGTAGCATTTCTAAAATAGTAATATCAAATCCAGCTTCACCATTAAGCACAATTTTGTATCACCATACTGGACATACTAAATATGACCTGGCTACTCCTTTCAGATTAGGATCTACCACTCAAACAGTATGTGAGGGTAGCCCTAATGCTATCCTATGAAAGGAGCAAGCCTCACAGTAGTGTAAAACGGATTTAGGATTTTTACACTACTAGGACATATAGAACACACATGTTCATGCCCTGCCTTTTACCAACATAGCACCCTGCCCTATGGGCTACCTAGGGCCTACCTTAGGGGTGACTCATGTGTAGAAAAGGGGAAGTTGTAGGCTTGGCAAGTACTTTTAAATGCCAAGTCAAAGTGGCAGTGGAACTGCACACACAGGCACTGCAGTGGCAGGCCTGAGACATGGTTGGGGGCTAGTTATATGGGTGTCACAACTAGTGCTGCAGCCCACTAGTACCATTTAATTTACAGGGCATGGGCACATGTAGTGCACTTGACTAGGGACTAACAAGTAAATTAAATAAGCCTATGGGGTATGAGCCAATGTCACCATGTTTTAAGGAGAGCGCATATGCACTTTAGCACTGGTTAGCATTGATAAAGTCCACAGAGTCCTGAAGCCAGCAAAAATGAGGTCAGAAAAAGAGAATGAGGAAGGCAAAAAGTTTGGGGGTGACCCTGCAGGAAGGGCATTTCCAACAATCACATACACCCCATAATGTTTCTATTATATGACGTGCTGAATTTTTACCACAGGCCTGACCCGTTTTACAGACAGTATGGGGCAGGCCTGCATCTGCTTCGGTGGCAGCACTCGCACATTACTCAGAAGCCAGCACCAATGCAGGCATAGTGGACCACAGTGCAAGTGTGTCTGTGTTGAGGGGAGTGTATATGCACAGGTTGGTATCCCTTCCTGGACATAAATGGTCTACTATGGTGACAATGGCACCCCAAACAGTATTGGCAAGACATCCGTAATGTTATTCAGTTAATGTACAAGAAAGGATAACTATGTGAACATGAGGAAACTGCCATGGCATTTCAGCGCTAGTGTGTGTGCCTTGAAGTGGCACACACATATTAGTGACAAGAAACAAGGATGTATCAATGCATTCCTCAACACTTTGCTATGCTCACACAATCCCTGGGCAGTTGTTAGTCTTTTAGTGCTGATAATGAGTAAAATGTCTTCAAAATCTGGGGCAGGGTCAAAAGCAATGGGTGTTACAATGGGACGGCCACTGCAACAACCATTGCATGCCCCTCTGATGCTGAATACTGTCATGCTGCCCATATGGACATGGAGATGTAATGCAAATAAACAGCTGCATGCCAAATTCATGTACATATGGTGCAGTTAAATGCATGACAGGAGCGTCAGGGAAAGTGATGCTTTGGTGGTGTCAGAGTCTTCATCTCACAGATAGATTATAAATGTTTGGCAGTTGTTCTGACCTTCCACTAAGCTTACTCAGCTTAACTTAGCTTGAATATGAAACTGTTGTCCATGCAAAGAAATGTACAAAATTCACTAAGCTATGTTTTCTTGTCATGTATTGCAGGTGGGCCTCCACCATACACCACTGGAGAAGTGTCCTGATTTGAAGATCCCAATGCGGCCAGTAAGTATCACCTTGTGCGTCACATGTGTCATTTCAGGATTTTGTGTAAGAGGGTCTAATGTGTGCAATGCAATGATGAAATGTAATGTGTGACTAATGAGATGACATCATCTGAGTTAGGATATGAACATCATGTCTTATGTTACTTTGAGGATGGAGTAGGAGTTGATTTTTTGCGCAAGTGCCAATAGTGGGTGTTAGGAATAGGAAAGCATGCCCACATATATATTGATGAAAATCATGAAATGTGTCTGAGCTACTGTTTATCTGATTAGCAAGCCTGTTGCCAACATATATGTCAAATCACCATTGACAGCACTGTGTGCCAGATGTGGCTTTAAGTTACATGGTACAGATGATGTACATGTTTTGAGGTCTCTGGGGGGCTGATGTAGGAGACACTTGCACTACCGGTGCCTCACTACTCTTCAGATTCTGAGTGAGGCAGCAGTCATGCAAGGAGCCTTATTGTGCTGGCCAACATTCAGTTGAGTACACACTGTGAATAAAACTCTGCTCAAGTAGGTTGTGGGACATGTCTACAGTATGTAGCAAGCTAGATGTGTGCATATTTACCAACATGGTCTACCCATCATGATATTTGTGGGTGATCTTGGTCACATCACGTGTACATAGCATTGGAATGCTGAGTGTGTACATGGTAATTAGGAGATGTCTGTCATGCATGTGCACATGTTGTTCAATTAATCGGAATACTGTAGCTGCACTAAGTGAAGTGCCAATCTTACTATGCCCCTTAGGGCGCCCTTACAGCCACCATGTGTGCGCCGCATTATCCAATTTGCACAACATAGCACAGGGTAGTTGGCAAAAGTTACCAAATTTGTTGACAACATAGATGTGCTGTTCATGCTTTGGCGGAACTATGAGGCGTATTTATACTTGTTTAGCGCCGAATTTGCATCATGTTTTGATGCAAATTTGGTGTAAAACTAACTCCATATTTATACTTTGGAGCTAGACCCGTCTTGCGACAAATTTATGGAGCTAAAGTCATTTTTTGGACATGGAAAACTACTTTGCGTCAATGAGATGCAAAGTAGGCGTTCCCATGCAAAAAATGACTCTATGGCCTTATCGCCATACTCATCCCCGTGCTACAATCATGCACGGGAGGGAGGAGGGGGTCAAAAAATGGTGCAAAGCTTGCTTTGCACCATTTCTTAATGTCTGGGTCAGGGCAGGCGTTAGGGGACTTGTGGGCCTCTTTCCATGGTGGAACACCATGGAATAAGCCCACAGGTGCCGTCCTGAGGCCCCAGGGACACCCCCACCCACCCCAGAGGGACAGCAGAGGATGGGTGACCCCATCCCAGGTAAATGTAGGTATGTACAGGTAAGTATTTTATTCTCTTTTTTAAAGTGCCATTGGGGGCCCTGAAATGGTCCCCCCTACATGGCACTGGGTGCAATGGCCATGCCCAGGGGACCCTGGTCCCCTGTGTGGGCCAATGGGGTGGTGGGCATGACTCATGTCTTTTTTAAGACAGGAGTCATGTGGTATGGATGGTTTTGCATCAGAAAATGACTCTAGGCAGGTTAGAGTAATTTTTTTTTACTCCAACCTGCCTACTGTCATTTGTTGGTGCAAAACCCCCTTCTTCAATACCGCCAGCCCCACCCGACTAATGTCATTTTTTGTTTTTTTTACGGTAGCCTATCCTTTGCACCGGCTTGCACCATTTCATAAATATGGTTCCCGACTGGTGCACAGAAATGGTGCAAGCCGGTGCTAAACATTTTTGTACAAAACTGCATTAGTCCAGTTTTGCACCAAAAAGTATGAATCACGACCTATATGGCCCCTACGCTTGTACTGTACATGTGGGCCCATTGTGAGTAATGGTATGCTCCTTTGTAACATGTGCTCTGAGCAGGTGTAAATCCAAGGAGACATGAATGATCCTTTACCAAACTTTAGAATTGCCAGTTGAAAGTTTTCTGCTCCCCTAGCAGATGACACCCACCTTTCATCCATGATGCCTGGCCAAGGCTTGATATAGCACCAAGGGTGTCAAAGTGGTGGATTGAATACATTGCACCCCATATTGACAATGGCACAGAGATTCTGGAATTTTAGTGGCACTTGATCCTCACTAGTCTGATGACACAAATGTTGAGCAAGGATGCAGTAGTCCACTTACTTCTGGGCCCTGATTTTCAACAATGGATAGCCGTTACCTCAGTGACATGTACACAGTATTGTAGATGGCTGGTAGGATGTTAGTATAGATTTGGAGTTTGCCAGTGTTGTGGAATGTGTTCTGGACAGTATGTGTTGTTTGAGGATGCTCCGTATATTGCATGTCTGTTCTACCTCCACCCAATACTACATTTAACGCCATGTTCTCCTCATGTTTCAGCCACCAATATGACCCCAGCCGAGAAACACGCCTTTGAGAGGAGGGCTGACAGGTACAGGTACATAATGGTGGTACAAGCTAGGTACCAAAGGATGGAGAAGAGATATCGGAGGGAGATATCCACTTTGGCTTGGCATGCATTTTCTATTGGGGGACCACTGCTACAGCCCACAACTGGTCAGACCACATCAGGGAAGAAATCTGGGGGGCCCCTGCTGGTCCTACCCCCTCCACTTCTTCTGCACCAAGCCACAGCCAGGCACCCCACCAGCCACCTGCTCCAGCAACAAGCTCTGACTTTGAATCCAACATAAGCCAGGACATGACAGCCATGAAGGCAGGGCTGGAAGAGTTGGAAAGAGACAATGCCTGTAATTACAAACTACTTAAGTACTGCATGAAGAAACTGAAGAAGTTGTAAACAATGTGTGCCACATCCTCCCAGTTTCTTCCTTTTACTAATGTAATTTTTTTTTGTGGGTTTTAGGTGGGTAGTGTTAAGATAGTAAAATAGTGTAGTTCAGGTGTAGGTTAGTTTACGCATCGTTAAGGGGGGTGGGTTTTAGTAAATTTTTATTTTGGGGGTTGGGTGGATGGTTATGTTGCGGTTCCTATGTTAATTTTATAAAAGTTTAAAAAGTCTAAAAAAACTCACTGAAAAATATATATTTGTTTAGGAAATAGGTTAGGTTAGTATATGTGTAGCCTTAGTTTATGTTTTCCTACTTGTGTCTTGTCTCTTAAGGGAAGGAGGAGGGGACAATGTTTAGAGTGTGATGTTACATGTGTAAGTTAAGTTTAGAATAGGATAGCTAGGTGTAGGGGTAAGTTAAGATAAGTTAGTTTAGGTTAGTAGAGTGTAATGTAGTGTATAGGTTAGGTTTTGACATGATGCTATTAATATGTTTTAATAAATCCTGTTACTATTAGACAATTATCTCTCCATGTTGATTGAGTGTCTGGGTGTTCTCATGTGTGCACTGGCCAAATAGGAGGAACGGATTAGGATATGCTTTCTGTCTTTGTTTCCCTGGATGGCCATGTGCATCCCCTATGGTAAGGAGCTGTGAGATTGGCTGCTAAATGACATCAGCTACTCAAAACATTTGTTATCCACAGTTCCAGCCAATCACATTGTGTATGTATACGGTATCTTAGATAGGAAAGTATGGTGCTTAAACTGTCATTGCTGGGGTCTGGCAGTATTACTGGTGAAAAGTGTGGTACATACGACATTAGCAATTTTTGGGTCTCTATCCTGACAAACTGACAGCTGTCCATCCTTGATCAGATTAGCCTCTTCTGAACCACACAGATTAGTTGTACTGGTGCTCTCATCTGGGTAAATAACCATACACTTTGTTCAGACCCATATGTCAACGTCCATAGATATCTGTTTAATACATGTATTTAAGACTCTGTAAGTTTGCTGTAGCCCACAACACCATAATTCACCTTTTTTATGTTGGGATCCTAGTGTGTGGCTTTGTGTCTGACAGTAATGCGCACATGTAATTATGTTCTGTTCTCATTGACATAGCTGCACACATTGCATACATTTAGCTGGGTTGATGGATCATAGTAAACATTGAAATGTAACATGTGAACAAGGCGATTTATTTACAGGTGCAAGTGTATTTCCAAGTGCTATACAGTGTCCAGTTCACACAGATCCTGAGCCATTTGTTGTACAGTCAGATTCCAGGGGTGAGAGACATGTCATAAGACATGGTTAGGAGAAGTGTGCATTAGTGAGGAGGTGTCCAACTTGCCAATAGGTATGATTTAAAACAATGACAGTACATCGCAGACAAGTCAACAGTGGTTGAGTGAAAAGAGCACAATGCCAGGTGTCACAACACTGGCATGATTCAAAGAACAGAACTAAGGATACTGTCCAAGTGGCACAGACTGGTGCTACCGGGTGGTTTTCCTTGTCAATGTAGTTCCTTTCACATCTTCATCCTCTAATGTTGTGGGTGGTGCTGGTGCTGAAGCTGAGGGACACACACACACTTCAGGGAATAGAGATGTGGAATTAAAAGTCCCTGCAGCTGCCATTTGTGGGAGCACATAAGGCATCACTGCAGCAAGGAGGAACTGCTGATTTCTCAATACTGCAGAAACATCACGTTGGTAGGCAGCCATGTTTTCCCTAAAGGAGTGCCCTTCCTGCTTTATGGACTCCAGAGTATTCTGTATAGCCCCTAGCCTATTGTCTATCATGCTGCTGCCACTTTGGGAGAGCAATTGTTGAAGCCTCTGCCTCATGACAGCAGCTATGTAGGCCAGATACTGCTGGATTTCACCTACCGGGAAGTGGGTGCCTCTGATGGCAGCTGAGCTGCCCTTAATTGGACTGAGGCACCTCTGTACTCCCTCTAGGCTGCCTGCCATGGTCTCCATCCCCACCCTCATCTGCTCAGCCAGCTTCCGCTGGACGCCGACCACTGTCCTCTGAAAGGTGACGTCTGGGTCCTCAAAGTTTGGGGCTGTGTCAGGACTGGCTAGTGCTGTGTGTTGTAGCTAGGTGGTTCACGTGGAGACCCTGCAATGCTGTGTGTCCTCCCTGTGACTGGAGGTGGAATCTGGAGGGAACCAAGGACATCCTGGAGAGTCTCTCTTCATTGATGATCAGCACCTGGTCATCCATGTCATCTGTAAAATCCAGGACAGGCAGGTTGGCAGGAGGCAAGGCATTCAATGAGATAGTGATATGGCAATATTTGACTGTGGTGGCTGTTGACATGGTACATAATTTACTTGCTAATGGAGGCTCAGTGACATCTTACAGACTCCAGGTTGTAGTTGTATATAATGTGTAGCATTGTGCATCACACATGGGGACACCTTACCAGATGTTTTGCGCTTTGATCCCACACCACCTACTTCCTTGCAGGCTCCTTGCCCCTGCACTGACACCATGGTGGCATGCAATTTGCATTTCTATTCACCATAGTGGACATTTCCACAGTAGTGTAAAGTGTGCTGTCACTCTTTTGGTGCGTTAATGAATTGGCACCACGAATGATGGCACTAATGCAGCATAGCACAGGTAGGTCCATGGCATATGATGCTTGTGCTATATTCTCATTGCCTGTATCAGGCCCCACACATGTGCTTATTGGAAGGGACAGTGCAACCATTATGGATTGTCTGCCCGATTAGATTGTACCTCCCTACATTTGGAACATTGCCTTGCATACAGCATATCTACCACAAGCATATGTTGGTGTAAGGATGTATGAATGTGGACAAATGCATGCATTATGAGACTTTGTTGATGTGGCACAATGGGAATGTGCAGCTTGGCTCCACATGGCCAACTATTTGTATGATGGTACATTTGCATTACGGGTTAGTGACATTGTGCCGGTAGTGCAACTTTGATGCCACTTGTGCCCGTTATTCCGAATGTTGAATGTCCCATTAGGCAGTACATCAACCATTCACACAGCACCCTCAATCCTGTTAGATGGTGAGATTGCAGCTACTTCTACAGCTGCAAACATTATGTTCACAGATATGCTCCATGTGTTGTCTGAGTTAACTTTTGTGGCCATTTCCAAATGGCACATGGAGGTGTGTGAGAGAGTTGTTGTTGGTCCACCCTGTGTGGTTTGTGTTTCACAGGCCGTACCCTTAGAGACTGATTTTTTCTCAAGTGGCACAGCAGCAATATGTGTTACACGGTGCTGCGTCAGTTTTGAAACGCAGGGATGTGACATGTTTACTGCAATACAGCACACCCCTGCGATTCCCCATGCCTGCACAGATTTGTCCTCTCTGCCCCAATGCAGACATCATTGCACCATGATGAAGGGGTGCCTGCATTGAGGGGATACATTGTTTATGTCCCTAGAGGTGTCTCTTCCTGCAAATGTACAAGAAATGATGGCAAGGTGGCATTTCAATGTGTACTGCAGATGCATCACACAAAAAGGGCAAGGACACAAGGAGGAAGGAAAGCATTTTGCCTTGTTACGCCATCCTGACACCACCCTTGGGGTGGTATTGACTTCAGTCCCAATCTCTGATGAACTTGTAGTGTTGGATCTGGGGCAATGACAATATGCAATGGGTGTTGTTGTGGCACAGACAATGTGCTGCATATTTACATGGTGGTGTGAAACCATAGCAAGTGGCCTACATCCATGTTTTGTATATGTCAGAGTGCATTGGGCAACCAGAGTGCCACTACAAGTGTGGCTTGGGTTACGATGGGGCATTTTGATTCAGGGTCTATGTGTCCCCATGTATCCCTTTAGCATGCACTGAGTGTGTCCAATGTGAGGTAGTTCTTTATAGTCTGTGCTGTCCTGTCCTGTGATTCCAGTGACATCCTCCTCCAGGATGACTGATGTAACCATCTCCTCTAGCTCAGCCAGGTGCTCCTGTGGTGCAGGACTTCCAACTCCAGTCTGGAGTGCTGCCTTTCGGCTCCTGGCCAATTCCTCCTTAATTCTGCGCTTGCAATTGTGCCAGTGCTTCTTGCAATCAGTGACAGTCCTCCTCACCTTTGCCATACTGTTGACTTTGGATATTATTGCCTGCCATAAGGCCTCTCTCCTTCTGACTGCCAATTTGGAGGTGACGAAGAGCTGATGTTGGTGCTCCGTCACCTCTCTAACCAAGATATCATGCTCCTCCTCACTAAAGCAACACCTCTGCTTCCTCTTCCATTTCTCCAGGGACCCTTCTGGCTGGTACTTGGCTGACTGAGATCACCCTGGAGTCTCTCCTGGTCTGCATTCTCCATCCTGTCTTCCCAAATATCCATTTCAAGCAAACCCACTTTTTATGCTAATGTGGTTAAATATGGCACTAACCCGTTTTGCACCAAAGACTGTGCCGCAAAATGGTCTAATGCCACTGTTGCAATATTGATGTCATTTTATTCCTATGGCATGTCACAACAGTTAGCGTCATTTTTTTGGTGCTAACCATTCCTTAGCCCCATCTTGCGTAATTTTTAAAATATGGTGCACTGATGGAGCTAGGGAATGATGGTAGCTCCCATTAAAAGTTTTGATGCACAACTACGCTAAAGCAGTTGTGCATCGTTTTTTGTAAATCTGGGCCAAAAAGTCTCCTTGAGAGAGACAAAAGTTGAAGAATGCGAAGAGAAAACCATAGGTCCTAACAGGGCAAATCTTGAGGACACATCAATAATAACACATATGTGATCCAGAGCTGGTTATCTATTTTTAATTCCTCATTAATTTTTGCAGTTCTACAGTTGTAGATTTTTTTTACAGAATTTAAAATTGTTTGTCATTCTTGGTAAAACTAACAGGAACATTGTTCACCCTAGATTGATGCTCAAAGTCAAATTGTATGCTGTAGCAGCAACTCCTTATGACTTACATCTTCCTCGCACAGTGCTCATGGGAGATGTATAAATCAACCTTTCATTTTCACATTAGAATGTATGAAGATCCATTTCTAAGTTAAATTCAGTGTGCCTCACAGAATAATTCAATATTTCCTGTAGTTCTAATTGAGATTTCTAGACCAATCTCATGGACTGTGCTGTTTGACTAGGCTACCTCTCTTCAATCTATTAGTAATATGTTATATCTACAATAGGATTGGTCATTTGACTTGGAATAGTTCTCCCTTTGGTAGATCTTATCAGCGGAGGGACAGTTTGGCCTTCAAGTGAGCAAGCAGAGATAGGCTATCATAATAAGGGCAAGCAAAAGGAGGATAAGGGTATTGAAGGTGAGGAGAGGAGGAGGAGGTTCAAGAGAGGAGGTGATGAGAGTGAAATGTAATGAATGGGGAATTTGAGGAAAATTAAAACAAAGAGAAAGACAGAGTTTTTCGTGGAAACAGAAGGAGCATCAAGTGAAATTAAGATACAGTAAGGAGGCTTGCACTGCAATGAGACAAGGAAAATTAAAGGGTATGAATGTGAAGACAGAAGGAGGAGCAAGAAAGAAGCAACTGCAGCAGAAAATTTTGAACTGTTGTCACTGACAGCGGGAAAGGACTGAGTGAGTGAAGTTTAGAATCTGTACCCAGAAATGTTTTGTCAGTGGTCAGATGCTGTTCAAAGTTGTAGTTTCTGGAGACTCTCTAAGTTTGGATATATATGTTGCTGGAAGTTGAAATCTTTTCAGTGAGTAGAATTTGACCAGAAATTCAAATCTTGCGGGTTTGGCGTGGGCTGTAGTCTCCACTGGTTGTCTGGAGGAAAGTTTCTAAATGTCCAGGTATGCAGTTTTACGATCAGAGGAGAGGAGTACACTCTAACAACAACCAAGAGTTCAGGACCTTGTGGCACCACTTGGGGGTTGTGAAATATTCTCCCAGAAGCCACAAGCAGGGGCCATGGGAAATACAGTTAAAACTGGTTGGCATGCCTCTTGGGAATAGTAGGCTTCATGCTGCTCTTGTGGCCCTGTAGCTTAAGAGGAGGTCAACCAACTGACCCTTGGAATCCATGTCTCTGTCCTAGGCACAAGTGGAAGCAGATCCAGCCCTTGGTGCATCTGTCCTCTGTTTCATCAGCATGTGCAGCCCTTCTGTCTTCCACTGGTCCAGAAGAGTCCTGGGGAAGGTATCCAGGGATGCCACATTTATGTCTGGAACTAGCTGATAGGTGAGGGAAGCTCTCTGACCAATATGGAAAAAGTACCCTGGGGCAGCTCTGCCCACATTGACAGCTCTTATCAGGGGGTTAGCCCTCGACAATCCCACAATGCACTGCTCATCCAAGCTCCAACATGGTAGAACTTTCCTCTCCTTGGGCAAAGCTCTGGGTACACCCTGAGGTGGGTCTATGGAACTGAGAAACTCCCACTGCAAATTGATTCTGAAATAGGTGCTCCCCTGCTGGAATTGGTGCCATTCTGACTACGTGGACAATGGAAAAGGCAGGCTTATGTGTGAGTTACATCTGTATGGGTAAAGAGATGTCCCTTTGAATCTCCTGCATTTGGTGGGCACATCCCCCAGGTTATCCTGTCAAGAAGAAGTCACACTTCCTCCTGCCCAAAGCACGTTTGTTCCCTTTCCTGGGAGCCATTCATATCTGCTTGCCTGATTCCAGCAGACTATCATGTGACAGTTGAGGATTAATTATGAAAAGTGTTAGATCGGGCATCTTTTGGCGTGTGTTTCCCTGACTTTTTACTTTCTGACCTCCTGTTTTGACTGTGTGCGGAGCTTCATTTTTGCTGTCTTTATGACTTTGCACACTTTACCACTGCAATCCAGTGTTAAAGTGCATGTGCTCTGTGTCTTAAAGATGGTAACAGTGGCTTCTCCATGATAGGCATATTTGATTTACTAGTAAGTCCCTAGTAAGGTGCACTATGTGTGCCCAGGGCCTTTAAGTACAGTCCTACTTGTTGGCCTGCAGCACTGGTTGTGTCACCCAGTATAGTAGCCCTTCAAACATGCCTAAGGCCTGCCATTACAGAGCCTGGGTGTGTAGTTTAAACTGTGATTTCAACCTGACATGTGTGCTCACTTACCAGGTCCAAACCTTCCTTTTAATTACATGATACCCCTAAGGTAGACCCTCATTAGCCCCAAGGGCAGGGTGCAGTGTATTTCGGATGTTGGACATGGACTTTTAAGTTTAACATGTCCAGGTAGTGAAAAACTCTTAAATTCATTGTTCACTATTGCAAGGGCTTTCTTCCCCACAGGTTAGTATGGGGATTGCCTTAAAACATTGTTTAAGTATAATTTCCAATTGGGAAACGATTGAAAAATGGGTTCTGGTGTCTCTAGACTCACAATTTAAAAACACATCTTATGGTGAAGGTGGTTTTTAAATTGCAGATCTGAAAATGCCATTTTTTGAAAGTTGGCAGTTTCTTACTCTCACCATCCTGTGCCTTAGCCTGCCTCCAATCCATGCCTTATCTGTGCAAGTTTAGGTGACAGCTTCCTTTGTGCACTCAATACAGACAGCCATAAATACAGGGCAGCTACCCATGTATTCTAGCTGCATACCAGTAGGTCTTCCTGAAAGGTGGAGGGGCTACACCCTTCCCTTCAGTGGCCTGATCCCAAAGAAGGGAATGAAACCCCTCACAGACCTCCTGGCAGACAGAACTGGGGTACTTTCAAAACCACTCTTTGAAGTCTCCCCCTCTTCAAAGGCACATTTGGGTATAAGTACTGGGCCTCTGACACCATATATTCAGAACACTTCTGGGCTGAGGACATTCTACCAGGAAGAGGGAGAGATGAGTTGTCAAGTGGGATAATCACTTTGCCCTACTCCCTAGTCCTTCTTGCCTGGGAGTGAGAGGGCTGGATCTAACTCTCTACATCTTGCAATCTAGAGTTTCTCCAAGGGCATGACTGAGCTTGCCTCCTGTTTCTAAAGTCTCAGGGATATCAAAGACTCCACCTGCATCTTGCTACCAGAACCAGGGCTTCTCTGCTGGTAGTCCTACTCTGCCATGTGGTGCCAAATCCAGTCCTGGGCCCTTGGAGGTGAGTGTGTTGCTTCAACACAAGAACTGGTGCAACACCACCGGTGTTTCACTTGGAACTGACTTATCCCACTGCAGAAATGCTTCTTTTGCTGCTCCCTGCACCGAAGAAGCCTTGGACACCGCTCACTGACTGCTTGACAAAATAACCTCAACTTACAATACCGCCCAGCTTGGCCGACACAGCACTGATGCATCAGAAAGAATACTCATTGCTTCTGGAGATTGATGTATCCACGACGTTGCCCGATCAGGAAACAATATATCACCTGCAAGAGTGGCGCATCCCCTCCTTTGGATCAAAGCATCATGACCGAGAATCGATGCAACAAAGGTACTGTCAGTGGGGCTGCATGACTCCTGTACCCAACCCGGCCTGCGCTCTATCACGGTTGGATGTACTTTTGAATTTGCCCTGGTCCAGTGCGACCAGATATTTCCAGTTGGAGCTACTGTCTTCTAAGCACTGCATTTTGATTTCATGTTTGAAAATTCATAACTTGCCTTGTGAATTTTGGGGCATATTTATACTCCGTTTGCGCCAGAATTGCGTCGTTTTTTTTTACGCAATTCCGACGCAAAACTAACTCCATATTTATACTTTGGCGTTAGACGCGTCTAGCGCCAAAGTCCATGGAGTTAGCGTAATTTTTTAGCGTGGACACCTACTTTGCGTTAATTATATGCAAGGTAGGCGTTCCCGTCTAAAAAATCAACTCCGAGGCATGTGCGTCGGATTTATACTCCCGGGCAAAATTCACGCCCGGGAGTGGGCGGGTCAAAAAAAATGACGTACGGCCGCTTTTGCGCCATTTTTTAGCACCTGCAAAAGGCAGGCGTTAAGGGACCTGTGGGCTCTGAAGGAGCCCAGAGGTGCCCTCCCATGCCCCCAGGCACCCCCCTGTCACCCTTGCCCACCCTAGGAGGACACCCAAGGCTGGAGGGACCCATCCCAGGGACATGAAGGTAAGTTCAGGTAAGTGTTTTTTTACATTTTTTTTGTGGCATAGGGGGGCCTGATTTGTGCCCCCCTACATGCCACTATGCCCAATGACCATGCCCAGGGGACAGAAGTCCCCTGGGCATGGCCATTGGGCAAGGGGGCATGACTCCTGTCTTTGCTAAGACAGGAGTAATTTCTATGGGGGTTGGGAGTGAAAAAAAATGGCGCAAATCGGGTTCAGGCGAAAAAATTGCCTCAACCTGACTTGCCCCATTTCTTGACGCCCAAGCCCCATATCCCCCTACGTCGGCGCTGCCTGGTGTACGTCGTTTTTTTTAACGCACACCAGACGGCGCCGCCGGCTAACGCCGGCTAACGTCATTCAATAAATACGGCGCCCGCATGGCACTTCAGAATGGCGTTAGCCGGCGCTAATTTTTTGGACGCAAAACTGCGTTAGCACAGTTTTGCGTCAAAAAGTATAAATATGGGCCTTTATATTTTTGTTGTTTTGATCTTGCTTGACTCAGATAAATATTGGGTATTTTTCTACACTGGTGTAGAGTCCTTTTGTAGTATTTTCACTGTGCTACTGTGTGTGTGTGTGTGTGTGCACAAATACTTTATGCATTGCCTCTTTAGTCTAGCCTGACTGTTCTGTTCCAAGCCACCAGAGAGTGAGCACGTTCGCTGACTAAGGTTGTGGTCCCTACTTGGACAGAGTGCAAACCTCTGACAACTAGAGACAGAAAAGGCAGAAATTAGAGTGGAAAAGCAGGGTGAATGCCATGACTCATGGAAAGAGTCAGAGGGGAATTACCAAGAGGAAAGGTTCTGAGTCACGAAGACTATAGACTCGTTCATGAGGGGATGAGACTGAGATGCAGGAGCCATTCCTTGCAGGACAAGCAGAGGAAGACAACCAACCAGGTCCACTTTTTGACAGTTAATTTAACCAGCATGAAGATGAGAACAAGTTGCCTCACCACTTTTTAGTTCTATGGTTTCTGCTTTGTTCATCCCTTTTCCTGTGTTTCTCATATCTTTAAGATACGTATTTCTACCGATTTCCTCCAAACTGGATCTGTCTTCCTGCTTCATTAGACACATCTACCGTCCTTGGACACCTCCTTCTTGTCCCAAACATGGAGAAGGTCTCTGGGCACTCTCTGAGCGCTTTACCCACCTTATCTCTGGAGCCTTAGGGAAGGTGGAAGGTGATTGGGATTGTATTCAGTTAAAGGCTGCATCATTTCTCGAGTTTTTAAATGTGTCTCATTTGTCCAGCCCGAGCACAAGAAATCGTGGTGTGCTCTGTTCCTTTAAGGCACGCATAGGAGGGAACCTTAAACAGAGATGTGCCGTCAACCCACGAAGAGACATACCATCTGTTCCTTGTGTTTCTCTCTTTTCTCCCCTTTCCTAATGTTCCTCTAGGGTGAAGGTACCCTATTCTGCCCGTATAGTCAGAGTCGGAAATAAACAGAAAGTAGGCTGGCATCAAAATTGAAATGGCCCTAATTAGTGAATTAGATAGATAAAAAAGTGGCTCAAGTTTGTAATTTGTTTACTTGTAAAGACACGATCTTTAGGAGTTTTGCAAGGTATGAAGGACTGCATGGATCTGAGCTTGCTGCAGGCGATGTTTGCTTTAATATCAGGGAATTGAACAGCAAAAATCGGCTCCTGCAGACCATGAAACAGCCCAACAAGAAGCCAAAAAAATGAAATGCGCAACGACCTTTCATACCACCCCGTCAGGCACTGCTTGATTGTACTATAAGCCGGTCCGGCCACGCTTATGGTTCTTGCTGGGTTGTTTGATGGATTAGCATCTGGGATCTGTTTCTTTACACAGCTCTCCTCAACGTTGTGACAATAAGAAGGAGGTAAATGAATTGGCAGAGACATCATCAGGTGTTTCTGAAAAAGTGGTGAGTGGCCTCAGGGAGGCTGGTGGGCTCCCTGTCCAGTGTCACGTGTGAAATAAAAACTAAGGCGATGTTTTGCCGAGTATTCCCTTTAGCATATGCCTTTGTTCTCGATTTTGGAACGAACGAGGCTTCTATACAAAGCAAGCATGGCCGTACCTGTTCGGCTTGTTGCAAAGGCCCATCGAAAATGTACACCTCTGGTATTTGAGGATTAAATGCCTCAGGAATTACACACTATATTATGAAGAGGGGATATTGTCTAACAGCACTATACTAAAATGAATATTTCCATAGTGCAGAAGTATTTTTCTATCCGTACAAGGCGTAACTTACTAAAGGTATCACCTGTAATTGCAAAGGAGCCCTCATATTTTTTTGTCATTTTGAGTATGTCTACTCCAGTTTCGTAAAACTAATTTAGATACTTCTCTGTATGCACAATCAGAAGAATTATTCACTTTATTACTCAATTGCAAATGCCTCCTTATCGCTCCATGCATTTATATTCAGATTATCTTTCAAGGAGCTTTCTTAGCTACTCCACAGGAACTGCCATGATAAACAATAACAGTTTTATTACTGAAGATCTAAAGATTATGAACTGGAACTGACTGTACATATATAACCAACACATGCTCGACTACAGTGTATTAGCTCTTCAAGTCCTTGGGAAAGTTGGATTGATCCAGAGAGCGCTATGGGCCAGATGTACGAATGTTTTTAGCGGTCACAAACGGAGATTCAGACTGTTGGCGACTGCTAAATCGGTTTCTAGCATGTACAAACCCTATTTTGCAAGTTGGTAACCCATTACTGTTGGTACCCAATAGCAAGTCGCAGAGAGATGTATGATTGATTTGCGACCGGAATGCAGTCACCAAACAAACGCAGCTTACTACCTACTTAAAGTAGGTGGTAAGTCAGTGGCAAAAGGGAAGGGGTCCCCAGGGGACCACTTCCCCTTGGTGAATGGTAGCAAAAATAATTTTTAATAGGAGCCAGTGGTCCCAAGGACCACTGCCAGAAGCGGCTTGTCTGTATTGGCTAAAGGGCCACGCACACCTTGTCTTTTTCCTGGCCTGAAGAGTATCTGTCCAACTGAACAAAATTCAGCCTGACAGAAACTCTTTCTGGTTCAGGTCAGGCAGGCAGGAGTTGGACATGCACTAAATGCGCATACTCCTGGCTGCCTGAGCGGAACTTTTCTGAGCTGAAGATGTCACAGCCCCGTGAGCATGACCTTTTCAGCCTAGCGAAGATGCCTCGAGGCCCTTCCCCTCATGATGAGGGGAAATGTTATCGATCGCTCTGGACCTGGGCACTTCAGTTTTAAGCGCGAAGCACCTAGGGCCGAGTGTCAATCAATGACACCTCGTCACAGAGTGGGTTGGGGTCAGCAGTCTCACTGACCCTTTCCCACTCTGTAATAAGCTGGAACTGCTGCCTTCCCTCATTGTCTGCTTAGGCCAGCCAATGAGCGAATGCAGCAGTCCCAACCCTCCTGGGACCTGCTGCGGTAATTCTTATTTTCTAAATGTTTGGTGCATGAGCGCGTGTATGAATTTATGTGTATTTGTCAGTGAGTGTTTTGAATAGGTGTGTGAGTGCATGTGTGAATAAATTGGTGTGAGTGAGATGTACGTGTGCGTGTGTAACCTCCCCCCAACCCACTCATAAAATTACCAGCCACCAATGACCACTGCCTATCCTTAAAAAATAAACAGAATATTTCAGTTTTCATTTTGAAATGCATATTGTTTTCCTAAAAAAAAACTTTTTTTTAAAAGCAGTCACAGAGATAGTGGTCTGTTTTCCCCATCCCTTTGAGTGCAGAACATTCCCAATGGGTCTCAAGTTGGGACTTGCCTCATGAATCATAATGAGACAGGTTCCTTGCGACCCATTGCGGAACAGTGTCTGAGTTACCGTTGCGCATCAGCTTTTGTGACTTGCAGATTGCGAGTCACAAAAAAATTGCAATTTGCGAGTCGCAAAAGCTGATGGTTATACATCTGGCCCATAGTTTTTTTTCTCTTTCCGAGACACCAGTAATTGAAGACAAACTGCCTAAAGCACAAGTGGCCTACGTGGAAGTGCAAAATGCAAGAAATAATGTGTCGCTTTGAAGTATGATGCTTAGTGCTGATATAGGATGAAACTGAATTGTATGTGCAAATATGATATCTCACGCAAATAAAACCCATCAATTCAAAAAATACTTTCTCATGAATTTGTGTGACATTTCAAGCTACAGTATGGCCATTCGTGGTCCTCTTGACCATTGGTCCTTCACTACAGTAATACCGATCAATATTTCCATCCTTGATCCCAAAGTGGAATCCCACTATCCCATTTATTTAAGCAAAGGCACTCCACAACATAACCTTCGATTGCATGTAAATCAAAAGGTCATCTTACTGGAGCAAAGTGACTGCCATTAAAGTCAAGTGGGGGTACCTACACTTGGTGGAGTCCTACCCTTACCCTTCTGCTTTCCCTTTCCCTTCCCCCTCCCCCCTCCTCTTCTGTTCTCTTCGGTTCTCTTCCATTCTGTTCTCTTCTATTCTCTTCTCCAACCTAATCAGGCACATTAAGGGATATGTTATGGTAGTCTGAATGGCCACTCTGTGAATAATTAGTTTGGTCTGGTAGGGTGGGTAATCAGATTTACTGAAATTTAAAATACAGCGCACCATGACGGTAGTTAGAGGACTAGCATCTGAATTTTTTTATGCTAGTCCGGCGCTTTGCAGGATTATTGTGAAAAATTCTGACACTAATCCTGCAAAGCACCCAGAGGCTTATTGTGAGCAATGGAAGCCTCCTTTTTTTATGCCTACCCATTTTGTTGGTTGGAGCATGGGTGTTGCCACCCATGGATTTTGGTATATTCCCAAATTTACCATTAGTGGAAGACTGGGAAATGCGTCAAAATGCTACACCTACCCAGGTGAAGCGTAAAGAGGAGAAATATCTTTATTTCTCCTTGTTCTTTCCTCTTTTTACGTGTGATGCATTCTGCATCACACATCCAAATTGGAAAATGCCTCTCAGGATTGTTTTTGTGCAGGAAGGGGTCCCTTCCTGCACAAAAACAATCCTGTCTACAACACAGGCATCCTTGCAGCATGACGCAAGGTTGCCAGTTTTGGTGCTAGTCAGCCAAAAGTGCAGCAGCGCGAGGAAAGGACAGAAATGGTTTTATCATGCTAAATAAGGTTCATTCCTGCCCTTGCCTTGTCACACAGCACAGCATAGCACAGCATGGTGGCTTTCGTTGCGCTGCGTGATCTTGATAAATACTATGTATCTCAATAGGGTCATGGTAGATTTTTCTCTTCCAGTTGCAGGATCTAATCAGTTCATCTACTAGCACTCCTAAAAAAGTAAACGAAAATTACAATCCTCATTAGGACCTAGGAAGTTGATAACTTCTGACAGTTGTATTCTTCGATCAAGGGCTCTCCCCTATGTTTTCATTAAGTAATATTCCAATATTCTGATTGATGGCTGAAGAGTAGCATATTTATTCTTTCTGCAGAATTGTGACCATATCTATCAGCAAAAACACAAATTTGTGATATGCAAACAAGCCCACATTTTTTCAAAAGGTGTGTAGTTTTCTAAAATAATTTAATAATGCTAAACCTGATATTTGCATTTGGTTCTGTTACTATTAAATTACTGTAACTTTTTATATGCAGATATACTGACATGGAACGCTGAGCATTTTTGTGTTGTGCTTGTGATTTAAAATGCCAGACATTACTCCTTTATGGCACGTCTAATAAACGAGATGTCTTCGAGGAAAATTTATCACAGAAACTGGGATGGAAGCTTGAAGTCTTCCTATGTACGAGCAGCGATCGTGCACACTGTTGTTTGTCTCTGAGCAATGATTACTGACTTAAGTTTATTTTGAGTGGAGTTGTTACTTAAGAGCACCATCTGGGCAAAATTGTGAGCGATAAATCAATATTTTCCATTGGAAGTGCCGATTAAAGTGAGGCTACTGTGGATATAGTGGCACCTTCCTCTTCCTGCTGTTGGTTACTTTAGATTTGGAATTTCTGCTGTATTACACATCCTTGATTTTGTTTGCCAAATGTTCAAAAGTTAAGTAAATTCAGTTCAGGTCTTTGAAAAATACTTGATTTTGATGATGATGTTTGCTGGAAGTTAGATACCCCCGATTTTTGTCTTTATGGATTTATATCATTTTCCGAAGGGCCTGGTTTAAAGACTAGGAGATACAGGATAGGGCATGTGTGAAGTTTGGGACTAGAAACATTTTCCTGCCGTAGATGTATTATTGTACTGAGTTTTTACGTGTTCTTTAGCCTAATTGGATGTAAGCCACACATAATATTCTAAGTTATTTTAATATATTTTACACATTCCCACTTCTTCTGCACTAGAGATATTTTAGGGGGCAGTGAAAGGCATCTATTCGTAACAAATTTTCTGCTCCTATTGAGAAGGAAGCTGCACACATAACCTAGACCCATTGCCCTCCGTATCAAACTTTAAACCCTCATTTATGAGGATTTGGTATAGGACTGCCCAACAAGTCACATTGCTGTGCTGCCCTACACCTATGTGAAAGGACAGGAATGCACCACCATGGTGCAAGGGAGCTTGTATTGTCTGCAGGAATGTTTTGTGAAGGAAGGGATACCTTCCTGTACAAAAACAATCCTGAGAGGCCTTTTCCCCTTTCTATGTGTGCTGCAGAATGCAGCACACATAGAAAGAGGCAGAAGCTAAGAGAAATAAAGTTATTTCTTCTCATTATGCCTCACCTCTGAAAATTTTGGTGCATCCCCAGGTTTACATGGGTTTGTAAGTCTGCGGAAGTGTCAAAATCCATGGGTGATGTGTGGAAACATCCACCCCAACACCCAAGGAATGGCTCCTGAGCGCAGAGCAAGACAACACAGAGATTTGCTCTGACTTGCCTTACTCCACATCTATGAGGTCATTCAAAGTCACACAAAGTGGCTTTACGAAGCCTCATAGATATGATTCTGTAGTTTGAGTCACCAGAACTTCACAAAAAGTGCCCCCTAATGACCATCATTATGGTGCAAATAACCCAGAGCAACATTGTTTCACAAAGCCTGTCACATTTCCTCAATTTATTCTAAGGTGTAAATTGGTTTGTCTATTCAGATATTTCACCTGATTTACACTAAATTAGAATATAAACCCTTTAAAACAAAGAAGGAACAGGAGATATCCCATGAACTGTGTGGTTACGGTTGTGAACAAATCCGTGCAATATCTCCAAAACAGTAAAAAACAACTTCACTTTAAGGGGCTTTTTTACAAGTCCCTGTGGCCTATTCGTTAAAAATGAAAAGCTAGTATTTGGTCAGAAAATTATGTATGTTCAGATATTGGCAAAGTGTTGCTTGGAAACATTATGACACACCTAAGAGGTGTAAAAAGAAGCACATGCCGTTCCATTATGGAAAGTAGAATAGATCACTCTCCAGATTAGCAGAAATGTCTTCCTTGAGAGAAAAAACATGTATGCTTTTTCAGGGAAGGCTTCATTTCCTCTTTGTGGCCTTTTTCTCTATGAAGAAAACTGCACAAGAACGAGTAGGAGATGTTCTAAAAAGCCACCTGACATCCTAAATGGTGTACCTGGGAACTTAGTTACACCTAACGCAGCTTTCCAGGCGTAGCATTATGGATACTTGTGAATAGGAAATAAACAGTAAGAGTGCTGGCAGGTACAGACATAAATCTCCAATCAAATTTTTCAGGTTATGTTCAGGAATCATGCCTAATATATTTACTTAGTGGGAAGTGTAACCTTTGTTGACCAAACAAGAACTAGTGAAAAGGCATGAAGGTATTTTAGGACAAACAGAGAGTAATTACTAAGTATTTCGATCTGATGTTTGAGTGGCCATTTATACTATTTAAAACAGTGATTGCTTATGTAATTGTTGGTGTTTCCTGCAGTTAAGGTCACTATATTGCTTCCATGACTCGGATTCTATGACTTTGGTTTAGATACTTCATTATCTCTATTGGTGGCTTTTTATAACCAGAACAACTCTTTGGAATGTCTATTACCGTAAGTTAACTTGTTTACAAAATGCGCTATATAATTCAGTGTTTCACTATTATTTATTATATCCAAGCCCCTAAATAGCCTCTTGACTGTATCACACCCAGATAAAAACTCTCTGTAAATTATGTGCTTGTATTGAAAGATTCTCTTAAGCTGTTTTAATTTAAGACCACAGTGTGCCTAGGTCTTCAATTTACCGTTTTTTCTTGGGCTGCTTTCAGAGGTCATTGGCTAGTGCAAAAAGAGCCTCATTTACAAGGAACTTGTGCATAGGGTCCGAAGCACCAGTTTGCTTGCATTGTCCTGCGCCCACCTCACGACACGGCATTCATAATACACCGCACCATGGCACTTATAGCAGAACTGCATCAACATTTTTGATGCAGTTGTGGCACTTTGCTAGACTAGTGTAAAAAATGTTGACGCTAGTCCAGCAAAGCTCAGGGAGGCACATTGAAAAGAGCCAAGCGTCAGTTTAATTCTTGCCCTGGGCAAGAGTTAAAAAATTACGCTGGAATGGAGAGGTGAAATCTTGTAGATTTCATTGAGCCATTTTTTTGGGCCTCCCTGTGGGGGAACACCTCACTTTAATAAATTATACCTGGCGCAGGTATAATGTGATGCATACATTTACAAAGTGGCACAATAGTAACATTGCACCAGTTTGTGAATACGGCACAGGGTGGGGACTGTTTTGCGTCGCCATAGTGTAAAAAAAAAAGACGCTATGGTGGTGCAAGGGGCTTGTAAATGAGCCCCAAAGTGCGCATCTGCCTTCCTTGTGTGTTACACTGACTTCAAGGAGACTGTGAGGAGTTTAGAAATAGTGCTGTGCGAAGTTGCATAGTTTTAAAAACGCTGAATACTTATAGTTCTAGCAAGAACTGCGACCACTATGTACACTTTGTATAAAGGGGGGGGTGGAATGGAAGGGGGGACAGGGAAGGCAGTGGACGGGTGGGGAGGAGAGTGAGGGGAGGGGAGTGAGGAGAGGAAGTAAGGTATTTGTTTTTGCTGGGTTTGTTTGCCAGTCTGGCCGTGAACCACAGTAGGCATAGGGAAAAGGCAGAACACATGCGGCACATCACCCAATACCCGAACTTCACTGACTAGTAGGTGCTATTTTGGCAAGATGGGCTATTATCTGTATGCCCTCTACCTCGGCATCTTTCCGTTACTCTTCAGTGCATTGCAGTAAATGTCAAAGAAGAGAATGGCACATTTTCCAGCACAGAAGGAAAGTGTGCGAAGAGCGTTGTTCCTTTGAAATCTAAAGGCACAATGCATATTTCACTTTCGATCCTTTATAATAAGGTAAAATTAGGGCTCACTTATTGCAGGAACAGGCAGCCTATAAAACATATTCCAGGAGAGAAAACAGATTGTTTGGAACTCAGGCTGGGAACACAACCTGTCACTCGGATTCACTTACCCTCCTTTATGCGATGTTTGTGAGCAATTACAGTTCTAACATCCCACAACATTTACATGAAAATGCACCTATACAGTGGTAACCTTTTCTCTTTCGTTATCTGAGCTATTGTGCACAAATTACCTCTTATTGTGCTGTTAAACGTTTGTACTGGGAGCTTTTATTTTCCTTTGCGCAAAATGGCTTTTTTTTCTTTTGTTTTGTGCTTGCAGCATCTTCGTGTGCTCACAGGGCATGTGAAGGTCTTATGTTATATCTTCTCCTGTGAAGCCTATAGGACAAAGGTAATTCTGTAGTGTCATCACCCCCAAAGGCATTCCATGGTTTCTCAATGTTTTTTTTTCCATTGCCTTTCTATATCTTCTCCTCACTACCAATCTTTTTTTAACAATTGCACCCCAATCATTCCTGGCTTGGTTACTTACAGGTAATATTCGTTACTCGGAGTCAAGGTCTTCCTCGTCACAGTCCTGATTCAACGACCTTATATTCTTTCAGTATCTCTGTTGGCTTGTTATTTACAGGAAGTGACATAACCATTGGTCTCTCTAAATGGCATGATGCGAGGAGGGCGCCATATTAGGTGTATTTGTTTCCTCCAGCTAGGCTTCTGAAATCTGTGAGGATGGAATCTTGTCACCAGGTAAGAATGGAGGAGGGGATAATCATCAGTTTCCAACTCTTTTAATCAATTCCTATTGCTTCCCATCTATCATATCAGTTTCTTCACTTTCTCAATACATTCCGTCTTTTCCTAATGCTCCTCATCACTACTTGTCATCATTTCCCATCATTACCTTGTTCCTTTCCAATCATTTTCCTACACTTCTCATTTTTTCCTTTCACCTCCCATTCGTTCTCCTCATTTCTCAGAGTTTCCTGATACTTCTTCTTGCCTCAAAACCTCGTTTCTGAGGGAGAATGTTTATCAAGTTATATGTGTACTAAAACATCAAGTAAAACTGGATTGTTGTGAGTTGACTTGAGGATTTCATAGCAGGAGTCACGTTCGCTGTTCTAGCACAATCAATTCATCCACAGAAATCCTTCAACCTATGTGGTTGTGAGGCTCCAAGTGTATAGTGTTAGGCGAGTACAGCCACTGTGGTCCCAAGCATTAACACATTGAATCAACACTATTTTGGTGCCCAGGCAATGGACATTTTGGAACTATTTCTACAGTTTGCACATTGGGTAACAGTTTGCCTTATAACATTGTGTCACTCCTGCAATAATCTAAACATGCTGATTCAAGTGTGTGTTGGAGAATATCCATCTGATGATTGGAAAAGAATTTGGAAATAGCCAGCAATTCAAGAAGCAAAGGGCCCAATTACGAGTACAGAGGTCATAAGCCCGCTGTACTCATGTTGGCAGTCCGACCACTGCAATCTTGATGACTCGACCCCCAGGTTGCGATCCTGGCAGTTAGACCACCATGAGACCACCACCAGAATCATGAATCCAGACGGTTTGGTGCCGGTGTAAGTTGTGGTCAAGGACAGCGGTGCTGATGTCGGCACCGCAATGCTGATCACAATTTACCTTTCTGCCAGCATTTTCAAAGTGGGGTCACCCCCATGAAAAAGCTGGAAGAAAGGCAGGGATGGGGCTACAGTGGGGCCCTGCAGGGCCCATGATAATGCCATGGCAGACAGTGTGCATTCTGAGAGTGCTGCTGGCACAGACAGTGTCGCAACATAGGCCTCGGCTCTCCCTGAGAGCCGAAGCCAATGCCGCTACACTGTCTGCACCGGATGATGCTCGGTACATTTGGAATAATGCAAGGCAGCGCAAGTCACTCAGAAACCAGCATGGAATATCTAACAGAAGTACATGTGCTGGGACTCCTTGTCAGGTCCCAAGTCTGAGCAATAGCAAAATATTGAGAGAATCTACGTTTTTTCTTCCTGGAATTTTTCTTTACTGATCAAAGTAGTATTTACACATGCTTTTTACAAGGCCTGGAGAAATGTTAGAAATTTGCAGGTTTTGTGTTACATAAAACTGGGAAGAATTCTCAATGTTTTGCATTATGCATTTGTGAGTATTTCTCACTCACATGGTACTGATTCTTGAAGACAATATCTCATTAAGAGACAGTTTCTACTTGAGCCCTTCTCCCGCCTGTATCTTGTGTGATTTGTTTTACAGGAGTACGTGGAACTGCAACATTTTGTTTTAAAAAGTGTTGTGAAATTCACACAAAATATGTGAAATGTTTTTTGAAGTTCACCTTGTTGTATCTAGTGAAAAATGAACACAAGGTACACTGTGTATGTGGCAAAATTGTGCAAAAAGTGGGGCCAAACCAAGAGGGTGCGAAATAGGAAACTTCCTTTACTGAAAATGATGAAAATGTCTTCAAATAATTTTTTTATAAATCTTTTTATTGATTTGCTTGGTTAAGAGAAAGTGTAACCAAACAGCCAGTGAAAAATCACAGTAGGCATAGATCAGTACGGTAAAAGGCAGTTTCAGATGTATGGCAAGTACAGTATAATCATTATATTTTAAAAGCAGTGACACATTTCCACAGACCTGCAGTTTACTCAACCTTATTAATGGTATCTTCATGCTCGCTTCCTCCCCCTCTCCGGGCTTTCCAAGCAGATCACTCCGTTTCCCATTTCTTGGAGCATCATCTGCTCAGGTAAATCATGTTTTCAGTAAGCATACACCAGTCCATATCTTTTTGCCAGTCCTGTAACTTTGGTGGGTCAGTCACTTCCCACCTCTGGGCAATGTTTCTCTTGGTCACCCCGAGGCCAAGGGACTACAACATTTGATTGTGTCCGGCATCTAGTAACCCGTCACTGTGTGCATTGTGGCTCTGATGGAGGACCAATAAGGTTTGTTTTGTGGACAGCCCCAGATCACATGTAGGAACATTCCTCTCACCCCACACCCCTTCAGACAGGCTGTAGTTGGACATCTATCGATGGCATGTAGAGTGGTGTGTGAGTAATAGAAGCGATGTAGAATGTATAACTGGACCGGCCTGAAGACGGATTTGATTGCAATTTCCCAGGGGGATGAGGGGACCACGGCTTCCTCCCATTCACCCTCTTTATATTGTCCTGTGTCTGCCTACCAATTAGCTGTAGGGCCAGCTTGGTGTCAAGAGCGTTATTTAATAATTTTCTATATATCAGGGATATGGCTTTCTTGCACAGCTGTTCCGACAGAAACTGGTCCTTGAGTGAGGAGGACTCTTCAGTGGTCGTGTTACCAGTTGTGTATGTGCCAAGATCATGTTTGAGTTGGACATATTTATAGTTTGTGTGGGTGCTAGTTGGTGTGTGTTGGTCAGTTCTGCCAGGTTCAGTAGTGTGTTTCCTTGCCAAACGTCAACAAGCTTGCTAATGCCTATCAATTTCCATTTGGTGAAGCCCTGTAGTTTGCTTACCTGTGATAGGAGGTCATTGGACCAAAGTGGGGTCTCCTCTGTTTATCGGCTTTCCATCCCAGATGTGCAGTGGCCTCCCTCTATATTTCGGTGACTGTTCTGGTTTGGAAAGGGAGATTACAAGCCATTTTAGCTTTATATAGTGCCTCCTTATAGCCCTCCTTGCCCCATGCAAATCTGAACAAACATGTTGCTGGGTTGTCCCATGGTGCAAAGACCCAATCATTGACTACCATCAATTGCGTTGCCCAAGACTATTTGCATATGTCATGCAGGCCACACCCCTATCGTATACTTCTCTGGTGAGTTTCTGGAGAGTGATGCGGGTGGGCTACTTCCCCAGTGTAAGAGTCGTGAGGTGGCCTCTGTTCCAAGGAAAAAGTCTTTGGGCACCAGGTAGGAGTTGTTTTGCAGTGTGCATATCATGCATGGGATGGTTATCACTTTGAACATGCTGTCCTCCCCAGAAGCGAGAGCAGCAAGGTCCTCCAGTGCTGAACATCTGACTCAAATCGATCCAGGATGGGTTTAAGGTTGTTCCTGTAGAACACCTGTAGGTCTTGTGTGACATATATGCCGAAGTATTTGAATCCCTTGTCTGCCATGGGCATAGGGATCTCGCCCTGTAGAACCAGTGGGTGCCCTGTAATTAGGTGCATAAGTGATTTCTGCCAATTTATCGTGTACCCTGAGAAGGTGCCAAAAATGCAGAGAATTTGCGTTAGCCTGGGTATGGTGAAAGTAGGCTCTGACATAGAATAAAATGTCATCCGCATATAAGGGTATGCGCTCCACCACTGTCTCCCCCAAGTAATTCCCCTGACCAGTGGGTCACCCCTGATCACCAGAGGCTCCAAAGCAGTGGTCTCCAAACCTTTTTATGCCGTGCCCCCCCAGTTGAAAAATAGAAATCATTGGGACCTCCTTCAGAATTTTTCACAATAATTTTATAAAGATGGCAAAGTTTAAATATGTCTAGACTTATTTAAACATTGCAGTTAAGTACTGTTACCTTTTTAAAAGTGCAATAACATGTTTCTGCTTAAAACAAAACACTGTTATCTGTGTAATGCTTCTTTTGGCCAGATCCTGGCGCCGCCACCTGGGATCACTTGAGGACCCCCTATGGGTGCCCGCCCCCAGCTTGAAGACCACTGCTCTAAAGCCAGGGTAAATATTAGTGGGGAAAGTGGGCAACCCTGTGCATACCTCAATGTAATTCAAAGGCCCACAAAATCACCCTGTTCACCCTCACTCATGCCTCCGGCCCCTGATATAGAAGACAGATCCAGCCCAGAAAAAGCAGGCCCAAATCCGAAATACTCTAAGACTGCATGCATATTATCCCGCTCAAGGGTGTCGCAGGCCATGGAAGCATCTATTGACAACACCCTCACCCCAAATAGCTGCCTAAGATTGAGTCTGGTGCCTCTGTTTGGCATGAAGCCCGACTGATCCGGGTGGATCAGGGTGGTTATGACCTGCCTAAATCTGGTTGACAGTATTTTAACAAGGACTTTGGCCTCTATATTTAAGAGGGATATGGGTATGTATAAGTCGAATCGGCCCAGGACTTTGTTGTCCTTATGGATCACTGCAATGGTGGCCTGTCGCTGGTCCTGAGGTAGTTATTGCATGGTTTTAGCTTTGTTCCACATATTTAGGAATTGAGGCGCCATCTTGCCTGTCAGGCCCTTAAAAAGTTCAATAGGAATACCATTGGGCCTCATAGCCTTCCCAGAGGCAAAGGAGCCGATGGCCTGTACAATTTCCCTAGGCGAGAAGTTGCTATCCAGCAGCTGCCTATGTTCATCCGTGAGTCGGGGCGTAGAAATGTTCCCGAAGAACTAATGAATCTCCTGTATTTGGGACGTACTTCTAGTCTTGTAGAGGTTTGGGTAGTAGGTTGCGAACTCCTCTGCTATGTCCTCTATCATTGCCAAGTTTCCTCAAAATTAAGTGTATTGTTTCTCATGTGAAAACCAAACTCTTTATTATCAAAAATAATTGTATTGCATTTTTTTTAACCAATTTCAGCTTATATGTACACATAAGTAGTAGCATTAGTGTGTGGGATATACATCGTCATAGGTAAAAAAAAAAAACCTCAAGGGCAGACTTTGAGTTCAAAAGTCGAGATTGGGAGATACAATCAAGGGAACAGGTGCTCTGAGAAAATGTCTCCAGCGAGATATTTTCTACTCAAACCAGTTGACAGAGGTAAATGTATGCAAAATATTCCACCACAAAAAATTATTACATTTTGCAAATTTCATGTAATGCAATATCCACACTGTTTTCTTTTTTTAATTTTTTGGTGTCATAGTAAAAAATGGCCTACTTTTATGTAAGGTATGCATTGTGTAAAAACAAATACATGCGGTACCAGCAGACCATATTTCATACAACAATTCTGCCAATATTTTTCACAATATTTTGAACTTTAGAAGGAATATAATCTTGCACATACCTAACTTTTACTGAGCTGTAACTCCCACCCTTACTCTTTACATTCTAGAACACTGGGGTCTGAAGGGTAGAATATTTTCATTTAAACTGGGAAAACAGAAAATCAAAAATTAGAATGTCGGATCGTTAGACCTGTACTAACTTGCTGACACTGAGCCACGACATTTTCTTGATTGGCGCTCTCATAATTTCAATGCTGTAATTTTTTTTATTTACTTTTACGTTTCCCTCGTTTAAAATGTAGCTCACATGTAGTTTTGTAATAGTTATATTTTTGACATCTTGGGTAGTGCTATGTAATATCTGTACCGTGTTATTACAATGCTCAACAACACTCCTTAATATGCAAAGTACTTCACGTACTTGCTGGACCTTCAATAGGAAATATAGTACTCGGGTATCTAAGCTCAAGAAGTTGAGAGATGACTTTACTTTCTAAAATGGGTCAATTATAATCAAATGTCACATTAAGCAGAGCAGTGCAAGGCTCATTCAGACAAATTTGTGACCTAGAAATTCAGGAATCAGCAAAAACACAACAAATAATAAATAAATTCCCGTCCAGTGCTTTTGTATTTCAAATGAGACACACATTAGTCTCTGTACACACCTAAGTGCAATAGGAAAATGGTCCAAGTGGTACAATGAAAAAATAATCAAATGTCTCAAGGGCAGTAGTTGTTAACATTTTTACTTTTGTGGAACCCCTCCTAATTACTACTGGAATCCGGGGATCTCCACAGAATCAGTATTGAATTTGGGGGTTCTTTACTGAGACATAATGGGAAGCTGCGGACTCTGGCCTAAGCAGTGATTTCTTCCTTAAAAATAATACACAACAATAGAGAAACAAGAATTCACCAAACAAACACACAAACGATTAATTATTTTATTTAATTCACAAACAAATATATTTAAAAAAAAACGAAATTGTAATTTTCATGGAATGGCGAGGCATTTCTACTTTCAACTTAGCCTACCCATCATCCACCAGGATTCTGCAAAGTCGGTCCTGGAAAGCCGGGTCCATGCCAGAAGTTTAGCATATCCACATTTAGAAAAATGTAGATTTCTGAAACATCTTTTTTCTAAATGTGGATATGCTAAAAACCTGGCATGGACCCGGCTCTCCAGGACCGACTTTTCAGAACCCTTATACTATACTCAGATTGATGTACTTGCTCTGCTCCCACTAATCAATATGAGGACATCAAATTAATTTTGTTAGATCTGTCAGCCTTAGGGTGGTCTTCCCCAAATATTTTGGCTGGTTACCTCATGTTTTATTCTGATTCTTTTTGTTGGACTCTGAGCACTTTACCACTGCTAACTTGTGCTAAAATGTGCATACGCCTCCCCTAAACATGCTATCATTGGTGCATACACAATTGGCATATTTAATATACTTGTAAGTCCCTTGTAAAGAGGCATACCATATACACAGGGCCTGTAAAGTAAAGGCTACTAGTAGGCCTGCAGCACTGATTGTGCCACCCACTTGAGTAGCCCTTAAAACATGTCTCAGACTGCAGAGCCTGTATGTGCAGTTTGATTGCCGCTTCAACTTGGCCCATTGCAAAGCCTCAAGCTCACCTTTTATTATATGTATGTCACCCCTAAGGTAGGCCCAAAGTAGCCAATTAAGACAGGGTTCCATGTAATTAAGAGGTAGGACATGTATGTTTACGTTTTACATGCCCTGGTATTGAAAAACTCCCAAATTCGCTTTTCACTACTGTGAGCCCTACCCTTCTTATAGGTTAACATTGGGAACTACTTATTACACTTTTAAGATGTAATTCCTGTTGAGAAGGATTAATCATCTCATGTCTCATATCATTGGAATAGTAATGATAAATTATCTTTACTGGTAAAGTCAGATTTAACATTACTATTTTAGAAATGCCACTTTTGGAAAGTGGGCATTTCTCTGCTCTTACAGCTCTGTGTGACTGCAGCCTGTCTCCAATACACGTCTGGGGTGGGTGACAGCTACACTTTGTGCATTCCCTCCAGACAGCCGCAAACACGGGAAGATTAGGTGTGACTGAGCACTCATCTGCATTCTGAGAGCTCCTCCTGGGCAGGAAGGGCGGGAGGGGCTGACACTTACACCTGAATAGGCAGAGCCTGTACCCACACAAAGGGCTGCTCACCCCCTATTGATAGTCTGGAGCCAGGGCTAGGAAGATAGGACCTATGTGCACTTCATAGACCATTCTTTGAAGTCACTGTCACTTCAAATGCACAACAGGGTATAAATACTGAGTCTATGCCCCTACCAAACCAGACATTTCAGGACCTACAACTGGAATTTGTCAGAAGAACTGCTGTGCTGCATCAAAGACTGTTGCTCTGCGGGACTGCTAACCGACAAGGACTGCTTTTCTCTTGTATTTCCCTGCTGCCTGCTGCTGTCTGACCTTGCTAAGGAGAGATGGACTCTGCCTTGCAAACCAAAGTGATCTCCAAGGGCTTGATAGTTTGCCTCCTGTTGTTGAGACTCAGGGAAATCAAAGTCTTTCCCTCTGCTCCTGTGCCTGATTCACTGGAAGTGGACCCAGATACTTGCACCAGCAAAATCAATGCATCTCCTGCCTGATGGAAGCGGCAACCAATGCATTTAATCTGTTGCAGGAATAAACTTAATGCATCATACTTGGGGCCGAGCAGCATCCCTGGAACTGCTGCATTGACTGGTGCATCCCCGACATGCTGGAAGTGGCATGTGGCACATTGTCATAATTGAAATCACCACATTACTGCCATCGCTGAAGGATTATCGATGCAGCCCTACAACAACGTGGAGAAACCAGAGGCATCAGCTTTGGAATTAATGCAGAGTGGTTTCAATGCCCATTCTTGGAAACCAATGCATTGCCATCAATGCATGTGAAAAATCAATGCATCCCTCGACTGCAGCAATCTACAGATGCATCAATACTGAATCTTTTGTTTGGGGCCAAGTGCAAGGTACTCTGTTTCTGGGGCCTGCGTGGATTCAGTACACAGCCTGCACTGAATCGCGGTCAGCTTGAACTGTTAACTTTGCCCCCGTCCAGTGCAATCTCAAGTAACCCCTAAAGCGCTACTTGCTTCTATGCACTATTTTTCGACCTATTCTTCTAAAATACATATCTCGACATGTACCTATTGGAATTTTCTCATTTTTATCTTGTTTTGCTCTGATTATAATAATCTATTTTTCTAATTCTCTGTGAAGTCCTTTTGTGGTGTTTTCATTGTGTTACTGTTTGGGTTTTGCACAAATACTTTACACATTGCCTCTTTAGATTAGACTGACAGCTCCGTACCAAGCTACCAGAGGATGAGAACTCTTCAGCATCGTCAAGGAGTTCTCCAACCCCAACGCCAACGCCGTCACGCCCTCACAGGATTTGTGCGAATCCCTTGCCACCTTCTTCCATCGCAAGATCAGCGACCTCCACAACAGCTTCGGACACCAGACCCAACCAAACACCACCGAACCCGCACCCCCGGCCATCACCCTCAACAATTGGACCCACAGCAACACGGAAGAAACCAAATCCACCATGCGATGGAACTCTATCCACTCCGGCGCCCCTTCGGACCCCTGCCCCCACTTCATCTTTAACAAAGCCGACGACATCATCGCTCCGCACCTCCAGGCCGTCATCAACTCTTCTTTTTCTTCTGCTACCTTCCCCGAATGCTGGAAACACGCCGAAGTCAACGCCCTACTAAAGAAACCTACGGCTGACCCGAGCGACCTGAAAAACTTCCGCCCCATCTCTCTCCTGCCTTACCCAGCCAAGGTAATAGAGAAGACCGTCAACAAACAACTGACCACCTTCCTGGAAAACAACAACCTGCTCGACCCTTCACAAACCGGATTCCGAACCAACCACAGCACGGAAACTGCCCTCATCTCAGTCACAGACGACATCAGAACCCTGATGGACAACGGTGAAACAGTCGCCCTCATTCTCGTCGACCTTTCGGCTGCCTTCGACACCGTCTGTCACCGCACCCTAATCACCCGCCTCCGCTCCACCGGATCCAAGGCCAGGCCCTGGACTGGATCGCCTCCTTCCTCTCAAACCGTTCCCAAAGAGTTTACCTCCCTCCGTTTTACTCAGACCCCACCGAGATAATCTGCGGCGTACCTCAAGGCTCATCACTCAGCCCGACACTCTTCAATGTCTACATGAGCCCCCTCGCCAACATCGTACGCAAGCACGACATCATCATCACCTCCTACGCCGACGACACCCAACTTATACTCTCCCTCACCAAGGACCCCGCCAGCGCCAAGACCAACCTACAAGAGGGTAAGAAGGACGTCGCAGATTGGATGAGGCTCAGCCGCCTAAAGCTGAACTCTGAAAAAACGGAAGTCCTCATCCTCGGCAACACCCCGTCTGCCTGGGACGACTCCTGGTGGCCCATGGCCCTCGGCACCGCACCGGTCCCCGCAGACCACGCCCGCAACCTCGGCTTCATCTTGGACCCTCTTCTCACCATGACCAAGCAAGTCAACGCTGTGTCCTCCGCCTGCTTCCTCACCCTCCGCATGCTCCGCAAGATCTTCCGCTGGATCCCCGCCAACACTAGAAAAACCGTGACCCACGCCCTCGTCACGAGCCGCCTGGACTACGGCAACACCCTCTACGCTGGGACCACAGCCAAACTCCAAAATCGCCTGCAACGCATTCAAAACGCCTCGGCCCGCCTCATCCTCGACGTACCCCGCAACAGCCACATCTCCGCACACCTGAGACACCTGCATTGGCTCCCAGTCAGCAAAAGGATCACCTTTCGACTTCTCACCAACGCACACAAAGCCCTCCATGACAAGGGACCGGAATACCTCAACCGACGCCTCAGCTTCTACGTCCCCACCCGCCTCCTCCGTTCCTCTGGCCTCGCACTCACTTCCGTCCCTCGCATCCGCTGCTCCACGGCGGGTGGGAGATCTTTCTCCTTCCTGGCGGCCAAGACCTGGAACTCCCTCCCCACCAGCCTCAGGACCACCCAGGACCACTCCGCTTTCCGGAGACTCATAAAAACCTGGCTTTTCGAGCAGCAGTAACCCCCTCTTTCCCCTAGCGCCTTGAGACCCGCACGGGTGAGTAGCGCGCTTTATAAATGTTAATGATTTTATTTGAGCACAGGTAATCTCTACATTAAAAAAAAACTGGCATAGGGCAGCCTTGCAAGTCATTTCACTGTGTTGCCATATGCCAATTTGAAAGAGCAGGAATTCACCGTATTTGCCAGATAATGTGCATTCCTGTCCTTTTCAGCCAGCACTGGTGCACAATTTGGTGCCTAGTGCCAACACAAGCACCCTTGTACCATGGTGCAGGGGTTTCTGTCTTGTTAGCTGGATTGTTTTTGTGCAGGAAGAGGCACCTTACATCTAAAAGAAAACTCTCCATGGAGGCTTTTTCCTCTTTCTATGTATGCTGTACAACTCAGCACACATTGAACTAGGAAAAACAAGGAGAAATAAAGATATTTCTCCTCATTAAGCCTCCTCTGTGGAGGCATATGTTTTTGATGCATTTCAGGTTTATAAAGCCTTGTAAATCTGGGAATGCATCAAAACCTACGAGTGTTGCATGGGAAACCCACTGCAATGCCCATGGAATGCCCTCCTGATGCAGTGTAAGGCAACGCAGGGACTTCCACTGTGTTGACTTACATCATACCTACCAAGCCATGAAAAGTGGTTTTGCATGGCATCATAGATACAGGTCTGCACTCTGTGATGCTGGAGTGTCACACCAGCAGTGCAAGGGGCTTGTAAATATGCCCCTAAGTGTGCATCTGACTTACCATGAGTAGGATTGTGGTTCCTGCTTGTACAGTGTGCATACTGTGACAACCAGAAACTCAATTTCAAACAAATTTGTATCCTCCAATTTTAAATTTCTTCACACTTACAGAATGTATTAACATTTTTAATTTTATTTTTTGTTTCTATTTGTATATATACATGATTTATCTGTTAATGCAGTTTAATGTTCTGAGCAATCAGGGACCACTTGAGTAGGTCTACGTATGACAGGTTAAGAACCACTGCTCTAGCACATTCACACTAGCAGTCTGTATGAAAATATGTTTAACCGGATACTCATGAGATGGAACTCTTATTATTGCTGTTTATGTCAATATCAATCCTGCTGCACAGCCGGGAGCCAGTCAGTATGCTGAATTATTAATATTGGTAATAATAACCCTCCACAAAGTATTTTGTAGGTCGCAACTCACCATGTTTTGCAAGGGAACAGGATGGACCCAATGATGAAGCATGCCACCAAGGGGCAACCCTGGTGGGTGAGGGATTTTATAAGAAAACAAGGGGCATATTTATGAGCCCCTAGCTCCACTGGAACGTCACTT